>NW_012267242.1:11824930-11861229 GCF_000151885.1 Dipodomys ordii
GCCTGAACTCTGGGCCTGGGCACTGTCCCTCAGCTCTTCAGCTCAAGGCTAATGCTCTACCACTTGAGCCACAGCACCACTTCCAGCTTTTTCTGTTTATGTGGTGCTGAGGAATGGAGCCCAGGGCCTCATGCATACAAGGCAAGCACTCTACTACTAAGCTATCTTCCCAGCCCTGTTCCAGAACTTTTGTGCTCAAGGCTAACACTCTACCACTTTGAGCCACAGCACCACTACTGGTTTTCTGGTGGTTAGTAGGAGATAACCAGCACTAGGCTCAGCATTTGCTTCTTTAAGAAAATAACAAAGGGCTGGGAAGGTGGCTCAGTGGTAGAGTGCTTGCCTTGCATGCATGAGGCCCTGGGTTCAATTCCTCAGCACCACATAAGCAAAAAGAAAAAAGCCGGAAGTGGCGCTGTGGCTCAAGTGGTAGAGCGCTAGCCTTGAGCTGAAGAGCTGAGGGACAGCGCCCCCGGGCCCAGAGTTCAGGCCCCATGACCGGTCCCCCCCCCCAAAAAAAAAGCAGATGGTAAGGGCCATAGCAAAGAGAGGGAATGATGTGAAGGGTCAATTTGGATAAGGCTCATAGCTTCTGTCACGGCAGAGAGCTGGGGGCCATTCAAGAAATTGTGTGGTAGAGATTAGAACCTGAAACTTTCCCTTGGACTCAAACCAGCTCCTCAGGGTCAACAGGACTCTCCGGCTACCCACCCCTGATATCCATCTCCTTACCCTTCCTAGCCGGGCATCCTCCACAGAGACCTCTCGGAAGAAGAAGTAAACATGCTCTCCATGTTCCAAGGCATGGACAAAGTGTGGCTCTAGGGGTGGGGCGGGAAAGGGGAGGGAAGAGCATTTATATAGCTGCTCAGACACTCTTAGCTCCTCCCCCTCTTCCCACTGTCCCCACACAGTCCAGCCTCCCTCCCGAGGCAGGCCCTGACCTCGGAGCCACTTGGAGTCGTACTTGGCCGAACGGAGTGGGGGCTGAGGCCCAAGGCTTCGGTAAACGACAGCATCGCTGGCCTGGAAATCTGCAGCGGTGGCTGAGTACAGACTGCCCTCTGAAGATATGGGGAGGCAGGTGAGGGAAGGGCTCAGAAGTCTGTTCCCTGTCTGCTGCGTGGGCCCCCACACCCTACCTAGGACTACCCTGGCCCCTATTTCAACCCCTCCAACTCAGAGACACAGAAAACACCAAGCTGGGGGAGGAGCTCCCGCCAGCCATATGCCGGCTCTTCACACGCCCAGGTGCACACCTGCGAAGATGGCCACATTGGACTGGGTGGCATCAAAGGGGCATCGAGCCTGCCCACTCAGCTCCTCACCCTCCTGCTGCAGCGAAGTTATCTGGAGACAGACGGAGCAGGTTCTAGAACCCTGGGTTCTGGAATCTTACTCTGCAGCCCCCTCGCCTCCTTCCCCAAACCCTCAGAATCCTTGCATGCCATGCATGCCCATTCCCAACCGCTAGTCCCTTCCCACCAAAGCGATCGCTCCTCTTGAGCTCTCCTCCCTACCCCGGCCCGCCCCAGACCTCCTCTGTACCCCATAGCTGCGGCACATAGGGCTGAACGAGTTTGTCCCACAGGCCAAGAGTGTCTGGGAGTCCCAGGGAACGAGAACACGAATGTAGTTGTAGCACTCGTCCTAGAGAATCCAAAATTCTACGTTAGTGATAGGGGACCCCTTGACTGGGATTGAGGGGTCACAGGAAGTAAGGTTACTATCCTTAAGCCAGTCAGAGTAATGTGGCTAAGCTCCCAGACTAAGCTATTTGCTAGCCTCTGCCCTCTCTGAGCTTCACTTTCCTTCCTTCCTTCCTTCCTTCCTTCCTTCCTTCCTTCCTTCCTTCCTTCCTTCCTCCCCGCCCCCTCTCTCTGTCAGTCATGGAGCTTGAACTCAGGTGCCTGGGCACTATCCCTGAGCTCTTTTGCTCATAGGTTTTCAAGTGATTAATTAGAGACAAGAGTCTCACGGACTTTCCAGCCCATGCTGGCTTTGAACTACAATCCTAAAATCTAAGCCTCCTGAGTAACTAGGATTACAGGTGTGAGTCACCAGCAACCGACTTTTCTTTCTCTCTCTCCTTTCTTTCTTTCTCTTCCTTCCTTCCTTCCTTCCTCCCTCCCTTCCTTCTTTCCTTCCTTCCTTTTGTTTTGTTTTCTTTCTTTTTTTGCCAGTCCTGGAGTTTGAACTCAGGGCCTGGACGCTGTCCTTGAACTTATTTTGCTCAAGGCTAGCACTCTACCACTTGAGTCACAGCACCACTTCCAGCTTTTTCTGTTTATGTGGCACTGAGGAATTGAACCCAGGGCTTCATGCATGCTAGCCAAGCACTCTACCACTAAGCCACATTCAGCCCCTCTTCGCTCTCTCTCTCTCTCTCTCTCTCTCTCTCTCTCTCTCGGGTGAGGTATCCAAAGGGAAATAAGAAGCAAGAGCTCCCGTTCCTCCCACTGTCCTCTGCGGGCTGGCAGCGAGAAGTGGGGAAGGAATTGGCCGCAGCAGAGCACCGCTCATCCGCTCATCCCCTCCTCACCGTCAGCTTCCCCCGCACCGCGCAGTTCTCCATATCTTGGCTCCTCCATGTTAGATACTGAAAGGAAACACAAAAGAAGGCAAACCATGGAACAACCTTGACCTGTCCGCACATTACAGCTCCTTTCAGCGCCTTCTCCCCACCCTCGTGCCCCCCAGGAGAACTCGCTCGGCCTCTTCTCCAGGCCTGCGCCTCCTCCCACACAGCGCCTCACCTTGTTGGGCACCAGCCCCTCTCCTTCTTCTTGGGCTTGAAGATCGAAGGAGAAAACGTGGTCCCTGAAGAGGCAGTAAGGAGGGATCAGAGCTGGGCCAACGCACCCTGCCTGAGCTTACCCGACCTTGCTCCTCATCACCTGCTTAGGGACAAACCACACGGACCTCCTCCCCTCCCCTCCCCTTTATTCCATGCCTTGGCATTTGTGCACTGGGTCCAAGCATGTCCATGTCCCATGGCTTGTGCACCTGCATGTGTCCCCTGCAAGATGCTGCAGTGGCCATGCAAGTCCCATGTCTGCCCAGGAGCATGCATGTGTGCCCCACAACTGGGCCTCGGCCAGTTTACCGGGCAGCCACTAGCAAGGTCCGGTTCAAAGTCAGGAATCTCTGAAAGTCCAACCCAAGTTCTGCAGCCACAGCATCATCCTCCAGGCCCCGGAACCAAGTTAACGGGGAAGTACCTAGAAGACACAGAGAAGCGGACTGCTGAGAGCAGCCAGGATGCTACCTTCTTCCTCGACTCCCTGTCTAACCAGTGACACACGGCCATGTACAGAGTGGAGAGGTGAAGTAAGAGGGGCCCCAAGGCTATTCATAAAAGTAATACCAGTGAGCCGGGAGAGTGGCTCCTGCCTATAATTCTAGCTACTTAGGAAGCTGAGATCTTAAGACAGAGCTTCAAAGCCAGCCTGGGCATGAAAGGCCATGAGATTCTTATCTCCCATTAACTACCAAAAAGCCAGACGTGAAGCTGTGGCTTAAGTTGGTTGAGCACTAGCCTGGACCAGAAAAACCTCAGAGACCGTGCTCAGGCCCTGAGTTTAAGCCCCCAAGACCTCCATCTCTACTACCACCACTCCCTAACACACACACACACACACACACACACAAATTAATACCAGTAACACTGAGCACTTAATTCCTGCCAAGCACTTGTTTAGTACTTTATTTGTTTAATTTTCTCTTGTGCTGATTCTGGGGCTTGAACACCGGGCCTGGCACTGTCCCTGAAGCTTTTGTGCTTAAAGCTAGTGCTCTACCATTTGAGCCACAGCTTGGGTTACATAGCACTTTAGATACACTGTCTCATTTACTACACAAACCCTCTGAGGTAGGTACTCACTTTGGCCCCATTTCACAGATGAGGAGCATAAGGCTGGTTGCATCAGGGAATTTAGGAGCTCATTTGGATTAGACTGTCTGATTCCAGAGCTGAGCCCAGTTTCTTCTTTTTTGTTTTTTTTTTGGGGGGGGGGTTCAGTCGTGGGGCCTGAACTCTGGGCCTGGGCGCTGTCCCTCAGCTCTTCAGCTCAAGGCTAGCTCTCTACCACTTGAGCCACTTCCGGCTTCTTTTTGCTTATGTGGTACTGAGGAATCGAACCCAGGGCCTCATGCATGCAAGGCAAGCACTCTACCACTGAGCCACCTCCCAGCCCCCACTTCTAGTTTTCTAATGGTTAATTGGAAATAAGAATTTCATGGACTTTCCTTCCTGAGCTGGCTTGGAACATGATCCTCAGATCTCTGCCTCCTGAGTAGGTAGGATTACAGGCATAAGCCACCAGCGCCCAGCTACTTCTGCCACTTCAGACCCACTCCATCTATCGACTTGGTCTCATCACTGAAAACACTGTCTGTGGCTTAAGTGGTAGAGCACTAGCCTTGAGCTGAAAAGCTCAGGGACAGAGTCCAGGCCCAGAGTTCAAGCCCCAGGACTGACCAAAAAAAAAAAAAAAGTAATTTGAACCCACTGTCATCAGTGTTCAAAGGAAACCGAGAGTTTAGGGATAGATCATTTTTTATTCATAAAATGCCACAGGGTTGCATCTGGCATTTTGTCAGTTATTCTTATCTGTCCCCCAACAATTACCTCCAGTATCTCAACTACATTTCCTTACTTCTTAAAATTACTCCAAGTCTTATATATAACTGGGCTTGTGGTGCACATCTGTAATCCTAGCACTTGGGGGGCTGAGGCAGGAGGATCATGAGTTCCAGACCAGCCTGGGCCTGAGAGTGAGACCCTCATCTCCCCCCCCCAAAAAAAGACCAAAACAACAATAACAAACAAACAGAAACCTAAATATATAAGCAAGGGCCTGTCAACAGATACAAGTTTTAGAAAAAGTGGGCTTCTAATTTCTGTCACGTTGGGACACAGGCTTATTGGTGGTACAAACAGTTGACGGGGAGGTAAGAAGTGTTGGGAACCACTGCAGTAGTCCCAGGCTTTTACTTTGTAGCCAAAAATAAAACAAACAAATATAAGGCATTTACTTCATGCCAGACAGTGTTCTCAGCACTTTACTTCATTTGTATCTATTACCTCATTTAATCTCCAAATAACTTTGTGAAGTAGAATACTATTATTATCTTCATTTTACAGATGAGGAGACTGAGGCATAGAGAGGTTAGATAACCTTACAAGGTCACACAGCGAATAACCAGCTTAGCAGATACTCAAGTATGTTCTGGCTGAGAGCTCAAGTTCTTTTTTGTTTTGTTTTGTTAGTAGGGTTTTTCTATGTAGCATAAGCTGGCCTTCAACTTGAGATCCTCCTGTCTCAACCTCCCCAGTGTTGAGATTACAGAAGTGCACTATCACAGGTGGCAGAGCTCATATTCTGTGTGTGTGTGTGTGTGTGTGTGTGTGCCAGTCCTGGGGCTTGAACTCAGGGCCTGGGTGTTGTCTGTCCCTGACCCTCTTTGTGCTTGAGCCACAGCACCACTCCACTTTTTGAGTGGCTAATTGACAGTAAGAGTCTCATCGGGACTTTTCTGCTTGGGCTGGCTTCAAACCACCATCCTCAGATCTCAGCCTCTTGAGTCGCTAGGATTATAGGCACAAGCCACCGGGCTTCCGGGCCACTCGACCCCTTTGAGCCACAACTCTACTTCCATTTTTAAGGTTAATGGGAGTCTCATGGACTTTCTTGCCTGGGCTGGTTTCAAACCCTGATCCTCAGATCTCAGCCTCCTGAGTAGCTAGGATGTGAGCCACCAGTGCCGGGCAATAGCTCATATTCTTAAATGATACTGCCTTTAAATAATAAAAAAAAAAATACAGACCCCAGGATGAGAAGTAACCAGTATCGGGTACCAGCTCACTCTGTTTCTTCCCCTTTGCTGGCTGGGCTCCTAGCTTCTCAGAGCCTTTCTGTACCTTGCCTCCCACATAGGGGTCTCAGTCTCCCCATGAGAAGGGCGAGGTGGGTAGAGGGCACTCACCTTGCAGGTCAGAGGTCAACAGAGGGAGGGGGTCCTGAGGAAAGGCAGCCTGGGTGTGGGGAAGTGACAGCAGCAGCAGCAGTAGCAGTAGCAGCAAGGGCATGAGGTAGGGGGCTCGGGGCATCCTGTGCGGGGCAGCTCAGGCCCCAGGGGGTGCCCCCTCACCCATAAGCTGGCCCTGAAAGGGGAGACAGAAAAGTGGGGGAAGAGACCCTTTCCTTCTACCCCTGTTGTAGGCCTATCCCCAGAAGACCTTGTAAGGTGGGGGTTAGAGCCCTCGTCGCCGCACTGTCCCAGTGCCAACCAGCTGTCACTGTCACTAAGGCTCTTCCCTCTCCAACTGGCCCAAACTGGCTTGTGTGAGCCCCCCCCCCATGACCCCAGGTAAGGACAGGACACGCTAGCTCCCATTCCCCCTCCCAGACTTCTCACTCTTCTCTCCTGACTGGCTGGGACACTCGGTAGGTGACACCTTCTGGCCCCCCTTGTGCTAACCCCTTCTCCAGCTATAATTAGACGCTGAAGCCTTAAAATTATAAATAGTGACTCCTTGGCACGAGGAAGAGGCAGAGGGCACCAAGTCTGCTCCTTTTCCCTCCCAGACCCCAACGGCACCCTGGGAGCAATGCAGGCACCACACCCAGGCACCCACAGCTGGGTGGCCGCTCCCAGCCTCTCTAGGGGTGAGGAAGACCAGAATGCAGGGGCAGATAGCCTGATGGGGGGGGGGTATTGTCTTGGTCCAAGCTTCTATTTCAGGGGTCCTTCCAATGCTAGGGAAGAAGCTGGGCAGGGAGGGAGAAAAGGGGGGGGCGACAATCTTAGCCAAAAATGAATCTGCATCAAAGCCAGATCAGAGGCTAAATTTAGCTCTGGCTGCAGCTGTCTCCTCGACCACTGGGCCCCCTCCCAGCCTCTCTAGCCCCTTATTCCCTCCCTGGTTCCTAAGGACTTGATTTGGGGGAGAACAGACCTCCTCCTCCCCAACTATGAGGAGCCGGGGAGAGAAGGGACTGGTGAAGCTTAATAGCTCAACGTGCCTCTCTTTTCCTTTCTTCCCTCATTGGGCTGCCTCTGAAATTGAAATATAAATAATTCAATGACAGGCAATTGTAGCCCAAAGTCCAGAGAAAAGACGGATATGGTGGAAGGGATGATGAGACGGGTCTCCTTCCCACTCATCAGCCCCCCCCAGCCAGCTGACCCTGGCTGGACCCACAGTGGGAGGCGCACACCAGCTTCCTGCCTTTTCCTGACATTGAAATGAGGGGCTGAGGAGGCGCCGGAAATCAGGTCAAGAAGGGGGAAGCATCCTTTCTTTTGTGAACAGATCACAGCCAGCCCATGTCCCCCTCTAAAGAAGAAACCCTGGGTTTAAAGTCCAGTCTCTTTCCATCTCCCCAGTAATTGTGCTCTCGAAGCCAGGACCCATTGTCCCCCACCCCCATTCCAGCGTCACTGGTGGGGAGGCTGACGTCAGGTGGAGCCCCATGAGAGCGGGAGGAAGGGAAGGGGTAGAAACACCTAATGATGACCCCCTCTTCCCCAGAGGCAGACAGTCAGCGAGCTAACGACCCTCCGGTGTGGCAAAGTCTAGCCTCCTTCTCTCCCGCAGCCCATGATTCCGGATGCTGCTGCTCCCAGGGGAAGAGAAAGGGACACAGCTTGTCTCCTGTGCTCCCCTACCTGCCCCCCCTCAAGTTGCCCAGGGCAACTGGTATCTTCACCCTGGAAACAACTTTGGTCTCTGACAAGTGGGGAAAATAGCCAGACCCTCTTCCTGCTCCCTGGCAGTGGCCTGCTTGTAGCCCCTGTCCCCAGGTCTCGGCTGCCCTTTCTTACCTGGGGTGGGGAGTCCTGTGGGGGACTGGAGGGGGGCTTAGGAGACCTCTGACCTGACAGAAGAAGGGACAAAAGGAGGAAAAAGACTAAGTTACACTTTGCTGAACACATCCCTTAAAAGTCAATGTGAGAATTCAGGCAAAGTCTGCTGAGGCTAGTATCGGGGAGATGCTGCTTTGGGAGGGGGGCCTCGTGGGTGAGGAGGGGTGCTGACATTTAGTTCGGTGACAAAGGCACTGACGTCTTCATACTGGGGAGAGCCCCGAGCCAGAAGCTGCGGAAAGCTGGGTACCAGCCTTGGGAAAAGGGGTGCCCCCGGGAGAGTTTGTGGGACACGATGACCACTCCCATGTTGAAACCTTCAACATCCAACAGCATTCTCAGCAAAAAGCGCCCTAGCTAGGGACAATAGAGGCTCATTTACATCTCATTTGCATGCTCTTCATTTCCAGGCAAAATGCTCTGATAGCGAGCACCCCCCTCACATACACCCCAGTCCCTTCTTCCTTCAGAAAGCAGGCCCGGCCCCTTCCACCAACCTCTCCCCACACCGCCCCCCTCACACACACTTCAGGCTGGCTTAGTCCAGCCTCTAAAAACACTTGGTTGGCCTTTGCCTCGGCCCAGGAGACTCAACTGTGATACATCTTTAAGAGGACTTCCCATAGCTGCTTGGGGGAAGCAGCATCTGGGTGGCTCCCACCCAACCTCGGGTCTGGGTGGGGGAGAGGCTCACAGGGACTTGGAGGAACCCTAGGAACACACCTGGCCACGCTTTCCTCCCCTTTCAGATCCCCCCCCCCAGCCCCCAGGCTGGGAGAAGGACTCAGCCCTCCTGTCGGTGGGGCAAGCAGCCACCTCTGGGGAGTGGCCGAGGTCAGAGCCAGAGTCTAGCGGGGCTGAGGAAGGGACCGAGGAGGCCGGGCTGGGGACAATGGCAGGAAGCCCTGGGGCTGGTCTCCCGCCTCAGCCCATCTTCTTTAGGGGGCGTCGGGGGCGCGTTCGGATCTCCAAGACCTTTCCCCTTCGCCCTTCTGCGCTCGGCCCCTACCCTGCCTCCCTCCCACCCAGCCCCCAACGAGGAGAAGCCAGGTGTCCCCAGCTTCGCGGGCGGCGGGGCTCCGGGCCAGGGGCTCGACGTCTCCCGCTCAGTGAAGCTAAGGAGGGGCGGGCAGCAGAGTCTGGGCCGGGACCGGGTCCCAGAGCCACGTTAGCGGGAGGAGGGGCTGGAGGGGCCTGCAGGCGCCGAGCGGCGGGGACCGAGCGGGGGTGGGGGAGCGGAGGCGGGTCTCCCCGGCCCCGGGAACCGGCGCCAGAAGCCGAGCACCAGCGAGGGCGGGCCCCGGGGCCCCGGGCCGGCGCTGAGCGGCATCGCCGAGCGGCGATGCCCGGTTCTCCTCCTCCTCGGTTCTCCTCTTAACAAAGCCCTGGACCGAGTAGGGGGCGAAGGAAGGAGACGGGAGCTGGGACGATGCCCCAGACCCCGACTCTGCTCAAGCCGATCCCCCAGGGAGTGCTCGGACTCCTGCTTGCACAAGGACGAAGCTGCAGCCCTGACACCCAAGTCCGAACCACACATCGCCTTTGGCATCCCTGCAGGGGCCTCGGGAGTCTGGCCCTCCGCGGGTCTCCGAGCCTCAGTTTTCCCTGCGGAGGAGGCTGGGGGGGGGGCGGCTTTCCACCCTCTGCACCGTGCGCGCCTCGGAAAAAAAAAATCCATCTTGGCGCTCCTGGAATCTTGCAGGAGGCGACACAAGTGAGAATGGTGGGGAGAGGAGCACGGAGCGCAGCCCCAGCGCCCAACAGTGCGGTGGGCGGGGAGGGGGGCTCCGCCGCGGACCCCTTCCCCCCCCACAGCACCCAACTCTGCTGACCCCCCCCTGCAAGCCGGTGACCCCTCCCGGGTCGCTGTGGCACAGCGGAAGCCAGACCCCGACCTGCAAGCGCCCCCGTCACACCCCCCACCTCTCCACTCCCGCCCCGGGGTACTTGCTCGAGATCCGGGTCAGTAGGCTCGAGATCGAAGCAGGCGGTCAGCAGCTCCGCGCCGTGCAGAGTTCGAAATCCGTGATTGGGGCTCAGGTGAGCTGGGATGAGCGTCCCGGTTGAACGGTACTTGGATGTGGGCGCCCAGGCGCTGTCGGGTTAGGAGAGCCCAGGGTTCGAGTCGCGGCCCCCACTCCCTCCTCGGATCCGCGGAGGAAAACAATGCGACCGCCCGGAGCTCTGGGCTCGGCCCCAGCGGCCCCGCCCGCCTCCTGGCAGGACCCGCCTCCCGCCCGCCTCTAGGTTGCCTCAACTAATCGCGGCTTCAGAGGTCGCCTAGACTCCGCCTTCTCTCCACCTTTTCACCAATAGCATGGCTCGAGGGCGGAGCTCCAGAAGCACCGTCCACCCAGAGGGCGGAACCTGGAGGGTGAGACTGGGGCGAGATGGAGAGACCCCACGGACAGTCGCTGAGACCCTCCCCCCGCCCGCCCTCCTCCCCGCTCCGACAGAAGAGGAGACACACACCGAAACAGACAAGCTGGCAGAGGAGAGGCCCTGGAGAGAAATGTCATAAGAGAGGAGGGAAAAGAAGCTGAGGGAAATAGAGACAGGAAACCTGGGGGCCTCGAATGGGCTGGGCTGTCAGAGCCTGCGCGGCCCTCCCTCACTTCCCTTCAATGGCTTTGGCGACTACGTTCCCTAGGGGTTCCTCCTGCTTCTCCTGTCCTCTGCTCCAACCCTCTGTTCCTCCTCTATGTGCTTTTCCCTCTATATATGCCCATGTGCCGCCTCCAGCTCATCCTGACCCCACTAGGAAGGCCTAGCTCATATTTGGGGGCTTGAAGCCTGAGAAAGAAAAGAAAGTGCCCATGGTATGTTTTCCTTGTCCCCATCATCTCCTCCCAAAGCAGGATGGACTTGGGCCACCATACCCAAGTCAGGAAACTAGTGTTAGTAGTCAGGCTGCTGGCTGATGGAAGAAGACAGGTGAGAGAGCTGAAGCCAAGAGAGAGACATGGAACTGAGCCTAACTGATTCAGAGAAATAGAGAAGGAAGAGCCACTCTGCAGATCTAAAAGGCATAAAGTGACCAGCTAGCCTATCTTCATTCTATGCCATTAGCGCAGGCTCAGTAGTATCCCACCTCTCCTGGGAGGATCTTGAACATCCCTCCAATTAGCAAAACTGCTCCTCCATAAAGACCCTTCGATTTTAGGAATGTCCATGAGAAGGGAGAATAGGCAACTTCAAACAGTACTGTTGGTTTCCACCTTAAAATTGGCTGCTAAGATTCTTCCCTGCGTGGGGCTGGAACAAAAGACATTCTCAAAGTTCCCAGGAAAGTAGGTGGCCTGGGAGACATTGACATTCTGGGACAGTATTATCTGAGTGGGCACTTCCATCCACATCTTGGACATTAGATTAGAGGAAAGGAAGGGCAGGTACCATTTTTCTACCAGCTTTGACTGGATGGGGATGAGGGTGTAGAGCATCAACAACTGGGCTAAGTACCTTAGTGAGTAATACACTCACCTACACACACACACACACACACACACACACACAGAAACAGAGATCCAGACCTGGTAAACCACTGAGGGATTTTGGACCCAAGCCAATTTTTTTTTGGGGGGTCCAGTCGTGGGGCCTGAACTCTGGGCCTGGGCGCTGTCCCTCAGCTCTTCAGCTCAAGGCTAGTGCTCTACCACTTGAGCCACAGCACCACTTCCGGCTGTTTTTTTTCTTTTTGCTTATGTGGTGCTAGAGAATCGAACCCAGGGCCTCAGGCATGCAAGGCAAGCGCTCTACCACTGAGCCACCTTCCAAGCCCCACCCAAGCCAATTTAGCAGATAGTTAAATTAGGAATTGTTTAAAAGGCTGAAAAGAAGTTTTTTTTTTTGTTTAGTTTTGGTTTTGTCAGTCATGGGGCTTGATCTCTGGGTCTGTGCACTGTCCCTCAGTTCTTCAACTCAAGACTCAAGGATAGCACTCTACCACTTGAGCCATAGTGCCACTTCCAGTTTTCTGGTGGTTAAACAAAGATATGAATCTGAATCTGGTTTTGTATCATGATCCTCAGATCTCAGCCTCCTGAGTAGCTAGGATTACAGGCATGAGCCACCGGTGCCCAGCTTGAAAAGAAGTTTAAACAGAAAGATAATTCAAAGTATAGAGGCACTTAAAGGTTAAAATTAATTTCTTCAGCTTCTAACACAGGGCTTAGTTATTCAAATATGTATTTATTGAATAGATTAGTGAAAAAGATTAAAGTACAATTCATTAAAGTGTGTTTGTGTGTGTGTGTGTGTGTGTGTGTGTGTGTGTGTGTGTGTGTGTGTGACTGTGAATACTGGGACTTAAACTCAGGGTCTGGGTGCTGATCCTGAATTTTTTTCACTGAAGTCTGCCACTTGAGCAACATCTCCCCCTCTGGCTCTTTGGTTGTTAATTGGAGGTAAGAGTTTCATTGACTTTCCTGCCCAAGATGGCTTCAAACCACAATCCTCAAATCTCAGCCTCCTGAGTAGGTATGAGCCAAGATTTGACTCACCTAAGGTTTTAAGACATTATATCTATTGTATCCCTTGCTGTGCATTTGTAAGTTAGTCAGGAGATAAAATTGAGAAAAGTAGGGCAGATGAGCAAAATACCATATGCAAACTGGAAAGCATTAAAAAGTTTGGAAAGAACCTGTACCAGTGATTCATGCCTATAATCCTAGTTGTTTAGTAGGCTGAGATGCAGAGGATTGAACTTTGAAGCCAGCAAAGCAGAAAAGGCTGTGACATTCTGCCTCCAAAATTATCAGCAAAAGCCATAAGCCATGCTATAAGCATTGCTCAAGTAATAAAGTGTTGGCAGAGCAAGTAAATGGAGGGAGTACAAGATCCTCCAGGGAAGAGAGAAGGGAGAAGAGGCGGGTGACAGGAAGAAGAGCCTGCAAATGGAGATCAAGGCTCATTGGAAGGCTGAGTTTGTAGTACTTGAGTCAGAGGAGAGACAGGAAGGAAGTCAAGGTGAGGGACCACCTACAGAAGATGTCTGTGCAGAGGAACTCTGATCCATCCCTTAGTGTAATGGGAAAACACCCTCAAATAGTCAGTGAGGGATCTAAGCAAAGAAAAACAAATAAACAAGGGCTGGGAATGTGGCTTAGTGGTAGAGTGCTTGCCTAGCATGCATAAAGCCCTGGATTCAATTCCTCAGTACCACATAAACAGAAAAAGCCAGAAGTGGCGCTGTGCCTCAAGTGGTAGAATGCTAGCCTTGAGCAAAAGAAGCTCAGGGACAGAGCCAGGCTCTGAGTTTAAGCCCCAGGACTAGCCAAAAAACAAAACCTTGTCAGGTGCTGGTGGCTTATACCTGTAAATCAATCCTTGGTGCTCAGGAGGCTGAGGATTGAGATTCAAAGTCAGCCCAGACAGGAAAGTTCATGAGACTCACTCTTATCTCCAATTAACTTCTAGAAACCAGAAGTGGCCCTCTAGCTCACACTGGTAGAACTCTAGTCCTGAGCAAAAGGAGCTGGAGGAGAAGCACCCAGGCCCTGAATTTAAGCCCCATGACAAACTAAAACAAAACAAAGCAAAAGAAACAACTCTCCTCTCAAAGACTCTCCTCTCCCTGAACCCCTGGCTGTTGCAGCTGGTGCTGCTCAGCCCCTCCAAGTAACCAGGAAACAGCACATTGAGTGGATGGTCACCTTCAGGCAGCAGCCTCCACTTGTGACAATCTGCTTGTCATGTCACCAGCAAATCCATCAGACTGGATCTATATGCCTTATTTTTGTTTGTTTGTTTTGTTGTTAGTCCTGGAAGCTGAACACGAGTCCTCAAGCTAGGTAGGGAGGCAGTCTACCCTTGAGCCGTGCCCCTCAGCCTATAATGCCCTCTTAGCACAACCTTGATTTGACTCTTAACTCTTGAGTTTGATGCCTGCAGCCCCAGAATCTGAGGGTCTGTGGCTTTGGAGGTGGCTTACATATCATCTTTCAGTAAAAAGCCCCAATATTTCCCTTTCCAATAGTTTTATCTTGGACTCTGAAGGGCAATAGTCTTCTTGCTAGATTTCCCAGCTGGCGGGGTGCCTATATTTTCCTCACCCTCATTCTCATCCTTAAGCCCAGAGGTAGCTGGGAAAACACTTTTGATATTTTGCTTATGAGGCTTAGATATTATTTCACAGCTCCCTGACCCAGACTCCTAGATAATCTAAAGTTCTTAAATACCAGGCTGCATGTCTGGGGCACTTGAGATTGGCGAGCCTTTCCCCTAAAATTCCAGTATTTGCACATCAGTAGAAGTTTCTCAAGTAAATACAGAGAACCAGACCCACTCTACAAGTCCTGCCCAACTTCCTGCCTCAGACACAGAGAGCAAGGGCTATGTTATTGGGCTGTCTTAGGCTAGGAGGGGCCCCAGGCTGACTTTGCTACTAGCTTTTGTTAAAAACTCTGGGGACTGCTGGATGGTATATTACTAGGAAAATAGGAGTAGATTTACATTCAAGTGAGCACCCATCACTTTAGGTAGAATTCAGCCCTCCCTCTCTGAGGTCTGTTTTCTAAAAAGCAGTCTCTTCTCAGGACCCCTTTTCTTTGGATTGTACAAGGTGGCCATTGTTCCCAAATGAAAAGACACCAAGCCGGGCACTGGTGGCTCACACCTGCAATCCTAGCTACTTGGGAAGCTTAGAGCTGAGAATTATAGTTCAAAGCCAGCCCTGGCAGGAAATTCTGTGAGACTCTTATCTTCAATTAACTATCCCAAAACAGGAGGTGATGCTGTGGCTCAAAGTGGTAGAGCACTAGCTTTGAGCAAAGGAGCTCAGGGAGAGTCCCCAGGCCCAGAGTTCAAGCCTCACAATCAACCAAAAAAAAAAAAAAAAAAGAAGAAGAAGAAGAAAGAGAAAGAAAGAGAGAAAGAAAGGAAGAGAGAAAGAGAGAGAGAAATAAAGCAAGCCAGGTACTGATGATTCATGCCTATAATACTAGCTACTAAGGAGGCTGAGATCTGAGGATCGAGATTCAAAGCCAGCCGGGGCAGGAAAGTCTGTGAGACTCTTATCTCCAATTAACCACCAGAAAACTGGAAGTGGCGCTGTGGCTCAAGTGGTAGGGGGCTTGCCATGAGCTGAAGAGCTGAGGGACAGGGCTCAGGCTCAGAGTTCAAGCCCATGACGGCCAAAAAAAGAAAAAGAAAAGAAAAGGAAGAAAGGAAGGAAGGAAGGAAGGAAGGAAGGAAGGAAGGAAGGAAGGAAGGAAGGAAGGAAAAAACACCAACTTCTCCCTACAAATCTCTCCACCACAGCTGTTTCCTAGTCAAGTCACTCTTACATTTGACAGCTGAAGATGGGAGCTAACTGAAAATGTTTTAGTGTCAGCTGTTAGTACCTGGCGAGGGAGCTGGGATACTTTTTCTTTCTTTCTTTCTTTTTGTTTTTTGTCTGTAGTTCATGGGGCTTGAACTCTGGGCCTGGGCACTGTCCCTCAGCTCTTCAGCTCAAGGCTAGCGCTCTACCACTTGAGCCACAATGCCACTTCCAGGTTTTTTCTTATGTGGTGCTGAGGAATCGAACCCAGGGCCTCAGGCATGCAAGGCAAGGGCTCTACCACTGAGCCACCTTCCCAGCCCCGGAAATAAGAGTTTCACTGTGATCCTCAGATCTCAGCCTCCTGAGTAGCTAGGATTACAGACATGAGCCACCAGCACCCTGCTCTTCCTTTCTTAAGTGGAGCTTTAAGTTGCCACTGTGTATATGTTCATAATAACAAAGGCTCCTCTGTCTTTTGAAACTAAGAGTGTTACTTCTATGTAAATTCTTAAAAAACAAAACACAGTTCATTGGAATAAAAATAAAAGGTTTAAGGCCTAACTCAAATTTTAATCCAATAAGTATTAAACATTTAATTCCAGCATAATCTCTTGAAAAATTCATGGTGGGTTTTATCCTAGTTTTGAAAATTACCATTTAGGCTGGGAAGGTGGCTCAATGGTAGAGTGTTTGTTTGTCTTGCATGCATGAGGCCCTGGGTTTGATTCCTCAGCACCACATAAGCAGGAAAAGCAGGAGTGGTACTGTGGCTCAAGAGGAAAAGTCCTAGCCTTGAGCTGAAGAGCTGAGGGACAGTGCCCAGGCCCAGAGTTCAGGCCCTATGACCAGCAAAAAAAAAAAGAAAATAACCATTTATTTGAATTAAAACAAGATTTGCATTTACTAAGTTGTCAAAAAGCAATATCAAAAGCAGGGCATGGTGGCATGCGTTTGTAATCTTAGCACTCTTAAAAACTAAGACAATCCAGGCACTAGTGACTCACAACTGTAATCCTCGCCATTCAGGGTGCTGAGATCTGAGGATAACAGGTCAAAGCCAGACAAGGCAAGGAAGCCTGTGAAACTCTCATCTCTGCTTGGCCACCATAAAAGAAAAGGGGGGGAGGAGGGAAGCAGAAAGTAGAGCTGTGGTTCAACTGGTAGAGTGGCAGCCTTGAGCACAAAAGTGAAGCGACAGTGCACGGCCATGAGTTCAAGCTCCAATAGGGCACAAAATTAACTAATGAATCAGTCAATCAATTACATACTGAGGTAGAAGCACAACCTGGTTATACTGTGAAACCCTGACACAAAAGGAAAAACCCTACAAAACACACACACACACACACACACACCTCATACCAAAATTCATTCTCATGAAGACTCTAGAGAAAGATGCTGGATACATTTTTGTTTTTCTTTTTCAGCTCTGAGGACCAAACCGTCAGCCTTGAGCACACTGTGCAAGCATTCTACTCTTAGTCACATCTCTAGCCTGCTGGATACATTTTCTTGTGGAGGACGAGGGAACTTTGGTGGGAGTTAACTTGGAAAATGAAGAAAATGTTCCAAATTGGGACAGAGATAAGAAAAAACTCTGAGCTGGTGAGCCTGGAGACCGAAGTCTGACTAGCAAAGTCCTGCGAGGCTCGTGGAGAACGGCCCAGCGAGGTTAGCTGGGAGCAGGAGAACCAAATTCGGGAAGGCCCACAACACTAAGGTGAGGAGTTCAAGTGATCCAGTAGGCGTAGGGCATCGTTTAAGCCCTTTATAAGGTAGAAGTTGTGGAAATGTTTTATTTGTTTTGAAGCAAGAAGACAGAGAACTCTATTAGCAAGAAAACAAATGGAGAGCTCCAGGGAGGAGGGGCAGCCAGCTAGGATGACAGCATTGGATATGGAAAGAAATGAGAAGTCTGGGAGCTATTCATTGGGCTGCCCTGGAAACGGAGGCAGATCTCACTAAGTAACTTAGGCTTTCCTTGAACTCGCTATGTAACCCTGGTTGACCCTTAACTTTCCAATCCTGCCTCCGCCTCCAGAGTGCTGGAATTACAAGTGTGCACCACCAGGTTCTGGTCCTTCCTTCCTTCATCTTTAGATATTATTATTATTATTTAGATGTTGTTATTATTATTGTAGTGGAGTTTAAACTCAGGGCCTGCACTGGTCTGGTGAGGCTCTCCCACTTGAACCACACCCTCAGCCCTCTTTCTTTTATTTCTTAATTCTTTCTTACCTTTAATATATACATAGTCTGATAATAAAAAGAAAAAATTTCCAGCTAGACATTATAATCCCAGCACTCAGAAAGCTGAGGCAGAGGGATCATGAGTTCAAGGCCAGCCTGGGACACATATTGAGATTTTTGTCTCAGAAAAACAAACAAATTAGCAAACTAGGCACTGGTGGCTCCTACTTGTATCCTATTCAAGAGACTGACATCTAAGCCAGGCGCTGATGGCTCACGCCTGTAACCCTAGCTACTCAGGAAGCTGAGATCTGAGGATCACCATTCAAAGCTACCTAGGCAGGAAAGACCATAAGACTCTTATTAACCACTAGAAAACCAGAAGTGGCGCTGTAGCACAAGTGGCAGAATGCTAGCCTTGAGCTGAAGAGCTCAGGGACAGTGCCCAGGACCAGAGTTCAAGCCCCACGACTGACCAAAAAAAAAAAAAAAGCTAGCTAGGGCTGAAAAGTGGCTCAGTGGTAGGGTGCTTGCCTTGCATGAATGAGGCCCTGAGTTCAATTCCTCAGCACCACCTAAGCAGAAAAAGCCAGAAGTGGTGCTGTGGCTCAAGTGGTAGAGCGCTAGCTTTGAGCTGAAGAGCTGAGGGACAGCACCCAGGCCTAGAGTTCAGGCCCCATGACCGGCAAAAAAAAAAAAAAGCTAGCTAGATAGATAGGAATATTACTCAGGCATAAAGAAAAAAGAATGACATTTTCAGGAAGGTGGGTAAAATTGGAGATCATCTTCTTGAGTGAAATAAGCCAAATATCACATATTTGCGCATTTTCGGAGTCTAGATCTAAAGGATATACATAGATACATACTTGTATGTACATCCATATAGAAAGAAAATGAATGGGGCTGGGAAGGTGGCTCAGTGGTAGAGCGCTTGCCTTGCATGCCTGAGGCCCTGGGTTCGATTCCTCAGCACCACATAAGCAAAAAGAAAAAAGCCGGAAGTGGCGCTGTGGCTCAAGTGGTAGTGCGCTAGCCTTGAGCTGAAGAGCTGAGGGACAGCGCCCAGGCCCAGAGTTCAAGGTCCCACTACCGGACCCCCCAAAAAAAAAAAGAATGTAACTGAAGGACTGTTTGGGGAGATGAGAGATGGGGAGAAGGAAGGGGAATGATTGAGGATATTAAAATACATAGTGTCTCTGTATGAAGATGGCATAGGAAAATCCACTGACAGCTACTGAACAATAGGAGAGTCGGAAGGGGGATGGGAACAAGAATGGAATACATGAGGTTAAGCTGACTAAAGTATAATGTATGCACGTGCACATTACCATGGTGAAACCTTTTTGTACAACTAATATTCATTAAAAAAGAGAAAAAAGAATCGCAGGAAAGTAAAACAGGCTGTGATAGGGTAGGGGCGGCAGGTGCAAGTGGAAAAGGGAAGGGCCAATGGAGAGGGTAAATACAGTGGGATGTTTTTTATATGTTTGAAAATAAATGAAAATAGAATCTTGAAACCTGATGATAGTGTTTTTAAGAGGAGAGAATGAGGGAGAGAGAAGGAGGGGTACATTGTATTATGAATGCTTATATGTGTAGAAATGTCACAGTGAACACTCTCCCTGTACAAGTAATACATGCTAATTTTGTTGCTGTTGTTGGTCTTGGGGCCTGAACTCTGGGTGGGCCTAGGCACTGTCCCTCAGCTCTTCAACTCAAGGCTAGCACTCTACCACTTAAGCCACGACGCCACTTCTGGCTTTTTCTGCTTATGTGGTGCTGAGGAATCAAACCCAGGGCTTCCTGCATGCAAGGCAAGCACCCTACCACTGAGCTACCTTCCCAGCCCCAATACACGCTAATTGTTTATTTATTTATTTATTTATTTTTGTCAGTTGTGGAGCTTGAACTCAGGGCCTGGTCACTGTCCCTGAGCTCTTTGTGCTCAAGGCTAGCATTCTGCCACTTGAGCCACAGTGCCACTTCCACTTTCTGAGTGGTTAATTGGAGATAAAAGTTTCCACAGGGACTTTTCTGCTAGCTTCAAACCATGATCCTCAGATCTCAGCCTCCTGAGTAGCTAGGATTATAGGCATGAGCCACAGCACCAGGCATATATATGCTAATTTCTTTTAAATCTTTAAAAAAAAAAAAGACTGAGGGAGTAGCTTTAGTGGTAGAGTAGGAAGCCATGAGCTCAATCTTCTACACCCCTAAATTCCACACTTTCTCTTGAACTCTGGACCTCGACTCCGTCCTTCAGCTCTTCAGGTCAATGCTAGCGCTCTACCACTTGAGCCACAGTGCCACTTCCAGTTTTCTAGTGGTTTTTTTGGAGATAAGAGTCTCACAGGCTTTCCTGCCCAGGCTGGCTTTGTTTGACCCGTGAGTCTCAGATCTCATCTTCCTGAGTAGCTAGGATTATAGGCGTGAGCCACCAGCACCTGGCTTAGAGTGTCTTTTCTATCCGATGGCTACATCCATCTTCAGGATTTCCACTTGGCCATCTCATTTTTGCCCCCACCGTCCATGGAAATTGCTTCATCAAGGCCACCAAAGACCTCCTGGTCATATTCAATGAACAGCTCTTCAGTCTTTTTCCTTTTGCCCTCTTTGTGGCATTTGACCCTGTTGACCTTTCCTTCCTTGAAATGTTCTCCTCTTTTGCCTCCTGGGGTTCTTTTTTCTCTTGACTGAGATGAGGGGCTTAATACATATCTATTTCTCAAGCGAATGAATGGCATCCCTTCTAATAACGTGGTCTTCCTCAACTTTCTCTGACCTCTTCTTAAATGTTGGTGATCCCTGGGGATCACACTTAGCCACCCCCTGACTGTGGACATTCTCATTGGTTAAAACAATCCACGCCAAGTTAAAATAATGACGTGCTTCTCTCCACTAAATCTAAGTCTTCAGGTCTTTCTCCTGAGCTCCAGACTCATCGCTGATTGGATACTTTGATTTGGATTTTTTTTATGTGTATTTACCACTTAGTGTGAAGATAGGAAGCTTGCCTTTTATCTTTCTATCCCTAGCACTTTGTCATAATCTCTGGCATGCAGCAAGAAAAAGAAGAAATAAATGCACCAAAGATTAAAGAGGGACAAAAGATGAAAAGCTGTGAACTATCTCCAGCTGCAAGTCGTTTGACTGTTTAAAGTCACATTGAACTTTCTCTTCCTGAACTGACAAAAGAAACTGATCTTTAAAATGGTGAACCCTGGAAAATGAACTATGTAACTTGTGAACAGGGACAGGAGGAAGAAACTTGAGGAAAGCAAAGGGAGGGGTGATATTATCCAAATCAGCAATGAACTCATTATCTGACCTACAGAGTGACTTTTTTTTTTTTTGGTCATGTAGCTTGAACTCAGGGCCTGGGTACTTTCCCTGAGCTCTTTTTTTTCTTTTTTTTTTTTGGGTCCAGTCATGGGGTCTAAACTCTGGGCGCTGTCCCTCAGCTCTTCAGCTCAAGGCTAGCACTCTACCACTTGAGCCACAGCACCACTTCTGGCTTTTTTCTTTTTGCTTATATGGTGCTGAGGAATCGACCCCAGGGCCTCATGCATGCAAGGCAAGCGGTCTACCACTGAGCCACCTTCCCAGCCCATCCCTGAGCTCTTTTACTCAAGGCTAGTGCTCTACCACTTTGAACCACAGCACCACTTCAGATTTCATGGCAGTTAATTAGCGATAAGAGTCTCATGGACTTTCCTGCCTGGGCTGGCTTCAATCTGCAATCCTCAAATCTCAGCTTCCTGAATAGCGAGGATTGTAGGCATGAGCCATCAGTGCCCAGCTGTATGACACCTTAATAAAATTATATTTTAAAAAATGGTGATGCTCGACTAGAACTGGGGTATAGCCAGAGGTAGAAAGCATGTTAGGCTGGGCACCAGTGGCTCACGCCTGTAATCATAGTTACTTAGGAGGCTGAGATCTGAGGATTATGGTTCAAAGCAAGCCTGATCAGGAAAGTCCATGAAATTCTTTTTTTTTGTCAGTTGTGGGGCTTGAACTCTAGGCCTGGGCTCTGTCCCTCAGCTCTTCAGCTCAAGGCAAGTGCTCTACCACTTGAGCCACAGCGCTACTTCCAATTTTTCTGTTGGTTTATTGGAAATAGGCGTTTCATGGCCTTTCCTGCCCAGGCTAGCTTTGTTGTTGTTATTGTTGTTGTTGTTTGTTTTTTTGTTTTTTGTTTTTTTGGGTCCAGTCGTGGGGCCTGAACTTTGGGCCTGGGCGCTGTCCCTCAGCGCTTCAGCTCTTGGCTAGCGCTCTACCACTTGAGCCACAGTGCCACTTCCGGCTTTTTTCTTTTTGCTTATGTGGTGCTGAGGAATTGAACCCATGGCCTCAGGCATGCAAGGTAAGCGCTCTACCACTGAGCCAACTTCCCAGCCCTGAAATTCTTATCTTGAGTAAAATACTCAGAAAAAGCCAGAAGTAGCGCTGTGGCTCAAGTGGAATATTGGCCTTGAGCAAAGGAAGCTCAGGGACAGCGTCTAGGCCCAGAGTTCAAGCCCCAAAACCAGTAAAAATGCAAGCAAACAAGCATATTAGCGTATGAAGTATTGTGTTCAATCTTCTGCCCAAACAGGAACCTCAGCTTAGCCAAATTTGGGACTTTTCCATTCTAAGTGCTTTTATTCTGCCTTTTTTTTCTTTGTGATACTGGGTTGAGTTAGAGCTTCATGCTTGGGAAGCAGCTGTTCTATGATTTGAACTATCCTCCCTCTATGTCTTAATGCTTCAGTTATTTTTCAGGTAGAGTCTCACATTCTTGTCCACGCCAGTCTGACTTCAATCCTCCTACTTAAGCTTCCTAAGAAGCAAAAAATAGCAGGTGTAACCACCATGCTTTTTCATTGAGATGAGTCCTCCCTAACTTTTTACCTGTGCTGGACTCAAACCTCCGTATTTCCAATCTCTGCCTCTCAAGCAGCTACGATTACAAGTATGAACCACACTGTAACTGGCAGCAGCTTCTTCCTCCTCGGCTCCCTTCCTCCTTCCTTCCTTCCTTTTTCTCCTTCTTCTTCTTCTAATGCTTGAGATTGAACCCAGAACCTCATGCATGCTGGGCAAGTGCTCTACCACTGTGCTATACCCATAACTTTTATTCTGTTTCAAATAGAGATTATTAAGGGCTGGTAGCATGGCTCAGATGGTAGACAGCCTGCCTAGCAAGCACGTGGCCCCAAGTTCAAACCTCAGTTTTACTATTATAAATGAATATAATATAATATAATCAAATAGAGATGATTCAAAAAGGTATTACTGGCTTCCTGTGGTTAACTAGTAAAAAGGGTACAATCTGGAGATATTAAGACTTAGATTAACTTCTAGTTAACAGGTTTGGACAAACCAGTTATATTCAATGGATGTTGTGCCTAACTGCCTACTTCGTGGAGATTGTGAAATGTCTCATAAACTCAGAGTGGTGCATACATTTAAGATGCCATCATTGAACCAGATTTTTGTTTGTTTTGGTTTTGTTTTGGGCAGTACTGGGGCTTGAACCCAGGGCCTGTGCTGGCTAGACAGGCACTCTACCACTGGAGTCAGGCTCCCAGCCCTTGAATCAGGTTTTGTTTATTCAGAGTAGCATTTAAAATCATCCAGATGGCAGCAAGTACCCCAAAGCCTAGAATTTATATAGAGAATTCTGATCACAGATGTTGCAATATCCAACGGTCTTCTTGTTTCCCTAGTTTTTGTGTGTGTTTCCTTCCTTCCTTCTTTCCTTCCTTCCTTTTTCTTTCTTCCTCCCTTCCTTCCTTCCTTTCTTCCTTCCTTTCTTTCTTTCTTTCTTCCTCCCTTTCTTTCTTTCTTTTTTTTCCCAGTTCTAGGGCTTGAACTCAGGGCCTGGGCACTGTCCCTGAGCTTCATTTGCTCAAGGCTAGCACTCTACCACTTCAGCAACAATGCCACTTCTGGCTTTTCTTTTTCTTTCTTTTTTCTTCTTTCTTTCTTTCTTTTTTTTTTTTTGTCAATTGTGGGACTTGAACTCTGGGCTTGGGCGTTGTCCCTGCGCTCTTCAGCTCAAGGCAAATGCTCTACCGCGTGAGCCACAGTGCCACTTCGGTTTTCTAGTGGTTTATTGGAGATAAGAGTCTCACAGACTTTCCTGCCCGGGCTGGCTTTGAACTGTGATCCTCAGATCTCAGCCTCTTGAATAGCTAGGATTACAGGTATGAGCCACCAGCGCCCGACTACTTCTGACTTTTTCTGTTTATGAGGTATTGAGGAATCTAACCAAAGGCTCGTGCATACTAGGCAAGCACTGTACCACTAAGCTACATTCCCAACCCCTCCCTAGGCTTCTCTTATTGTATTAATTTTATTATCACTGTTCTTCTAAAAGTTCCTCTTTTCTCTTTTAATTTGCTAATTATATGTGATAAGTTCAGAGATTGCTATAAGGAAGTATAGATTGAGAGAAAATAAAAGAAAGCCTTATTCCTATGTAAATTTAAATGGACATTCTACCCTGCTGAGACTGTCCCCCAGCCGGTAGCAGTCATAGGCTTGAACTCAAGCTCTGGGCACTGTCTCTGAGCTTCTTTTGCTCAAGGCTAGCACTCTACCACTTTTAGCCACAGTGCCACTTCCAGTTTTCTAGTGATTAATTGGAGGTAAGAGTTTCATGGACTTTTCTGCCCTGGCTGGCTTTGAACTGTGATTCTCAGATCTCAGGTAGGATTACAGGTTTGAACCACCAGCACCTGGCTTTGTGTGTGTGTGTGTGTGTGTGTGTGTGTGTTGTGTGTGTGCACATGCGCACACAGGCAAGGCTACTTTGTCTTAAATTCAGGGCCTGGGAGTCTGACCTTTAGCTTTTTTGCTCAAGGTCAGTGCTCTACACCTTGAGTCATAGCTCTACTTCTGGCATTTTGGTCATTACTAGAGAGAAGAGCTCCTTTCTGCTTGGGCTGGCTTCAAATCTTGACCCTCAGATCTCAGCCTCTAGAGTAGCTAGGATTACAGGTGTGAGCCACCGGAGCCTAGCTTCTCCATTACCTCTTTTTTTTTTTTTTTTTGGTTGGTCATGGGGCTTCAACTCTGGGCCTGGGCGCTGTCCCTCAGCTCTTCAGCTCAAGACTAGCACTCTACCACTTGAGCCATAGCACCACTTCCAGTTTGCTGGTGGTTAACTGGAGATAAGAGTCTCACGGACATTCCTGCCTGGGCTGGCTTTGAACCATAATCCTCAGATCTCAGCTTCCTGAGTAGCTAGGATTATAGGCGTGAGCCAGCAGCACCAGCCTCCCTTCCCTCTTGAAACCTGGACATGTTTTTTTTTTTTTTTGGGTCCGGTCGTGGTGCCTGAACTCTGGGCCTAGGCGCTGTCCCTCAGCTCTTCAGCTCAAGGCTAGCACTCTGCCACTTGAGCCATAGCACCACTTCTGGCCTTTTTCTTTTATTTTTTTGCTTATGTGGTGCTGGGGAATCGAACCCAGGGCCTCAGGCATGCAAGGCAAGTGCTCTACCACTGAGCCACCTTCCCAGCCAAGCCTGGACATGTTTTGAAATTTTTCTTTCAGCAAGTATTTACTGTGCACAATAAAACTTGGTCTCTGTCTTCAAGGGGTATACAGTCTAATGGGAAGTCCAGTCTAGGGCAATTAGCAAAGCAAAGAAGTGTAAGTCACAAGCCCCACCACATCTTGTGTTTTTATTCTTCTTCTTATCTTCCAACTAGGTAATATGTTTCTCATAAAGATGACTTACTTCTGTGATTTTGGTGGTGTCACCAAGTGTTTTGTCCCCAGAGTATAATGTGCTCGGTGTATTGATAGGGCATACAGAAGCAGAACACTGTTGTGCCATGCTGATGATGTATGACTTCGTAAACTTGCCAGGTAATTTATCAGGAAGAGAAAAGAGAGGGGCTGGGAAAGTGGCTCAGGGGTAGGGTGATTGCCTCACATGCATGAGGCCCTGGGTTTGATTCCTCAACACCACATAAACAGAAAAAACTAGGAGTGGTGCTATGGCTCAAGTGGCAGAGCACTAGCCTTGAGCTGAAGAGCTGAGGGACAGCGCCCAGGCCCAGAGTTTAAGCCCCATGACTGACAAAAGAAAAAACAAAATGACAAACGTGCTTGAGAATCATATAAAATTCTCATTCTGCCCCGTGCTAGCTCATTAACCTCTTTAAGATTTCGTTTTTTGTTTTTTTTTTTCATCAGCAGAAAAGGACTTAGTGGCATTTAATTCACAAAGTACCATGAGGATTAAATAGGCTATTTTGGTAACATCTAACAAACTACACAAATGCTAGTCCCTTTCCTCACCTCTCACTTCCTTCTTCTGAACATTTAGTTCATTGTTTTTATTTATTTTTAGTTTTGAGACACAGTCTTGCTATGTAGCCCAGGCTGGCTTCAAATTCACCATCTTCCTGTATCAGCCTCCTAAGAGTTGGGATTATAGGCATGTACCACTATCCAGTGTCATTCTTTTCCATCTGCCCCTACACCTTACTCCTTTCCATTTTCTTCTTTTTTTGGGGGGTCCGGTAGTGGGGCCTGAACTCTGGGCCTGGGCGCTGTCCCTCAGCTCTTCAGCTCAAGGCTAGTGCTCTACCACTTGAGCCACAGCGCCTCTTCTGGCTTTTGTCTTATGTGGTGCTGAGGAATCAAACCCAGGGTCTCGAGCATGTAAGGCAAGTGCTCTACCACTGAGCCACCTTCCCAGCCCCTCCTTTCCATTTTCTTCTCTTCCTTTTTTTCTTTTGTGCCATTTCTAGGGCTTGAACTCAGGGCTTCATGCTCTCACTTGGCTTTTTTACTCAAGGTGAGAGCTTTACCACTTGAGCCATACCTCCATTTGTGGCTTTTTGCTGTTTAATTGGAGATAAGAGTTTCACAGACTTTCTTGCCTCAGCTGACTTTGAACCTCTTTCTTCAGATGTCAGCCTCCTGAATAGTAAGAACAGCAAGAGAATGGTTCTCCTTTGTATTTTCTTAGCCTATCTCTCCACTGGTGCTTTTCTTAGCCAATGACAAGTATACTAAACCAAAAGCTAAAAATAGTCTCCCTCTCAATCCAGTTCTCCATTCCCTTAAGCTTTCTATTTCTCTTCATTCCTTGTCACTAAACTCTTTCAAAGAGTTGTCAACCAGCTAGGAAGAGTGGCACTTGACTATAATCTCAGTACTGAGAGACTAAGGCAAAGGGATCTTGAGTTTGAGGTCATCAAAGGACTACATAATGAGATCCTATCTCTTAATTTAAAGAGTTGTCAACTGTTCACAATCCAAGTTGTAACAAGGACTTTTAGCTCCACTCAGGGTGATAAAGAGGCGAGAATACATGTACAAAGTCTTCAAAGTGGAGAACAAATGGGTTCAGATCAGAAGCACGCTGACTACTTTTACTTCTAAATTTCTATACATTCTTTAACCAAATTTTTTTAATACTTTCCCTTCTAGAATCACCCTATCCTAAACATGGTCTTACTATGCAGCCCAGGTTGACCTAGAACTTGAGATCTTCCCTCCTCAGCCTCCCAAATACTGGGATTTCAGCCATGTTCCACTATCCTCTGACTCTAAAATTTCTTTCTCTCTTTTTCTTTGGTGCCAGGCTTGAGGCTAAACTCAGGGCCTGGGTGCTGTTTCCTAAGCTTCTTTTGCTAAAGACTGGTGCTTTACCACTTGTGCTACAGCTCCACTTCAGGGTGTGTGTGTGTGTGTGTGTGTGTGTGTGTGTGTGTGTGTGTGTGTGTGTGTGTGTGTGTGTGTGGTCAAGAGGCTTGAATCCAGCCTGGGCGCTGCCCCTCAGCTCTTCAGCTCAAGGCAAGCACTCAACCATTTGAGCCACAGCGCCACTTCTAGCTTTCTGGTGGTTTATTGGAGATAAGAGCCTCATGGACTTTCTTGCCTGGGCTGGCTTTGAACCTTAATCCTTAGATCTCAGTCTCCTGAGTAGCTAGGATTACAGGTGTGAGCTACCATTGCCTGGTTTCAAGCTTTTTTAAAGTAGTTTATTGGAGATGAAGCTCAGGTCTGGGCACTAGTGGTTCATGCCTATAATTGTAACTACTCAAGAGGCTGAAATGTCTGAGGGTCATGGTTCAAAGACAATCCAGATAGGAAAGTCCATGAAACTCTTCTTTTCAATTAACTGCCAAACAGGGGCTGGGAAGGTGGCTCAGTGGTAGAGTGCTTGCCTTGCATGCATGAGGCCCTGGGTTTGATTCCTTGGTACCATATAAGCAAAAAGAAAAAAGCCAGAAGTGGCGCTGTGGCTCAAGAGCTAGAGCACTAGCCTTGAGCTGAAGAGCTGAGGGACAGTGCCCAGGCCCAGAGTTCAGGCCCCACAACCTGACCCCCCCCAAAAAAAAAACCAAACCAATTAACCACCAAACAGCTGGAAGTAGAGGTGTGGTTTAAGGGGCAGAACATGAGCAAAAAAGCTCAGTGACAGCTCCCAGGCCCTGGGTTCAAGCTCCAGGATTGGAGCACATGTGTACGTGTGTCCACATATACCTCACAGACTTTCCCGCCAGGCTAGCTTTGAACTGAGATCTTCAGATCTCAGCCTCCTGAGAAGCTAGGATTACAGGCATGAGCCATTGGTACCTGGTAAACCCGAGCTCTTTTGCCACAACTGAAACACTTGAACTTAGGGCCTTGAACTCTTGCTCTGCTTTTTTTTTTTTTGTCGGTTGTGGGGCTTGAACTCTGGGCCTGGGCGCTGTCCCTCAGCTCTTCAACTCAAGGCAAACACTCTACCACTTGAGCCACAGCACCACTTCTGGTTTTTTGGTGGCTTATTGGAGATAAGAAGCTCATGAACTTCTGCCCAAGCTGGCTTTGAACCGAGATCTTCAGATCTCAGCCTCCTAAGTAGCTAGGATTACAGGCGTAAGCCACCAGTGCCTGGTTATTACTCTGCCTTTTTTATTTATGGCTAGTGCTCTGCCAGTTGAGCCATGTCTCCATTTCTAGCTTTTTGCTGGTTAACTGGAGATAGGAATCTCTTGAGACTTGTCTACTCTTGGATTTGCAGATCTTAGCCTCTTGAGTAGCTAGGATTCTATGCATGAGCCACACCAGCACCTTGCTTAAGCATAAACGTTTTAAAGTCTGTCATATCCTGGACTTTTTTCCTTCTTCAGTTCTCAGACAACCTATGCTCCAGACATACAAAACAAGTCATAGCTTCTGGTGAGTGCCACGGATTAGGTTTATTCCATGTGTTATTTTTAGGTTATTCCCGTCTTCTGGAAAGTGCTTCATCCCCATCTCTACTAGAGACTTTAATCTACCCTTGCAAGTCTTTGTTTTCTCCACTGTCAAAGTGAATCCAAGCTTCTTTAAACCTCCATCAAGGCTAACGGACTTTATTGGTATTATCATTAGCTATGCTTAAATTCTTCTCCCTGACCAGGTTGTAAGATTTTTCTTTTTTGGTAGTCCTACAGTTTGCCTTTATGGCCTCAGGTTTGCACTTGAGAGACACTCCCAGCCCTTTTTTTGCACTAGTTTTTTTTTTTTTTTGGTCCATTGTGGGGCTTCAACTCTTTGCCAGGGCACTGTCCCTCAGCTCTTCAGCTCAAGGCGAGTGCTCTACCACTTCAGTTACAGCGCCACTTCCGGTTTTCTGGTGGTTAATTGGAGATAAGAGTCTCATAGTCTTTTCTGCCTGGGCTGGCTTTGAACTGTGATCCTCAGATCTCAGCCTCCTAAGTAACTAGGATTACAGGCCTGAGCCACCTGCTCAGCTTCACTACTGTTTTAGCATTTGCCCTGGACAGTCAGAGATTAAGATCTTCCTAACTCTGCCTCCTAAGCAGCTGAGTTAACAGCTGTGCACTACTGTAAGATTCTTGATAGCAAATACTTTTGCTTCCTTCAAGAACTTCCCCTTTATGTTTGCTTCTCTGTAACTGCTACACCACTTTGTAGGGTTGATCCTCTAGTAATTCAGTGCAGTCCTGACCCCTGCTGGTCACAGGTGGTTCAGCAGCCTGGCTCTAGTAACTTTCTTTCTTCAAGTATTAAAGGCTGGGACAATCTGTATCAGGCAAAAGAAGATGCCTGCAGTTATGTTGCCTCTCTGAAAAACTCTTCAGGCTTCACAAATTTCCCCACTGGATCTGAATGCAGCCATTTGGACTTTGCTTCTTTCTCAGTATCTCAGAAATAGGATTTCAAGGGGAGGGAAGGGATGGTAGGGGAAAAATAAAGGAGGAGGTTAACAATGTTCGATAGGAAATGTACTCATTACCTTAGTCATGTGACTGTAACTCCTCTGTACAGTATCTTTACAATAAGAAATATATACTGAAAAAAATTGGATTTCAAGGAGTTAAGGCAGCAAGGAAAAAGAAAAGGTCAGCAGAAATTGAGGGAGGTGGGGATGTACAGCTCCTCCACCCCACCTCAAAGAGTCAAGTCCACTCCTCACAGAATTCTATTCCTTTTGACCTTTGTCAATCAAAAGGTTGTTCTTGGGCCATAGGCCTTCTTGGGGAGTGATGAACCGGAGGTTGGGTAGAACAGGTGGGCGGGGCCTGAGGGGTGGAGTTAGGCCAAAGTGCTTCTCAGAAGCTTCTCCATTCTGTCAGCTCTCGGGGAACATCCAAGGCAAGCAAGACTGGCACCCAGGACATACCAGGTGAGGGATTGGCAATGATTGACAGAAGGGTAAGCCTCCGGGTGATAGAGGCAGAAAGGTCCCCAGCTTTTTAAGCCTGAGATTTCTTTCCATATTGTGAAACGCTTACCTGTAGAAATCTTGGGTCTGCTCAAGCAAAAGTAGCCTCTGCAATAAAGATATGACTTGGGATAGAGGAGGGGGTAGGGCTGCAGGGACAGGGGTGGACATGAGCGTGTGACAGAGGCCTTGAGATACAAAAGAAGTCTTAAGAGACATGAAAGCGGATGAGTCAGGTCCAGGGAGAGAACACCACCATTGGAAAGTCCCAGACAAGAGAAAGGAGGCCATAACAAGGAGACTGAGAAGGGCAACAGGGCCAGTTTGAGAGGGCAGCAGGGCCAATGGAGAGCTGAGTAACAGGAAGGCCAGGGAGGAAGGAAGGCTTCACGGAGCAATGGCCTCTTCCGGCTGTGAAGCATGGCCCAGGTAAGCGGGAAACACATCAAAAATGTGGGTTCCCAGTAGAATGGTTCAACTGGGGAAGGATCCCCTCTGCCCCCCGTTGCCCACCTCCTCTGTTTCTTCAGACTCCTATTTTTCATTTAGGGGAGAGGGTGAGGCTGTTCCTCCCTGCGGTCATAGCCACATCCTGCAGAGCAGGGGAGGGGGAAGTAAGAAGCAAAACAAGTAGAACCACGGGGAGCGAACCCTGGACACGCGGCAGATAGGCAGAGGGTCCCAGGCCAGCCAAGCAGACCTTACACCTTAGTACGGTCTGTTTTCTGCACTTCTTCCCTGCTTCAACCCACTGGCTGCATTCCAGAAGGTTCTTTGAATTATTTGGTTGGAACCCTATTTTATCATTTACTAGTGATTTCAGCCAACTTGCTTGCTTTCTCTTAGCTTCAGTTTTCTCATTGCAAAATAAGGAATACACCTACCTTGTGGGAAGGCTGAGGTGGTTCACATAGAGCGCTTGGTATATAGGCTCTCAGGAAAGTTTCATTATTCTTACTAGGAGTACTGGGAGTACTTTATCATCATTTCTTTCAAGACCATGAAGCATACCAGCTGACATGAGCTTTTGGAGTCAGAAAAGGCTGTGTTTGGTATTCATTAGGTAAATAATTTCACATAAGCCTCAGTTTGCTCAGCTGGAAACCAGAGAGTAATACCTATAACTCCTAGAGAATATAGTTCTCCAAAATGGCATCTGGAGGCTGAGAATGTGGCTTAGGGGTAGAGTGCTCACCTAGCATGCATGAAGCCCTGGGTTTGATTCAAGTGGTAGAGTGCTAGCCTTGAGCAAAAGAGGCTTAGGGACAGTGCCCAGACCCTGAGTTCAAGCCCTAGGACTGGCAAAAAAAAAAAAGGCATCTGTGAAGCTGGGGCTGGTGGCTCATGCCGTAATCCAAGCTACTCAGGAGGCTGGGAGCTGAGGATAGAGATTCAAAGCCAGTCCCAGCAGGTAAGTCTGAGAGACTTTTATCTCTAATTAACCAGCAAAACGCCAGAAGTGGAGGTGTGGCTTAAATGGTAGAGTGTCGGCCTTGAGAAAAAGTCAAGTGAGAATGCAAGGGTCTGAATTCGGACCCCAGTCCTGGCATGCATTCGGCAGCTGTGAGAACTACCAGCCAAGGAAACATACCTTCTCCATTCTAGTGGCAATAAGGTACCTGGCCTAAGACTTAACTGGCTTGAACTTAGGGCCTGGGCGCTGTCCCTGAGCTCTTTCACTCAAGGCTAGCCACTCTACTGCTTTGAGCCACAGCACCACTTCTGATTTTCTGGTGGTTAATTGGAGATAAGAGTCTCACAGGGACTTTCCTGCCCCGGCTGGCTTTGAAGGGCAATCCTCAGATCTCAGCCTCCTGAGTAGCTAGGATTACAGGCCTGAACTACTGGCACCCGGCTTCATTTCTCTTCCTAAGGAAGCCTGTGGCCTCTCTTCTAGTGACTGACCACATACCATCGGCCCAAGCACTATGGAGTCCTTCAGTTCAAGGAATCTGGCACTGCAAGCGGAGAAGAAACTACTGAGTAAGATGGCAGGCCGGTCTGTGGTGCATCTCTTCATCGACGAGACGAGTAGCGAGGTCCTGGACGAGCTGTACCGGGTGTCTAAGGAGTACACGCACAGCCGGCCGCAGGCTCAGCGGGTCATCAAGGACCTGATCAAGGTAGCTGTCAAAGTGGCCGTGCTCCACCGCAACGCCTGCTTTGCTCCCAGTGAGCTGGCCCTGGCCGAGCGCTTTCGCCAGAAGCTTCGGCAGGGTGCCATGACGGCGCTTAGCTTTGGGGAGGTGGACTTCACCTTCGAGGCTGCGGTGCTGGCCGGCCTGCTCACCGAATGCCGAGACGTGCTGCTGGAGCTGGTGGCCAACCACCTGACGGCCAAGTCCCACGGCCGCATCCGCCACGTGTTCGATCACTTCTCTGACCCGGGCCTGCTCACCGCCTTGTACGGGCCTGACTTCACCCAGCACCTGGGCAAGATCTGCGATGGGCTCCGGAAGCTGCTGGACGAGGGCAAGCTCTGAGCGCCGGCCCCAGCGCCGGACCTTGGCTAAAGGGCTGCACTGGGATGACCACAGGCCGCGGGCTTTCTGACCCTGCTCCACCGGCCTGGCTTTGGGTCCTCAGGCTTCACCCTCACCCCGCCCTCCCCCGGGCTGCTGGGGCAGGAGCCGCGCCGAGCCGGGTCAGGCCTCTCCTCCAGCCTCAGCACAGGAAATGGAGCTGCCTGAAAAAGGCGAAGTGAAACTTGGATCTCTCTCCGTCTCCCAGGAAGGATGCCTAAAACAGGAAATCCGTGTCCTTACAGCCCGAGAAAACAGGGGATAGCCCATAGAGCCCTGTGAGGATACTGAAGACTGAAGGGGGGTGCTGGTGGCCCTTCGAGACAAGGTAGACTTCTAGTTCTAGGCAGAGTTTTGGATAGCTCCCGGAGGCTCTGTTTCAGAATGAAGGGAGAAGAGGCCAGGCAAGAGAGATTCTCACCAGGGAAATAAAGCTACTAAAACATGCATAGGGCTCAGTGTTTAATCTCTCCAGCTTCTTGGACCTTAGGATCATTGCAACGGAAAGGAGGTATACATACACCACCCATCAAACCTCTCACCATTTCCACACAGGACACTGAGGCATATTTCCAGTATTCTGAGGTTCTCTTGACTACTATTTCTGTTTAAGACACACACACACACACACACACACACACACACACACAAGCTGTACTGCAGATCAGTGCTACACATTGCAAATAAATATGCAGTGAGAAGCAAGGCCTAGACACGCTCTGATAGGAAGGGGGTGTTGTTACCAAGAGACTCCTACAACTATCCTCCTCTTCAAGCCCCAAGGCATTTATTTCCCATCCCTCAGCAACCCACAGGCTAGCAGGGGGAACTGGGGGAACAGAGCTCAGGTCCTTATGCGACTGCTTTTTCTCAGAGCAGGAATTGTGAAAAAGTGCTCGGTAATTGGTTAGGATGGTCAAGACAGCCCAAATCTTTTACTTTGACACTGAGAAAAAGACGCAGTAGAGTTCACCATTCTGTGCAGCGAGGCTAGATCACTGATTCCTCCGCCCTGGCTGACAACTAAGGTTAAGGAGGCAGGGAGGTGAGGAGCTGGCAATCTCAGACTCAATGTTCCTGGGGTCCCCCTCAGCCTGGAGCTCTAGAAGTCCCCAGTATTAGCTGAGTGGGAAGGAATTAGATACAGCAAATAAATAGTACTTCAAGATAGCACCAAATAAGTTAGGTAACTTAGTTGGAGATGGGGAGAAAGTTGAAGTTTCCTTGCTCTAAAGGCAGGAAATGGTAAGGAGACAGGGATGGGGGGGGAGGAGGGGAGGGTGGTGGTGGGGTGGTAAAAGAGCCTTCTGAATCTAAAAGACAACTCTAGATTCAGCTCCCGAAATGGGAAGGAGTCTAGTCCCCATCTCCTATTCCTATCAAAACAATAACAACAACAATAATAATTGCCCCAGATGGTGGAATTCTTGATGGACAAGAAAGCTGGGGAAGATGGCTGGAGTAGAGGGAGGCAGGCAGCGAGGCCGGGTTCCTGAGCCTCACCTCAGGCTCTTCTCCCCTCAAATTGCTTCTGTAATACCCTGCTTCTCTCAGTCTGCTCTGGGGACATCAGAGCTTGAAAATTTCATCTTCCTGCTCTCGTAGTGATTGGGTCCGAGAGGTCCGGGTCAGCGGCACCGGACCTAGGACTGCTCGTTGCTGCATCCGAGGGGAGCTCTGGTGGACAGCTGCATGCTCCCCAGGCACCCTGTAAGGAAAGGGGGGAAAAGGTGACAGATCAAGGCAAGAATCTGAGAATGGGCCAAGGGAAGAGGTTCACAGAAGCTGTCTTCCTCTCTTGATGCATGAACTGATTGCTCTAAAATGGAGTATCAATAGCTACATGCTGGTGGCTCACACTTCCAATAATCTTAGCTGCTCTCCCAGCAGAGATCCAGAGGATTGCAGTTCAGCAATCCTGAGAAATCCTGGGTAGAAAAAAATCCATAGAGGCCTGGGAAGGTGGCTCAGTGGAAGAGCGCTTGCCTTGCATGCATGAGGCCCTGGGTTCGATTCCTCAGCACCACATAAGCAAAAAAAGAAAAAAGCCAGAAGTGGCGCTGTGGCTCAAGTGGTAGAGCGCTAGCCTTGAGCTGAAGAGCTGAGGGACAGCGCCCAGGCCCTGAATTCAGGCCCCACGACCAGACTCCCCCCCACCAAAAAAAAAAAAAGAAAAAGAAAAAATCCATAGAGAGGGGTTGGGAAGGTGGCTCAGTGGTAAAGTATGCACTTGTATGCACAAGTCCCTGGGTTCCATTCCTCAGCACCACATAAGCAGAAAACGCCAGAAGTGGCATTGTGGCTCAAGTACAGGATGCTCACCTTGAGCTGAAGAGCTGAGGGACAGCTCCCAGGCCCAGAGTTCAGGCCCCATGACCAACAAAAAAAAAAAAAAGAAAGAAAGAAAAAAAGAAAAATCCACAAAGCTACATTGCCAAAATAACCAGCAAAAATGCTGGGCTCAGGGCATGGTTCAAGTGTTTGAGTGCCTATAGATGATCACAGCATGAAGAAGGGTCAACTGTTTTACTCCAGTAAGAAATGGAACCTAGTTTCCTACCACCTCAACCCATTCAAGCAGCCACTGGCTTTGGCCCCAATGTCTTGGAGCCATCTAGAGAAAATGTACGCCGCTTGCTTCTGCTGGCACTGTGTTCCTTACTTGTATTTGAGGTTTGGGTGAGATGGAGGAGACTATGGAGGAACTGTTAAGGAACCACTCGAGACTCACCCACTCTCCCCTTTTCTCAGCTTCTGGGCAGCAGCCTTCTTTGAAAGGCTGATCTGTAAATCAAGCTTCTTAAGGAAATCAGAGGCAGAGAGGTCATGGACAGGTGGGGGTGATTCGTGGCCAGGTGTAGAGGGCACTTCACCATTGGCACGTCCAGAACTTGTCTCTCGTTTCTTCCTCTCAGTTGAGTGTGAACGAGCTTCAGCCTTCCTTGAATGTACCTCTTCCTCTCCATCTTTCTCTTCCTCAGAATCCAAGCTGTTGAACAGGTCTCTGGGCTCTGTCAGTATGGGAATGTAGATGGTTTTCTTTAGGAAGATGGAGTCATTCGTATAAAGGCGGTTTGCACGTTTAATCTGTTCCATCTTAAAAAAAAAAAGTCACCAAAATTAATGATCAATCTTATCTACCATCTTAAGCTTTTCAAAGTCATTGTACAAGCCAAGTACCAGTGGCTCACGCCTGTAGTCTTAGCTTCTCAGGAGGTGAGATCTGAGGAAAACTGAAGCCAGCCCAGGCAGTTAAGCCCATGAGATTCTTAGTTCCAATTAACTACCAAAAAGCCATAAGTGGAACTGTGGATCAAGTGGTAGAGCACCAGCCTTGATTGAAAAGCTAAGACACAATGCCCAGTTTTGGGTTCAAGCCCTAGGACCAGCATAAAACAAATGACTAGGACTAGGCTAGAAGTTAAGGCTCAAGTGACAGAGTAATTTCTAGCAAGCATGAGTCTGAGTTCAAATCTCAGTACAATAACAGCAAAAAAAGGATAACTATCTTACAAATAAAAAGTTATATTGCCTAGTCTTATGGCCCTTTTATGTTTTTCAAATTACTGAGACAAAAGCTTTTACTTAAAGCCTGAAATTTAAGGTCTTTAAAATGAAAGCTGAGGGGCTGGGAAGGTGGCTCAGTGGTAGAGCGCTTGCCTTGCATGCATGAGGCCCTGGGTTTGATTCCCCAGCACCACATAAGCAAAAAGAAAAAAAAAAGCCAGAAGTGGTGTTGTGGCTCAAGAGATAGAGCACTAGCCTTGAGCAAAAGAAGCTCAGGG
>NW_012267242.1:11862559-11868552 GCF_000151885.1 Dipodomys ordii
CTACCACTTGAGCCACAGCGCCACTTCCGGCTTTTTTATTTTTGCTTATGTGGTGCTGAGGAATTGAACCCAGGGCCTCAAGCATGAGAGGCAAGCACTCTACCACTGAGCCACCTTCCCAGTCCCGTGAAATTATTTTAATGGAGAAAAACCTCCTATTTTTCAAATCAAAATCAACAAAAACTAGGGAAAACACTTTAATTCTGACAACACAAAGCCACAAGATTGGCCTATTGAACCTGCTGCAATATCACACTTACAGTCTTCAGAGAACACAACGCATTCATGAGAAAATGAGAATGAAGAAAGAAAATAGCACCTTATTCACCTTATTATTACAGTAAAAAATAGTTTCAACCCTGTAGACCTCTAAAGAGTCTCACTATGTAAAATAAGGAACTAAGGCTCAGAGAGATAAAGCTACTTGCTTCAGATTATTTAGCAAGTTAATAGTAGAAGTGAAATTAGAATCTCAGATCTTTTTACTTCTATAAATGCTATTTAGTTACTTATTTTGGTGCTGGGGAGAGAACTCAGGCCTCTTGACTGATGCCTGAAGAGTGCTCTATCAACTGAGCTACATCTTCAGTGCTTAGGAGTGCTTTTCATTATTTTTATTTATTTATTTTTTTTGGTACAGTCGTGGGGCCTGAACTCTGAGCCTGGGCACTGTCCCTCAGCTCTTCAGCTCAAGGCTAGCGCTCTACCACTTGAGCCACAGCGCCACTTCCGGCTTTTTTCTTTTTGCTTATGTGGTGCTAAGGAATCGAACCCAGGGCCTCATGCATGCAAGGCAAGCACTCTACCACTGAGCCACCTTCCCAGCCCCTGCTTTTCATTATTGTAATAATATTTTTTAAAATTTTTTTTTCCAGTCCTGGGGCTTGAACTCAGGGCCTGGGCACTGTCCCTGAGCTTCTTTTGCTCAAGGCTACCACTCTACTACTTGAGCCACTATGCTTTTCCTGTTTATGTGGTTCTGAAGAATTGAACCCAGGGCTTCATGCATGCTAGGTAAACACTCTACCACTAAGCCATATTCCCAGTCCTGTAATACTAATAATTTATCCACCAAATATTTACTTTGTATCTATATATTCATCACTGAACACACATGGCTAACATCACCATTCATTTCCCTGGCTTTGTAAAGTAGAATTATCAATGTCTGTAGAACCTGTTTAGAAATATCAATGTCATACTTAAGTTGTATTTAACTTTTATCACCCATGTGAAATTAATCAACTACCGTGGACTAGGTGGTGTAAGGAATGTCACCAGAAGCTATTGAACAATAGAGGCATAGGCGAATTGGCAAAGAGAGAGCAATAGAGGGGGTTATTCTGATTAAAATATATGATATATGCATGTATAAAATACCATGGTGAAATCCCTTGGTAAAATTAATATACACAGAAAAAAAATGAATGACAGAAAAATAAACCAGGCTCTGTTGGAGGACAGGTATCAGCAGGAGGATGAATGGAGGGGGTAAATGTGGATGAATATGGTTTAAGCACTTTCTATGCATATATAGAAGGAGAATAATGAAACTGGTAAAAATTGTTTCAAGAAGTTGGAGAGAGGGGGGCTGGAAGGGTGGCTCAATGGTACAGTGCTTGCCTTGCACGCATGAGGCCCTGGGTTCGATTTCTCAGCACCACATAAACAGAAAAAGCTGGAACGGGAACTGTGGCTTAAGTGGTAGAGCACTCACCTTGAGCTAAAGAGTGGAGGGACAGCTCCCAGGCCCAGAGTTCAAGCCCAAGAACCGACAAAAAAAAAAAAAAAAAGCTGGAGGGAGCCTTGGCTCACGCCTATAATTCTAGCTACTCAGGAGGTTGAGATCTGAGGATCGAGGTTCAAGCCAGCCCAGGCAGGAAAGACAGAGAAACTCTTATCTCCAAAAATCCACCAGAAAACCAGAAGTGGCGCTGTGGCTCAAGTGGTAGAGCACTAGCCTTGAGCTAAAGAGCTGAGGAACAGCACCCAGGCCCAGAGTTCAGGCCCCAGGACCAACCAAAAAAAAAAGAACTTAGAGGGAGAATAAGGGACAGTAAGAGGGAGTGAAGTTGATGAGGCAGATTATATTCATGTATAGAAATGCCACAATGAAACCTATCTTCTTTTTTTTTCTTTTTTGCCCTGGGGCTTGAACTCTGGGTCTGGGTGCTGTCCCTCAGCTCTTCAGCTCAAGGCTAGTGCTCTACCACTTTGAGCCACAGCACCACCTCCAGCTTTTTCTGCTTATGTGGTGCTGAGGAATCGAACCCATGCATGCAAGGCAAGCACTCTACCACTGAGCCACTTTCCCAGCCCATGAAACCTACCTTCTACAACCAATACAAGCTAAGAAAAAAAAATCTTAATTGAAGCCAGGTGCTGGTGGCTCACACCTGCAATTCTAGCTATTAAGGAGGCTGAGATCTGAGGATCGCGGTTCAGAGCCAGCCTGAGGAAGGAAAGTCCATGAGACTCTTATCTCCAATAAACCACCAGAAAACCAGAAGTAGCACTGTAGTTCAAGTGGTAGAGCACTTGCCTTGAGCTGAAGAGCTTGGAGACAGCACCCAGACCCAGAGCTCAAGCCCCACTACTGACCCTCTACCCCTCCCCCCCAAAAAAAAGATCTCTCTCACATTTGGTCTCATTTTATGTCTACTATCATTGCCTTACAATATTTCTCATATGGCTTATTCTAACAGTTTAACTGTTCTTCTTTCATTTCTACATATGTTCCTCTTGACATCTAGAAAAATAAATCTGATCAATCACCTAATATAACCTGTTTATAAACCTTCTAGGCTGCTATTAGCTAAAAGATAAAGTGTAAATTAGCATTCAAAAGTTTTCTCAAGGGCTGGGAAGGTGGTTCAGTGGTAGAGTGCTTGCCTTGCATGCATGAGGCCATGGTTTCGATTCCTCAGCACCACATAAGCAGAAAAAGCCAGAAGTGGCGCTGAAGCTCAAGCTGAAGAGCTGAGGGACAGTACCCAGACCCAGAGTTCAGGCCCCACGACTGGGGAAAAAAAAAAAAAAAGCTTTCTCAAACTAGCTTCCACGGGAAATGTGTAGCTTTGGCTGTGGCAAAAGGCCACCTATACTTTTTTTTTTTGTCAATGGTGGGGCTTGAACTCTGGGTCTGGGCATTGTCTCTGAGCTCTTCAGCTCAAGGCGAGCAATCTATCATTCGAGCCACAGTGCCACTTCTAATTTTCTGGTGGTTAATTGGAGATAAGAGTCTCGCGGACCTTCCTGCTGGGTCTAGCTTTGAACCACAATCCTCAGATCTCAGCCTCCTGAGTAGCTAGGATTAAAGGTGTGAGCCATTGGCACCCAGCTCTACATTTTTTACTTCCCTGAACTTTTCATTTTTCTTTGATGGTTCCATGATAGTTGACACTTTTGAGTGTTTATTCATGCTATTTCATTAGAGCCATGTCTCCAGCCTAGTTTTTTTTGCTGCTTATTTTGGAGATGGAATCTCTCAGATATTTCTGCCTAGCCTAGCTTCAAACCTAGTACTCTGGATCTCAACCTACTGAGTAGCTAGGATCACAGGCATAAGCCATGAGCGCCAAGCGTTGTTCATTTTCTAACAGGAGTAGTTCTATCTACCTGATGGTCTTTTGGTTTGTTTTTTCTTTTCAGACAGGTCCTGCTATAGCCCAGGCCAGCCCCAAACTTGTAATTCTCTTGTAACAGCCTCCCTAGTGCTGAGATTACAATAGTGAACTACCACACCTTCTGCACCTCAGAACTGTATGAAGATGATACGTGATAATGTATGTATAGAGCCTGGCACACACTTTCCTCATATTATTTTTTTGTTAGTTGTGGGGGCCGAATGCTATCCCTCAGCTCTTCAGCTCAAGGCTAGTGTTCTACCACTTGAACCACAGCACTACTTCCAGCTTTTTCTGTTTATATGGTGCTGAGGAATCGAAGTCAGGGCCTCATGCATGCGAAGCAAGCACTCTACCACTGAGCCACTTTCCCAGGCCCTTAAGTAACTTTTATTTGTTAATACACTTCCCTTATTTTATAAATGGTAGAGAAACAGGCCTCAATTAAGGGGAAATGACCAAGCTAGAATGGAGAATAGAACCAGAATCTAAAGCTCTTATTCACTAGATTACAGAGAGTTTCCAAAGAAGAAAGTCTAAGAAAGTCAAGCAGGTTACTTGTAATGCTAGCTATTCAAGAGGCTTAATCAAGGGTCAAAACAAGCCGGGTGCTGGTGGCTCATGCCTATAATCCTAAACTACTCAGGAGGCTGAGATCTGAGGATCTTGGTTCAAAGCCAGCCTGGCCAGGAAAGTTGGAGAGACTCTTATCTCCAATTAACCACCAAAAACCAGAACTGGTATTGTGGCTCAAGTTGTAGAGTGCTGGTGTTGAGCTAAAGAACTCAAGGACAGCACCCAGTCCAGAGTTCAAGCCCCAGAACCAACCAAAAAAAAAAAAAAGTATCCCAAACAGTTGAGTGCTGGTCGTTCATACCTATAATCCTACTACTCAGGAGGTTAAGATTTGAGGATCTTGGTGCATAGTCCAGGAAAGTCCATTAGAGAATTATCTCTAATGAACTACCAAAATGCCAGAAGTGGAGCTATGGCTCAAGTAATAGCCAAAATTCTCAGAGATAGTGCTTAGGCCCTGAGTTCAAGCCCCATGACCACCACCACCAACAACAACAAAAAATAGAGTGGGAGGTTTGACTCAAATGGTTGAGTGCCCTACTTTAGCAAGTAGGAGGCCCTGAGTTAAATGCCAGTACTGTCAAGAAAAAACATTAGAAAGGAAGGAAGGAACAAAGGAAGAAGAAACGAAGGAATGAAGGAGAAAAAAAAAGAGAAAGAAAGAAAGAAGGAAGGAAAGAAAGGGGGGCTGGGAAGGTGGCTCAGTGGTAGAGCGCTTGCCTTGCATGCATGAGGCCCTGGGTTCAATTCCTCAGCACCACATAAGCAAAAACAAAAAAGTCAGAAGTGGCGCTGTGGCTCAAGTGGTAGAGTGCTAGCCTTGAGCTGAAGAGCTGAGGGACAGCATCCAGGCCCAGAGTTCAGGTCCCATGACTGGCAAAAAAAAGAAAAAAAAAAGAAAAGAAAAAGAAAAGAAAAGAAAGAAAGGAAAAAAAGAGCCGGGTACCTCTGGCTCACACCTGTAATCCTATCTACTCAGGAGACTGAGATCTGAGGATCGCAGTTCAAACCCAGTCTTTCTGGCCAGGAAAGACCCTAAGACCTTTTTTTTTTTTTTAATTTTTTTTGGGGGGTCCAGTCATGGGACCTGAACTCTGGGCCTGGGCGCTGTCCCTCAGCTCTTCAGCTCAAGGCTAGCGCTCTACCACTTAAGCCACAGCACCACTTCTGGCTTTTTTCTTTTTGCTTATGTGGTACTGAGGAATTGAACCCAGGGCCTCATGCATGCAAGGCAAGCGCTCTACCACTGAGCCACTTTCCCAGCCCATACCCTAAGACTCTTATCTCCAATAAATCACCAGAAAACTGGAAGTAGTGCTGTGGCTCCAGTGATAGAGTGATTGCCTTGAGCTTTAGAACAAAGGGATAGCGCCTAGGCCCAGAGTTCAAGCCCCAAGACTGACAAAAAGAAAAAGAGAGAGAGAGAGAGAGAAACTCTGGCTGGATGTGGAGCTTAGTGGTAGTATGAAAATTGCCTAGCATTGCAGAAACCTTATGTTTGATCCTTAGGATCACAGAAAAGAAAAGGAAGAAAAGAAAAGAAAAGGAAAGGAAAGAAGGAAGGATGGATAGCCGGGCACCAGTGGCTCACACCTGTAATCCTAGCTACTCAGGAGGCTGAGATTTGAGGATTGCAGTTAAAAGCCAGCCTGGGCAGGAAAGACTATGAGACTCCTATCTCCAATAAACCACTAGAAAACTGGAAGTGGCGCTGTAGCTCAAGTGGTAGAGTGCTCGCCTTGAGCTGAAGAGCTGAGGGACAGAGCCCAGGCCCAGAGTTCAAGCCCCACG
>NW_012267242.1:11869207-11878618 GCF_000151885.1 Dipodomys ordii
AAAAAAAAAAAAAAAAAAACTCAACCCTCAGATCTCAGCCTCCAGATTACAGATGTGAGTATCAGTGACTGACAAATAGTTCCTATTTTTAAAAAGTATGGAGACCGGGCTGGGAAGGTGGCTCAGTGATAGTGCTTGCCTTGCATGCATGAGGCCCTGGGTTCGATTCCTCAGCACCACATAAGAAAAAAGAAAAAAGCCGGAAGTGGCGCTGTGGCTCAAGTGGTAGAGCACTAGCCTTGAGCTGAAGAGCTGAGGGACAGAGTTCAGGCCCCACGACCAGACCCCCCCCCCAAAAAAAAGTATATAGACCATTGCAAAGAAAAAGATATAAACAATGGATTCCAGAGACTTATAGGAAAGAGCTTAGGAGAAAAAGTCTTTCAAGGCTAATAGTAAAGAAACCCTTAAGGCTCGAACTAATGCTACTCCTGTCTCCTTGCAAGTAAAAATATTGTTTTCTGTTTTTTTTTGTTTTGTTTTGGTGCTGGTCCTGGGGCTTTAACTCTGGTCGTGAGCACTGTCCAGGAGCTTTTGTGCTCAAGGTCAGCACTCTACTACTTCAGCCACAGCTCCACTTCCGTTTTTCTGGTGGTTAATTGGAGATAAGAGTCTCACAGACTTTCTTGCCTGGGCTGGCTTTGAATAGAGATCCTAAGATTTCAGCCTCCTGAGTAGCTAATATTTACATGTGTGAGCCACCACCACCATACTTCTACCCTTGCTTTTATGAAAATATTTGTCAGGCTGGGAATGTGGTTTAGCGGTAGAGTGCTTGCCTAGCATGCAAGAAGCCCTGGGTTTGACAGCTCACTACCACATAAACAGAAAAGGCTGGGAGTGGCACTGTGGCTCAAGTGATAGAGTGCTAGCCTTGAGCAAAAGAAGCTCAGGGAAGCAGGGCGCTGGTGGCTCACGCCTGTAATCCTAGCTACTCAGGAGGCTGAGATCTGAGGATCGTGGTTCAAAGCCAGCCCGGGCAGGAGAGACCTTGAGACTCCTATCTCCAATAAACCACCAGAAAACCAGAAGTGGCGCTGTAGCTCAAGCGGTAGAGCGCTAGCCTTGAGCTGAAGAGCTGAGGGACAGCGCCCAGGCCCAGAGTTCAAGCCCCACGACCAACAACAACAACAAAAAAAGAAGCTCAGGGACAGTGCCCACGCTTTGAGTTCAAGCCCCAGGACTGGCAAAAAACAGAAAAATAAAAAACTAAAAACAAAAAACTTGTCATATCATCACTCCTTCTTAGTACCCACAAACACCACATCCACATTCTGTCATCTATAACTATTATTTATATCCTCATTCATTTCTCATTACACTATTTATCTATTTATTTATTTTGTCGGTCGAGGGACTTGAACTCTGGCCTGAACCCTGTCCCTCAACTCTTCAGGTCAAGGCAAGCACTCTACCACTTGAGCCACAGAGCCACTTCTGGTTTTCTGAGTGGTTTGTTAAGAGTCTCTTGGAGTTTCCTGCCGGGGCTGGCTTTGAACCATGATCCTCAGCTCTCAGTCTCCTGAGTAGCTAGGATTACAGGTATGAGCCACGGATGCCAGGCTTCTCACTAAACTTTAAATGACATAAAAACAGTAAACAATGGCTAGGAATTTCACTTAGTGGTAGAGTGCTTGCCTAGCATGCATAAAGCCCTGGGTTCAATTCCTTAGTACCACATACGCAGAAAAAGCCAGAAGTAGAGCTGTGGTTCAAGTAGTAGAGTGCTAGCTAGCCTTGAACAAAAGAAGCTCAGGGACAATGCCTAGACCCTCAGTTCAAGGCCCAGGATTGGCAAAAAACAAAACAAAACTCAAAACAGCAAAGATACATTTACGTTTCTATCTCTAAAAAGGGCTACTACATAGTGTTTTAAATATAGCAAGCATAGAAATGTTGCCTAAATTCAACATCTATTTATGTAAGATGGAACAGAAAATGGGGGGAATCTCATCAATTTTAATGCAATATATTTTTTTACCCCTATCTCCTCTAAATAGAACCTGAAATACTTGGTATAGAAAATGTTGGTTTGGGGCTAGGAAGGTGGCTCAGTGGTAGAGTGCTTGCCTTGCATGCATGAGGCCCTAGGTTCGATTCCTCAGCACCACATAAGCAGAAAAAAAAGCTGGAAGTGGTGCTGTGGCTCAAGTGGCAGAACGCTAGCCTTGAACTGAAGAGCTGAGGGACAGCGCCCAGGCCGCCCCCAAACCAAAAAAAAAAAAGAAAAGAAAGAACATGCCTGTTTGGCATATTGTTGGAAAGAAAGCAGAATACCAAGGAGGCACTTTAGAATCTAGAACTAAAACCCCCCAGCTCTTCATTACTTGCTGTAAATGTTTAATTACTCTCAATTAAAATTATTCTATGTAGTTAATAGTACCAGCTGTACAGTAAGACCTGTTTAAATTCCAGTTCTGGAACTCAGTTATCTGACCCCAGTCAAATTGTTTTACCAAAGTCTCAAGTTTCTTCATCCACATGAAAAACAATAGTCGTGTATTTGATAGGGGATGTGAGGCTCACATACGTTAATGACTGTAAAGCGCCTAGCCCAGGGTCTGGCATAATAAATAAAAGATGCTCCTCTCCATTGGGACAGTAGGTCTAGATCTATCCCCACCAGACAGGGCAACATGAAGATGGGAAAACAAATGTATAAAGACAGGAACCGACCACAACACGATTAGGGGAAATATCAGGGGAGGTTGCCTGGGCCACCCAATTCTTCACAGGACTAAATCTCTCCTAAATGATTATCACACCCCCATCCTGGAAGACTCACCGTCACCCCGTATTTGAGTGCTAGGCCAGCCAGGGTATCTCCGGGCTCCAACTGATGCTCCAGGCGTCTTTCCCTCACTGGTGAGCAGGCTGATTGCACCAGGCTTCCATAAGACCGAGCCCGACTCCCTTGCAGCAGCCCTGACGCCCCAATCGGGGGCTGTCTAGAGGGAGAGGCCATCGATCTCCTCACCCTGCCCGGGGCAGGGTTGCAACCGTGGGAGGCCTGGCTAAGTGATGGACTGTGACGACCCGAAGGACCTCAGGGAATGGATATTCCTCTCCCCTCCTCTCTTCTTCCCTAAGTCTCCCGGCTTCCTCCGACACCACGCCTCCCGATTTTGCCTTTCTCCACACCCCCCTCACCCACACATCTGTCCACGGTGTATTGACTCCTCCGATTTCTCACCCCCGACAACTCCTCGCCACCCTGACCTCTGACCTTTTAACTCTAGATATCCTCCTTTTCACAATCTCCTCAGATTATCCCAAAGCCCGCAGCCGGGTCTCGGGTGGTCCCTACATGCCGAACTCTGCCCTGTCCTGGGGCTTCGCCTGCTAGGGTTAGGAATAAATCAGGCCCATCTCAGGTAGGCTGTAGCTGCAGACGATGCGCGTGAGGTCTGCGTGAGTTTGTAGTACACTTTCCACTCTGAGATCCTCAAAGGCTCGCTCCGGACCAGACAGGTCACAGTCTTAAACTTAGCCACCACCCCTGGGGTCCCGTTCTCCAGACGCAGTGAATTCACCAGGAGGCAAAAGGCCGGGGGGCCAGCCGAGCCGCAAGCTCTTTGAAAATGAGACTTCATTTCCCAGAAGGCTCCGCGGTCTCCGCGAGGTCGCAGAGCATCATAGGAAACGTAGTCCCTTCAGGGCCCGGGGAGGGGGCTTTCGCGAACGCGCAGTGCATGCTGGAAAAACCTCATCCTACGGAAATACGGAATCAACCGGAAGGAGGCCGGAAGGAGAGAAGTAGAGGCTAATCCACTCTACGGTGGCCTAGAGGAGTGGTGAAGTCAGACCAGAGAATTGAGCGTTTCTGTAACTCGGTGTCGTGATGTCTTTCAAGAGGGAAGGGGACGACTGGAGTCAGCTCAATGTGCTCAAAGTACGTCAGAGTGTGGAGGGTCTGGGACGGCTTCAGTCCTCCTCCGAAGGCGGAGTAGGAGCTTCGTGTCGATGCTCTGGACACCCCTGAGGGGACAGGGGAGGTCTGGGGACTGAAGTGGGGGTGGCTCCTTCTTTGCTCGGGTTACTGTTCTCTCCGTGGCCCTTCCTCCATCTGATTTCTGGATCCTAGTATTTCCCTTCCATTTGTTCCTCCCGTCTTTCTGATCCCGTGCGGACTTCTTTCTCTGTCCCCTGCAGAAACGAAGAGTTGGGGATTTGCTGGCTAGTTACATCCCCGAGGACGAGGCGCTGATGCTACGGGATGGACGGTGAGAGGGAGCAGTGGATCAAGCCCGAGTGTTCTGCGGCTAAAGGCTCAACGTTTGTTATTAAAGAGACCTAGAGGATTTCGTATTCTTTGTCGTGAAGTGAGGACCGGAAGAAATGGGGATGGGGAGTTGGTTTGGGGAAAGAGACTGTGAGGTCAGGGCTTGAATCATCCGGCCGTCTCCACGAACTACCTACCCTCTTGGACTTACTCTTTTTATGCCTCCTCCCATTCGCAGCTTTGCTTGTGCTATCTGCCCTCACCGGCCTGTGCTGGACACCGTGTCAATGTTGACTGCCCACCGCTCAGGCAAGAAGCATCTATCCAGTAAGTCTGGGAGAAGATAAAGGATAGAGAATGTATTAACTCCTGACGTGCTGCATATCGTTTGATGCTACGCTTTTTTTTTTTTCTCTCCTTGTTCTTAGGTTTACAGCTTTTCTATGGCAAAAAACACCCAAGAAAGGAAACGGAACAAAATCCAAGGCAGCAGAATGAATTGATCAGGGAAGAAGCCAAAGCTGAGGTAATCAAAAGAGGGAGGAGGGTGCCTTCTAGATTGGACTCTGCTGCACACAACGGGCTGGAAGGGCTTTTGCTTCTGAAGACTCTGACTTTGTCTCTTATGCTCATACCAGGCTCCTCTGCTAACCCAGACTCGACTTATTACCCAGAGTGCCCTGCACAGAGCTCCCCACTATAACAGTTGCTGCCGCCGGAAGCACAAGTCTGTGGAAAGCAAACGGTAGGAAGAAACAGGAAATTATGACTCTTATTTTTAAAATTATATTTAAGTAGTTATATAAAAGAGTTGCCGAGAAGTGGTACTGTGGCTCAAGTGGTAGAGCACTAGCTTTGAATTGAACACACACACACACACAGGAGTTGCCATTTAACAAATCAGTTTTACACACACACACACAGCACACACACACACACAGGAGTTGCCATTTAACAAAGCAGTTTTTTGTTTTGTTTTTTTTTTGCATCCAGTCGTGGAGCCTGAACTCTGGACCTGGGCGCTGTCCCTCAGCTCTTCAGCTCAAGGCTAGCGCTCTACCACTTGAGCTACAGCGCCACTTCCAGCTTTTTTCTGTTTGCTTATGTGGTACTGAGGAATCGAACCCAGGGCCTCATGCATGCAAGGCAAGCGCTCTACCACTGAGCCACCTTCCCAGCCCCACAAAGCAGTTTATGAATACAGTGTGTCTTGATCAATGTCTCCCCTTTCACCATTCTCACCCATCCTTTCCAACCTACTCTGTCCCTCATTTTTTTTTTTTTCATCGGTGGTGGGCCTTGAACTTAGGGCCTGGGCACTGTTCCTGAGCTTTTGTGCTCAAGGCTAGTGTTCTACCACTTTGAGCCACAGCTCCATTTCTGGTTTTCTGGTGGTTAGAGATAGGACTCTCATGGACTTTCCTGCTGGGGCTAGCTTTAAACTATGATCCTCAGCCTCCCGAGTAGCTAGGATTACAGCAGGTTTCACTTTTTTTTTTGGCCAATCCTGGGGCTTAAACTCTGGGTCTGGGCGCTGTCCATGAGCTTCTTTTACTCAAGGTGAGCACAACTTCCAGCTTTTTTTTTTTTAGTAGTTTATTGGAGATTAAGAGTCCAATGGAGTTTCCTGACTGGGCTGGGTTCAAACCACGATCTTCAGATCTCAGCTTCCTGAATAGCTAGGATTATAGGCCTGAGCCACCAGCACCAGGCCCGCTTTTTTTGTTAGGAGAGGGTTGGGAGAGGGAGGTGGTAGTCTTGGGCTTGAATTCAGGGCCTGGGTGCTGTCATTGAGCCTCTATGTGCTCAAGGCTAATGCTCTACTACTTGATCCACTTCTGGCTTTTCTGAGTAGTTTATTGGACATAAGAGTCTCATGGAGTTTCCTATCCGGGCTGGCTTTGAACTGCCATCTTCAGATCCTCAGATCTTAGCTTCACTAGGATTACAGGTGTGAGCCCTCAACACCTGGCCCTGCTTCACTTTAAAAAAATAAAACAGGGCTGGGAAGGTGGCTCAGTGGTAGAGCGCTTGCCTTGCAATGCATGAGGCCCTGGGTTCGATTCCTCAGCACCACATAAGCAAAAAGAAAAAAGCCGGAAGTGGCTCTGTGGCTCAAGTGGTAGCGTGCTAGCCTTGAGCTGAAAGAGCTGAGGGACAGCACCCAGGCCCAGAGTTCAGGCCCCACGACCAGACCCAAAAATAAATAAATAAATAAATAAAATAAAAAAATAAAACATTTGAGGCTGGGAAGGTGGCTTAGTGGTAGAGTGCTTGCCTAACAAGTATGAAGTCCTGGATTTGACCTCTGTACCATATAAATAGGAAAAGCTGGAAGTGGCACTGTGTCTGAAGTAATAGAGTGCTAGTCTTCAGCAAAAGAAGCTCAAGGATAGTGCCCAGGCCCCAAGTTCCAGCCCCAGGACTGACAAAAAAAAAAAATTATTGTTATTATAAAGGTGATGTGCAGAGGGGTTACAGTTACATAAGTCAGGTAATATAAGTACATTTCTTTTTTGGCAATGATACTCTTTTCTCACTTAATGTTTTTTTTGATTGGTAATGGGGCCTGGATGCTGTTCCTCAGCTCTTCAGCTCAAGGCTAGCACTCTACTACTTGAGACACAGCCTCACTTACAACTTTTTTGGCTTATGTGGTGCTGAGGAATCAAACCCTGGGCCTCATGCATGCAAGGCAAGCGCTCTACCACTGAGCCACCTTCCCAGCTCCTCATGAGGCCCCACTTTTCTTAATTTTGTAGGATATACGTTGAATTATTTCAAAAATTCTTTTTTTCTTTTTTGTTGGTCATGGGGCTTGAACTCTGGGCTTGGGCACTGCCTCTGAGCTCTTCAGCTCAAGGCTAGGGCTCTACCACTTGAGCCACAGTGCCACTTCCAGTTTTCTGGTTGTTTATTGGACATGAGTCTCACAGACTTTCCTGCCCAGGGTATCTTCGAACTACGATCCTCAGATCTCAGCCTCCTAAGTAGCTAGGATTACAGTTGTAAACCACCAGCACCTGGCCTTATTTTAAAAATTTTTTAAATTGTTTTTACAAAGATGATGTATAGAGGGATTACCATATGTCAGGTAAAGAGTTACTCTTTTGAGTTACTCTTATTTTTGTTTTGGTCCTGGGGCATGAAAGCCTGGGTGCTGTCCTTGAGTTGCTTTTGCTCAAGGCTAGCACTCTACCACTTGAACCACTCTACCACTTCCAGTTTTTTTGGTAGTTTAATGGAGATAATAGTTGCAGAGCCAGGCACCAGTGGCTCACACCTGTAATCCTAGCTTCTCAGGAGGCTGAGAACTAAGGATCTTGGTTCAAAGACAGCCTAGGCAGGAAAGTCCAGTGAGACTCTTATCTCAAAAAAAAAAAAAAAAAAAGAGTTGCAAACTTGTCTATCCCAGTTTTCAACTGAAGTCCTCAGAGCTCAGCCTCCTAAGTAGCTAGGATTACAGGAGCCTAACTTGACATTGAATTCTTGACTGTTTTCTACCCCATTTCTCTCTCTCTCTTTTTTTTTCTTTTTTTTTTTGTCGGTCATGGGGCTTGAACTCTGGGCCTGGACACTCGCCCTCAGCTCTTCAGCTCAAGGATAGTGCTCTACCACTTGAGCCACTGTGCCATTTCCGGTTTTCTGAGTGGTTTATTGGACATAAGAGTCTCACGGACTTTCCTGCTGGGTCTGACTTTGAACCACAATCCTCAGATTTCAGTCACCTGAGTAGGTAGAATTATATGTGTGAACCACCAGCACCCAGATCCTGGTGTTTATTTTGTTGAGCTTTGACTTTGGTTTTCTAAGGAATTATGCTATTTGAGTTCTCTGGTCAATCTACCAAATTCAGTTAGTACATTTTTATACCCTTACATGCCACCAACTGTATTTACTTTTGTAAGATGACCCTAAAATTATTGCCCTCTACATTGTCTTCTGAGTCATACTGGTGTCATGGAGATGTTAATTGGCATTTAAGGAAAAATGATTTTGTGATTTTAAGTAAATTTCAGGAAATGGAGCACTCTGATCTTATTTATTTGTTGTGCCAGTCCTGGGGCTTTAACTCAGGCCTGGATGCTGTCCCTTACCTTTTTTGCTCAAGGCTGGTGCTCTATAGTTTGAGCCACAGTTCCACTTTTGGCTTTTTGGTTGTTAATTGTAGATAAGAACCTTTTGGACTTTCCTGCCTGTCCTATTCTGGAAGTGAACCATAATCTTCAGATCTCAGCCTCCTGAGTAGTTAAGATTACAGGTGGGGAGGGGGGGATTGGGAGATGGGAAGGGGAAACAAAGGAGGAAGCAACAATGCTTGAAAAGAAATGTTCTCATTACCTTGCCCATGTAATTGTAACCCCTCTGTACAGTATTTTCACAATAAAAAAGAAAAAAAAAAGATTACAGGTATGAGCCACCAGTGCCTGGTTTGTGATCTTATTTGAAGAATAGTAACATTGGTATATTTATTTATTTTATTTTATTTTTTATTGCCAGTCCTAGGGCTTGAACTCAGGGCCTGGGCACTGTCCCAAGCTTCTTTTGCTCAAGGCTAGCACTCTACCACTTGAGCCACAATGCCACTTCTTGCTTTTTCTGTTTATGTGGTACTGAGGAATTGAACCAAGGGCTTCATGCATGCTAGGCAAGCGCTCTGCCACTAAGCCACATTCCCAGCCCTACATTGGTTATTTAAAGGGCTATATTCATGGGACTGGGAAGGTGGCTCAGTGGTAGAGTGCTTGCCTCGAATGCATGAAGCCCTTGGTTCAATTCCTCAGTACCACATAAACAGAAAAAGCTGGAAGTGGTGCTATGCTGTGTGTCAAGTGGTAGAACACTAACCTTAAACTGAAGAGCTGATGGACAGCGCCCAGGCCCAGAGTTCAAGCCCCATGACCTTAAAAAAAAGGGGGGGGCTATACAGAGTCTTAAGACAAAAACTATTTATTTATTTTTGTTGGTCCTGGGGTTTGAACTCTGGACCTGGGCATTGTACCTCAGCTTGTCAGCTCAAGGCTAGCGTTCTCCCACTTGAGACACATTGCCACTTCCAGTTTTCTGGTTGTTAATTGGAGATAAGAGTCTCAGGAGCCGGGCGCTGGTGGCTCATGCCTGTAATCCTAGCTACTCAGGAGGCTGAGATCTGAGGATCGAGGTTCAAAGCCAGCCCGGGCAGGAGAGAC
>NW_012267242.1:11880478-11896689 GCF_000151885.1 Dipodomys ordii
CTGTGGCTCAAGTGGTAGAGTGCTAGCCTTGAGCTGAAGAGCTGAGGGACAGTGCCCAAGCCCAGAGTTCAGGCCCCACGACCGGACCCCAAAAAAAAACAACCAAAAAAAAAACTTAACACTCTACCACCTTGAGCCATAGCTCTACTTCTAGTTTTCTGGTGGTGAATTGGAGATAAGAATCTCATGGATTTTCCTGCCCAGGCTGGCTTTGAACCATGATCCTTAGATTTCAGCCTCCTGAGTAGCTAGGATTACAGGTGTGAACCACCAGCGCTCAGCTGGTACCCAGCCTTAGTCTGGGCATGTAACCTTCTTATGGTAGGCTTCCCCAGAAACTAAGCAGACAGGCACACAGTTCCATATCAAGCTCTTTATTGAGAAAGGGGGTCTTGTGAACTTTTTTCTTTTGGGACTGGCCTGGAACTGTAATCCTAACAATCTCTGCCTCCTGGGATTACAAACACTAATAGCTAGTAGTAGCTAGGATTACATGCCTGAGCCACTAGTGTCCAGCTGCCACTAACTTCTTAATAAACCTCTTTCCAGACTAATTCCATTTTCTTTGCTGTTTCTAGCTCTGGATGGATTCCAGATGGACAAGGTCGATGGAGAAAAGATGAAAATGTTGAGTTTGATTCTGATGAGGAAGAACCCCCTGATCTGCCCTTGGACTAACACCCTCTTTCCCCATTCATTTCACAAATAAACTCCGCTGAGCGCTGGGAGCTTAACTTTGCTACTGTTTGGTTCCATGTCCAATATCAGGACTTCAGAGCTACTTATTTGTACCTAGTCACTCCTTCCCTGCAATATACACAGCTCCCCATACTTCTGGCCCCTCCCCCACCGCCTACCAAAATCTTGCCAAGCGTCAGCTGCATGGAGCCCGGTGCCCTATTAATAAGTCTGTCAGAAAGAGGTCTTTGCCCTTCACATTGTCTGCTTCCTTCCCCACCTCCACTCCAAATCGTTCCCTCCTCAGATCACAGGAGAGATGTGGGTAGACACTGGGGCTTTCTGACTACATCTGGAAAAAGAATTGAGGCCAAGTACCAGGTAAAAGTTGAAAAGATTAAAGGGCACTGGCAGATTTATGGGGAACACCAAGAGAGGGAGCTCCCCCACCTCCTCTAAGTAACCTGAACCTCCCTGCCTGCTGATCCCCAGAGTATAAATAATCCCTTGATGAACTGGCAGTAACTCTTGGGGGTTAACGCCAAGATTCCCACCCAAAAGCCCAAGGAAAGAGGCAGACAGAATGGACAAAAGGGACTTTATTTACAGGAAAGCAGGAGAAGCGAGAATTTGTATCTCTAGGGTTCCTAGCTCTAGTTGGTGAAGGGAAGAGCGATGTTATCTCTTCTTTTGCTGGCGACCTGTAAAGGACAGAGTAATCATAAGTCTTTGTTTCCTTTCTTGCTTTTGGCAAAGGCGCTCCCCTCCTTTCCAGTTCCTTAGCCAGACTTACAGTGTGGTAATGTTTTAGGCCACCTGACAGCCCATCCCACATTAGCAGGACAAAATAGGAAACCACACAGAAAATAAAAATGCCTGCAAGGCAAGCGCTCTACCACTGAGCCACCTTCAAAAATAAATAAATAAAAATGCCATGCCTCCCACTAGGTATTCATGAATAGGTCTCCCTTCCTTCCTACCTCTCTGTTGGTATGTATCCAGGTTAGAAGGTTTTTCTGTCTACTTTGTGATCCTTCATGGGATTTGAACTTGTGGTATGAATATCTGTGGTAGCAACTCAAGCTGTTTCTCACTGTTTTCAGGAGGATCTACCAGTTCCTGGACTGCTTGTCCTTTGTCCCCTCACACAGGCTCTGTAAATACTTACGTAGTTCATTGTTCCGGGTCACGGCCTGGGCCGCCCGGGCTCGAGGCCCCTGTTGTGTAAAGTGGTAGCCAAAGCGGACAATAGAGGGACACTGCTCCAGCACGGTGGCCATTTCCATCTCCACTGCATCACCGGGCCACTGGCGCTGGAGGATACGGAAGGGAAGGCTGTCAGCCCTGAGGTCTGGGTTGCTCACCATCCCACACTACTATAGGCCCCTTTGGGAAGTCAGGAGGCTTGTTTGTTCAGAAACAAGAGAGATGCTGACTTAGCTCCCCTCATGGAGGTAATAAGAGAATTCAAACACATGATTAACTGAGCTAGTTCTGCTGGGTGTGCTGATGGCTCATGCCAGTAATTACAGCTACTTAGGAGGCTGAGATCTAAGGATCACAGTTGGAAGCCAGTCCAGGGAGGAAAATCTGAGACTTGGCTCCAATTAACCACCAGAAAACTGGAAATAGCACTGTGGTTCAAAGTATTATGGTATGCTAGCCTTGAGCAGAAAAGCTCAGGGACAGCACCCAGACCCTGAGTTCAAGTCCTACAGCTGACAAAAAAAAAAAAAAGCTAGTTCCTTCATGGCTGGGTCAGGAAGGAAGCTCAGTAAGTATTCCTTGAATGCTAAGACCAGGGGAAAGGCCGGGTGCCAGTGGCTCATGCCTGTAATCCTAGCTACTCAGGAGGCTGCGATCTGAGGATCAGGGTTCAAAGCCAACCTGGGTAGGAAAGTCCATGAGACTCTTATCTCCGATAAACCACTAGAAAACCAGAAATGGAGGCTCAAGCGGTAGAGCACTCGCCTTGAGCTGAAGAGAGCAGGGACTGTGCCCAAGCCCAGAGTTCAAGCCCCACAACAGACCAAAAACAAACAAAAAACCAGGGGAAAGGAACGCTGACCTGGTTGTCTACACGGAGCTCAGTGAGTGTGGCGTTTTCTCGAACTGCCTTCAGCACAGCCATGAGCCCTGTACTGCTAATGAAGTTGGACTCGATGTTCAGGCTCTGGAGGCTACGGTTCTCACGCAACATGTCAGCCACCGCCTGGGTAGTAGGGACTTGTGTTAGGATTAGGGTAGTTTCACAGATGACTGAGGAGAGAAAGAACAGGAGCAAGAGGGAAACAGCTCTTCAAGGACCCTTCTCAAAGAGTGCAGCTAGAAGAGACAGAAAGGGGTGAGGACCATAGGGGAGAGCAGGGAGATGAAGTGAGTGGTGGAGTTGGGGACCTTAATAGAGGATTGTGGTCCTTTGGGAAGATCATCTTAAACTTTCAGAGTTGTGGGCCATTAGGAACAAGGGAAAGGATCTCTGTGAGGGCTGTCCTAAGAAAGCATGCTGGGAGCAGCAGCCCTGCAGGGAGTACACATCCACTAGCCTTACATTGGCAATGGGGTCACCACTCCTCGTGGCCACCAGACTGAAGCTCCGGACGTAGGTATTGGTCTTCATCGCCTCACACAACTCACTCAGCATGGGGATTGGGATGTCCTATCAGAGGAGTATAGGAAATGATGACTAAAGAGTCTTCTATGTCAACAGCAGTCCCAGTGTTATTATTTGGAAGATTGGCGTCAAATACCTGTATATTATTGAGGTTCACCTCCTCCAGCTCCTTGTCATTGCTTCGAACCCTCTTTAGCATTTCCTCAATGTTTGTAGGATTTGGGGGTTCATCTGGCACTGGCTTATATTTATCAGGCTGTACCACACCTAATGGGTGAATGCAGAAAAGGAACCCCAACATGTCCCCCAAACCTCCCCAGTTGTTCCTCTTATCACCCCTGCACCATGTCCTCACCCAGATTTCTCTTTTCTATCCCTTGCTACCTTTTCTCTAACCCTGGGACTGCCCGCCCAGAGCCCTGGGGTGCGGACTTCCCCACCACACTCACTGCTAATGCCTTCAGTGTTGCAAATTTCTCCACTGCAGATGGCATCATAGTATTGCTTGTTGCTCATCAGTGTGTACATGCCCAGAATTGCTGGAAAGGGTAAACAGAGAGGCATGGAAAATGAGGGGTATGGGGCTTGGTCCAACCCTGCCTCCTACCTTCCTCTGATGTGTCTTTTTTTTTTTTTTTTTTACAGCCTGGCTAGCTTCCTCTCTTCCAGAGAGGTTTCTTTTTTTTTTTTTTAATTTTATTTTATTTGTGAACATACTGTACAGAGGGGTTACAATTACATGGGCAGGATAATGCGTACATTTCTTACCAAGCATTGCAGCCTCCTCCTTTGTTTACCCTTCACATCCCTTCCCAGCCTCCCCCCCAAAGAGGTTTCTTATCCTCCCTCAGTCCTAGGGGTCTGTTCCAAAAACTGCCTAAGACCGTGGTTTCTAAAATATTGAAATAAGAAGTTTCTTAAGAGTTACTAAAGGATGAGGGTAGTCTGCATAAATTCCCTGATTTTAACCAGAATATCTTCACTTGAATTTGCCTTCATAATCCCTATAAAATTGCTCTTGAGATACTAACTTATTACATTTAAGATGAATGGATATATAAGCAAACATTTAAAAAGGAAAAAAGTGCCAGGTACCAGTGGCTTATGCCTAGCTATTCAGGAGGCTTTTGATCTGAGGATTGTGCTTTGAAGCCAGTCCCAGCAGACAAACCCATGAGGCTTTTTTTTTTGGGGGGGGGGTCCGGTCATGGGGCCTGAACTCTGGGCCTGGGCGCTGTCCCTCAGCTCTTCAGCTCAAGGCTAGCGCTCTACCAGTTGAGCCACAGTGCCACTTCCGGCTTTTTTCTTTTTGCTTATGTGGTGCTGAAGAATCAAACCCAGGGCCTCATGCATGCAAGGCAAGTGCTCTACCACTATGCCACCTTCCCTGCCCTTTTTAATTTTTTAAATTTATTTTATTCTATTTTTGTAGGTCCTGGGGCTTGAACTCTGGGCCTGGGCGCTGTCCCTCAGCTCTTCAGCTCAAGGAAAGTGTTCTACCACTTGAGCCATAGCACCACTTCCGGTTTTCTAGTGGTTTATTGGAGATAAGTCTCATGGTCTCTCCTGCCCGGGCTAGCTTTGAACTGTGACCCTCAGATCTCAGCCACCTGAGTAGCTAGGATTACAGGTGTGGGCCACTGGTGCCTGACTACAGAAAAGCAGAAGTAGAAGTAGGCTCAAGTGGTATAGCTCCAGCTTGGAGTTTGGGCTCCTGTCTGAGGCTCTCTCAGATCTCCAGGCCTTCCCCATTAATTCTCCTTTAAGGGGAGGCTCTCCCTCTCATTTTCATTTTTCCACAGCTGCCCACCTGCAATGTCACACATTTCAGCATCTGTGGCATGGGCCAGTGCCTCTTCCAGCTCAGGCTCCAGGGTGATCTGTTCCTGTGCTGGGATTTCTCTCTTGGGTTGAATGTAGGGTTTCCCTGATGGGGAGATGAAGGATGCTTCAGGTAGGGATCATTTCTCCCAATATCCTTGCCTCCAGCTTCCTTTCTTTCTCTAGGAGGCATAACATTGGATTACTAGGGGGACATAGGAAAGCCTGAATCCTCCACAAACTTAGGACTCTTGGGTCCTAGGGTCTTTGAAAAAAACTGAAGATCTGAGATGTATTGGTGCATGCCTCTAATCCCAGCACTTGGGAGGTAGGAGCTGAGGTAGGAGAATCAAGAATCAAGCCCAGGACAGCCTGGGCTATGTAATGAGACCTTATCTCAAAACAAAATAAAATAAAACACACATATACACCCACCTACCCTCAAAACAAACAAAGAGTACAAGCTGGCATACAGGTGTTAGGGCACCTCAGTCCCTAGGCAAGTAGGAGCTATAAGGTAAGAGGGAAGCTGGAGGGGAAACATGAGAAAGTCATTTGATTTCTGAGCGGCATGGACATCAAGTCCCCATACCCTTCTTCTCGCCTGTGAAGGGCACCAAGTCATCACGCTCTTTGACCTCCAGTGCCTGTTGTTCCAGGTACTGCAAAAGGGCCTCTCGGTCCAGCGGCCCTGTTGGGCTCTTCTTTGTCTGGTCACGTTGTCTTAGTCCAGCTGGCAGGAGCATGTTCTTAGGGATGAGTTTTGGGGAGCAAGTCAGGTACTCTCTCTGGGTAGGAACTCTAGGGCTCCCTAAAACATCTCCAGATATTCACCCCTGTAGTTATCACTGGTCTCAGCCACCCTTCCCGAATGCCTGGTCCCCTGGGCCAGCATCCCTACCTCAGGGTCCATCTCCTGGAGCTCGCAGTCCAGCTTCTCTAGCTCTTCGGGGCTCAACGTCCTTAGGATCTCATCTTCATCTATATCTCTGTATTTCTCCAATTCCTTCTGATATGAGGACATGATGGCCCCCACCCACTCCCCACTGTGTGGCACTCAGAGCCTGGGGGGAACACGGGAAATGTATTTGAACATGGAAGGATGGACATGGACACAGTAGGGACCCAAAGTAACCAGCCAGGGGAGGATCACACAGTTAGATACCTTTTCAGGCTAGCAATCTAGTTGGAGATGGGGAAATGGGAAAGTTATGATGTTTTAAGTTAGAATTTGTCTCCTTCTTGCTTTTCTAACCTCTGGCTATTCTGGCCAGAGATCCCAGGATCTAAGCTGTATGGCAAAGAAATCCTGGCAGAACATCCCTTTCCCTACAACCTCACCCATCAGTGCCTCTCGGCCTAGCACAGCTGCTGGAAGCTCTGCCAGCAGAACTGGCTTCATGCCCAGTTCCTACTGAATATGGGAAGGGGGTGACAGAAAGCTACAGGGAAATTCTTCCTCTCTTCTCCCATTATTCAGCCTTTTTTTTTCCTGAACTGGTTAAAGGAAGGAAGAAACACTGGCTGGGTGAGTAGAAGTCTCTTATGCATTTCTACTTTTATTGTGGAGGATCAAGATTTCACTTTGTTAAAATTCTAAATCCTAGAGGAAAGCTAGGGCTCAGGAGCTGAGGGACTTCCAGGTTGGGGGAAGGGTCGTACAGCCTCAGAAGGGACCGAGTCCCCATAATCTGTCACCAGAAAGGTGACACCAGACCAATAGATAGGAAATAACCTTCTGAATGGAGTCATTTTACTAAAAACAGCACGAAGATTAAACTTATACAATCTTTCACAACATGAAAAATATACACTAGCACCACATGCATAATTTGAAGGATCCAAAGTGTATGAGACACAAGGACAACATAAACTATAGAGTTAAGAGACAGGACAGTAGCAGCAACATTCTCTGAGTGACAGGGACAGACACACTCTGTCACTCCAGGAGGAGCCCCTCTTCTTCCATCTCCCACCATAAACCCCCTCCTTCCCCACCTACCAGTTCTGATGGCCACTTCTCACCTCACCTTCCCGTCTATCCGTTGTTCTGTTTTCTGGGGCACTGTCCTGACAGCAGGAGGAGCCGGTGCCGGGGGAGAGGGTGGGGGAACAGTGAGCTCAGCATTTTATTATTTTAGCTCTGGCCAGGTGGGGGGTAGTGGGAGATCACATATACACAGCCCCCATACCCTGCCCAGCCCTGAGAGCCTCTAGTGGTCATCATCAGCTACGGCACCTCCTTTTCAGACAAGACCGTGTCCTAGAGTGGAATTTTGAGGTGTATCAGAAATTCCTACTAAGCAGGACACTGGTGGCTCATGCCTGTAATCCTAGCTACTCAGGAGGCTGAGATCTGGGGATCACGGTTCAAAGCCAGCATGGGCAGGAAAAGTCCATGAGACTTTTATCTCCAATAAACCACTCAGAAAACTGATAGTGGTGCTGTGGTTCAAGTGGTAGAGCGCTAGCCTTGAGCTGAAGAGCTGAGGGACAGCACCCAGGCCCAGAGTTCAAGCCCCATGACTGACAAAAAAAAAAATTCCTACTATTTGGTACTTGCCATATTCAAAGTAGTGAATAATAAGGTGACAAAAATGTTAAGTGTAAGGATTTCATAAATAGAAAAAAAAGCTAGTTTTAAGGTATTTTATAGCATAATTGGAGGAATGAATGAATATAATTTAAAAAGGACAAGCCTGGCACATGCATCCTTAACCCCAGCGTTGGGACACTGAGGCGAGAAGACTGCTTGAGCCAGGAGTTGGAGACTAACCCTAGGCAATCCAGCAAGACCTAATGTCAGAAAAGAAAAAGATAAAAAAGGATAATTCGTAATAAATACTATCCAAGAAATATAAACACATAAACTGGTGACAATTTAGAAGTAGAGCTACTTGCTTAGCAAGCACGTGCTGCCAGGTTCAATCCCCAGCACACATGGCACATACCACACACTTATATACTTCTTGTTCCCAACTCTAGATTAGACATCAGACAAAAATAAATCTTTCTGTTTTATTAGATTAAAAAACAACAAAACCAGAAAGAACTAGAAGAAAGGTGGGAAAAGAAATACAGAAGAGGACTGAGCAAGTTATCAGAAATGACAAAGGGAAAAAACAAAGAAAGGGAAGGGAAGGAGAAAAGTCAAGAGCCCCAGGTTAGGGCCGGAAGAGGTTTCTAGGGACTAGACATCTGTTCATTTGATGACGATTTTCTGACGTAAGGCTCGGGGCCCAGAGCCAGGGAGGGGCTCAGGAGGGGGGGGGCCAGGGCCTAGGGCCGAGGCAGTGGGAGGTAGTCCATGGGCAGTGATATACTTCTTGTAAGCTTCACGGATGATCTTGAAGGCTCGAGCAGTGGCATAGGGTATATCTGTTACAGGGTCCCGGTATAGGGCTGGACGGTGGGTCACTGGGCAAACCTCCCGAACTGGGACCTTTGGGGGTCGCCCTTGGGGGAACCATTCTTCAAATGTTGCATCATCACTGAATGTGATGAAGGTACGTGAGCAGCGAGCAGGAGGGATGACAGGTCCACTCCCAGCATGAGGAGTCAATGCAGAAGCTGAAGGAGCTGGATCAAGTCTGAGGGCAAAAGACAAACACAAAGAGTTGAGGAGAAGACAATGGATAGAGAAAGAAATCAGAGCTGAAGAAAGAGAAAGGATGTAGACTAGTGAGGATATCCTTAGATAACCTACTAAATGGTATAAATGAGGGGAAGAAATGAGGTTAATAAATAAAGTAGGAAGCCAGGCGCTGGTGGCTCACGCCTGTAATCCTAGCTACTCAGGAGGCTGAGATCTGAGGATCAGGGTTCAAAGCCATCCCGGGCAAGAAAATCCATGAGACTCTTATCTCCAATAACCACTAAAAAACTGGAAGTGGTGGTGTGGCACATGCAGTAGAGCGCTTGCCTTAAGCTGAAGAGCTGAGGGACAGTGTCCAAGCCCAGAGTTCAAGACCCGGGACCGACCAAAAAAATAAAAAAGAAAGAAAGTAGGAGGGCTAGGAAGGTGGCTCAGTGGTAGAGCACTTGCCTTGCATGCATGAGGCCCTGGGTTCGATTCCTCAGCACCACAAAAACAGAAAAAACTGGAAGTGGGTGCTATGGCTCAAGTGGTAGAGCACTAGCCTTGAATTGAAGAGCTGAGGGACAGCGCCCAGGCCCAGAGTGCAAGCCCCACGACGGACAAGACAAAAAAAAATAAAATAAAATAAAGTAGGAAGTAGTGCTGTGGTTCAAGGGGTATAGTACTAGCTTTGAGCACAAAGAGGCAGCAAGTAAGCCCTGAATTCAAGTCCCATAACCAAAAAAAAAAAAAAAAAAAGTAAAACCAGTAGCTGGATGCCAGTTGCTCATGTTCATCATTTTGACTACTCAGAAGGCTGAGATCTGAAGAACAGGATTCAAAGCCAGCCCAGACAGACAAATCCTAGAGACAAGATCTTATGTCCAATTATCCAGTAATTCAGTAAAAAGCCAGAATAGGAGATGTGGCTCAACCAGTAGAGAGCAATAGTCATGAACAAAACAGTTAATGGACAGCTCAAGTTCTGAAGTTCAAGCATGAGCATTGGTGAAGTACATGTGCATGCATGCAAACACACACATACACATACACACACACACACACACACACACACACGAAAATAAGAGAGAGGTAAAGAGAAAAATAAGGTACTGAAAAGAGGACAGAATCTGAGAAGTATGAGAGAGCTGTGAGGAAAGCCAGTGACATTTAATCAAGACGACACAGTTGATGACTGACTCACCCCTCTACATCCACATTCTCTTCTTTGGGGCCTGGCTCCCCAACCAGTGGCACTGTCACGGAATGATAGGTGATTATGGGCCCGGGACACTTCCGTTTCTTATGAACCTGTTTCTTCTTGTCAGCCTCAAGCCTCTCATATGTCTCTTCAGGGACAATAAGAAGATAATTAGTTTCTCTTTTTCTCACACTCTGGTCCAAATTTTCTTCCTGGCTTCCCATCTACTACAAGGCAATGGGTGGAAGTTCTAAGGTACTCTAGTACTCCCTGCTTCCTGAGCGCTCTGCTTACCCCTCCTGACATCATCTCCATTCTCCTTTCTCAAATACACTTGGGGCCTTACTCACGCAGAATTGGAATAAGAACTGTGATAAGGAGAAAACAAAATCTGCTCTACAACTGCCCTGGGTCAACCTGCTTCTAGCCAAAACAGCCCATTACATCATTAAGAGTCCTTTCCTATTTTCAGCTGAAAATGCAATTCCCAGTGAGCAGTTTTATCTTTTAAAGCCATAAAGGGCACCAGTCTAATCTGGCTTATTACTGTCCTTCAAGTAGTTGAAATGGGTACCACGTTTCCATCAAGACCTCTCCAGGCTCAGCACCCATTCCACAGAACCATTCCTCATACCACAAGGATTTGTCACCCACTCAATTATGCTACCCCTTTGTCTTTTCTACTACCCTTCTGTTAAAACTGTGTTTACCACAGTTTATGGCAAGCCAGACCACTCAAGTGTTTGATGTGTATAGTGTTTTTTTTTTTTTTGTCTATCATAGGGCTTGAACTCAGGGCCTGAGCACGGTCCCTGAGCAACTTTGTTCAAGGCTAGGGCTCTACCACTTTGAGCCACAGCTCCACTTCCAGTTTTTGAGTGGTTAATGGAGTGGGGACTTTTCTGCCTGGGCTGGCTTCAAACCATGATCCTCAGATCTCAGCCTCCTGAGTAGCTAGGATTATAGGCATGAGCCATCAGTGCCCTGCAAGACATTCCTTTTCAAGTCACTTTAATCCCTGTGGCTACTCTATACATTACATGCCTGGACCATGGCAGACTATATTGCATATCTATCTATCTATCTATCTATCTATCTATCTATCTATCTATCTATCTATCTATCTATCTATCTATCTATCTATCTCTTCCAGGCAGAGACTGTGACTCATTATTAGGATCGTGCAGCATCATATACATTCTGGGCACTCAATAAGTATTTGTTAATAAATCAAATTATTCCTGGCCCCTTTCCTCAAAATGAAGTCTAAATTTTTGTGTCTGGCTTTTTTTTTTCTGTCAGTCCCTGTGTTTGAACTCAGGGACTTACACTCTTTTTGGATTGCTTACTCATGCCTAGTGCTCTACCACTTGAGCCATGCTTCCAGCTTGACCTTTTGTTGCTTATTTTGAGATGGAACCTTGAAGACTTTCCTGGATCTCATCCTCCTGATCTAGGATTACAGGCATGAGCCACTGGTGGCTGGCTACTATGTCTTCCTTGTACATAGATAATACAAACATAATCCTCTAAAGTCTAACTGTTGTCCTCTGGAAACCCTGTTAGTGACTGAAACTCTTTGGAACTTGGATTCTGACTAATACTACTACTATCCTTCCTTTGAGCCAGCCTTCTAACCTTCTTCTTGCCTGTACCCTGTGGAACTCCTTGCTCTATAATTAGTCACCTCACCTATCTGTATCTTCAAGCTCCTTACACAGCATTCTGTATGCAGCTTGCCTTACTAGGAACCTGGTCATCCAAGGCTACAGCTTTCCCTGTGGCCCTCTGGAGGCTGCTCATTCTCTCACATTCCACAAAGGTCATAGCTGTGACATGCTTTTATATAATAAATTGCAGGATTATATACCCAATAGCACATATATTGAAGGGTGTTTTTGTTCTGGGAGTGGGGCTTGTAGTCAGAGCCTTGGGTGCTGCCCTGAGCTTTTGTGTGCCAAGACTAGCACTCTACCACTTGAGCCACAGCTCTACTTCCAGCTTTTTGGTGGTTAATTGGAAGTAAGTCTTAGGGACGTTCCTGCCTGGGCTGGTTCCAACCATTATTCTCAGATCTCAGCCTCCTAGGTAGCTAGGATTACAGGCGTGAACCACCAGCACCTCGTCTTTATGTATTTTTTTTTTTTTTTGAGGCAAGATCTCACTCTGTGGCTCATACTGACCCTGAACTTGTAATTATGCTGCCTCAGTCTTGTGATATTACAGGTGTGTACTTCCAGGTCTTCTTACTTTCTCTTTTTCTTTTTTTTTAATGTAGGTACTGGGACTTGAGTTCAAGGCCTTGTATGTTGCTTGGCTTTTTTCTGCTGGCATTTTACCACTTAAGCTATGTCTCCATTTTGCCATTTTGGTGGCCAACTGGAGATAAGACTTTTCTACTTGGACTAGTTTCAAACTGACCTTAAGACTTCAGACTTCTAAGGTTTACAGGTGTAAGCCCTTGGCCCCTGGCCTCACTCTTCTGATTATCATGTGATAAAAAGCAAGAGGCAGAGTTTCAGCCATTTGGCTTTAAGTAAATAGCACTAGAGTTTTAATTCAGTTCTCTATTGTTTTTTTGTTTTTGTTTTTTTTTGTCAGTCATGGTACTTGAACTCAGGGCCTGGGCAGTCCGTGAACTCTTTTTTGCTCAACGCTAGTATTCTACCACTTTGAGCCACAGTACCACTTCTGGTTTTTTGGTGGCTCACTGGAGATAAGAGTCTCTGCCGGGGCTGGCTCTGATCCCTGATCCTGAGCTCTCAGCCTCATGAGTAGCTATGATTACAGGAATGAGCTATTGGCGCCCAGCTTTATTAGGTTATTTTATACCAAAACCCTCAATATAACTATTCTTCAGAGCTCTCACACAATGGACCCTTGCTTATCACCTACTGTCTTCATTTCCTTCTTTTGATTATTTTGTCCCTATCTCCATTTCTCCAATCCTCCAGGTTTCACAGTTTTCCTCATGCTCTTCATTATCTCTACCCATATTTCCCTAAGCCGCAGACTGACCCAGTGAACGTAAGTTGAGCTCTTCTGTGATCTTAGCCTCCCTGAGTAGCTCTTCCTGGGTCAGTGGTCGCTCAAAATGAGGCCCCTTTCGTCGTCGGGACTGGCCTTGCCTCTCCTGTACCCGAAGGAACGTTTGTCGTGTATGCTCAGCTGTGGACTGACGCATGGATTTCCGACCTGAAACAAAACCAAATAGGAAGAAATTGTATTTATTTATTTATGTTTGGTTGTTATTGGTCCTGGAGCTTGAGTTCAGGGCCAGGCACTGTCCTTGAGCCTCTTTGTGCTCAAGGCAAGCGCTCTACCACTTGAGCCACAATGCCACTTTCAGCTTTTTTTTTGGTCAGTCCTGGGGCTTGAACTCTGGGCCTGGGTGCTGTCCCTCAGCTCTTCAGCTCAAGGCTAGTGCTCTATCCCTTGAGCCACAGCACCTCTTCCTGTTTTCTGGTATCACAGACTTTCCTGCCAGGGTTGGCTTTGAACCCCTGATTCTTAGATCTCAGCCTCCTGAGTAGCTAGGATTATAGGCGTGAGCCACCAGCGCTTGGTTTCAGCTTTTTTGATACTTTTTTGTTGTTGGTGGTCGAGGGGCTTGAACTCTGTGCTTGGGCATTGTTCCTCAGCTCTTCAGCTCAAGGTGAGCGCTCTACGGCTTGAGCCACAGCGCCACTTCCAAGGTTTCCGCTTTTTTAGTAGTTTATTGGATTTAAGAATCTCGCAGGGGGGCTGGGAAGGTGGTTCAGTGGTAGAGCGCTTGCCTTGCATGCCTGAGGCCCTGGGTTCAATTCCTCAGCACCACATAAGCAAAAAAAAAGAAAAAAGATGGAAGTGGCGCTGTGGTTCAAGTGGTAGAGCGCTAGCCTTGAGCTAAAGAGCTGAGGGATAGCGCCCAGGTCCAGAGTTCAGGCCGCGAAACTGGACCCAAAAAAAAAAAAGAATCTCACAGGGACTTTTCTGCCCAGTCTGGCCTCAAACCATGATCCTAAATTCTCAGCCTCCTGAGGAGCTAGGATTACAGGCATGAGCCACTGGCATCCAGCAGTGAAGAAAACTGAATTCACACCCACTCATCTATTCTTTGTTTACCCATGGGTTTTGGGGGTTTTTTGGTCAGTCGTGGGGCCTGAACTCTGGGCCTGGGCGCTATCCCTCAGCTCTTCAGCTCAAGGCTAGCGCTCTAGCATTTTGAGCCACAGCACCACTTCCAATTTTTTTCTGCTTATGTGGTGTTATGGAATCGAACCCAGGGCCTCGGGCATGCAAGGCAAGCACTCTACCACTGAGCCACCTTCCCAGGCCCCAGGTTGTTTTTTTTTTAAAAAAAACAACAGGTTCTTAGGATTCCCCAAACTCAGTTTCCTGGGATTAAAGGCATGTACCTATTAAAATTGTGTGTGTGTGTGTGTGTTTGTGTGTGCATGTGTGCACGCACAGGCTGCTACTGGAACTTGAACTCAGGCATTCTTGTTCTTTTTGACTGCTCTCACTTAGAATTTTTCCCTTATGGCTGGTGCTCTACTAGTTGAGCCACATCTCTAATCCAGCATTTTTTGCTACTTAGTTGGAAATAGGGTCTCATTAACTTTTCTGTCCAGGCTTGTTTTGAACTGCAGTCCTCAGATCTCAGCCTCCTGAGTAGCTAGAATTACAAGTATGAGTCACTAGTACCTGGTTAAATTATTTATAATTTCAAATTTATAAAAATCACTGCAAGAGGGGCTGGAAAGGTGGCTCAGTGGTAGAGCGCTTGCCTTGCATGCATGAGGCCCTGGGTTCGATTCCTCAGCACCACATAAGCAAAAAGAAAAAAGCCAGAAGTGGTGCTGTGGGTCAAGTGGTAGAGTGCTCGCCTTGAGCTGAAGAGCTGAGGGACAGCGCCCAGGTCCAGAGTTCAGGCCCCACGACCAGACCCCCCCAAAAAAAAATTATAAGTAATAAATAAGTAAATAATAAACAAATAATAAGTAGTAAACAAAAGTAAAACATAAAGAGCATTGAACAAAATGCTATGTATGTTTTTTTCTGAATGGTGCCAGTTAAATTGCACACTTCAGTGCATACGTCTTAAGGGTTTTCCTTTCATGACACAGTGTAGTTATCAACTTTAGTAAATTTAACATTTATAAAGCAATTCACTATCACATTCCAAGATTTTCATGTGAGCCCAAACTTCTCCACTCACTGTCAGAGCCATCATCCTGTAGTTCAAGTGGCAGCAGAGCCTTCTCTTCTCGGGCCTTCTGGGAGCTACCAGCTGGGGTGCTGACCTTTCGAGGCCTCAGGCTTTTTAGAGGCTCCTGCGAATAGATTAGAATCAGATTAAGTTTAGGCAGAGATGAAGGTATTAGAGAAAAACTAACTGTAGGAAATGGGACTGTTATGAGGACTACGGGAACCTGATAAAGAGAAGGGCATGGAGTTAGGAAGCCCCATGAATCCAGGATTACTCCTGTACCTTATAGGCTTTGGTGACTATTCGGCGCTTCCTTCTCGGCTCTTCTGCTTCTCCATCACTGGATGGTTCATCTCCTTCATCGATGTCAAAGTCAGAGTCCACTTCATCCTCTGTGTCTGACTGATCCCCTTGATACTCATCATCTCCAGATTCCTGAGGACACAGGGAGATGAGAACTGGTTGGCCGTGGAGTTCTTTTTGCTGTTGTTGGTCATGGGGCTTGAACCAGGTACCCAGTAGCTATCAAGTTCTTAATGTCCCTTCAGGAGGAACAGAATTCCTTAACTTTCCTGAAGGGCTGCCCCATTTGCCTTTTCAGCTTAGCCCTCTGCTTTTCTCAGGCAAAGATTTTTTGGTTGGTAGCCTTTGGTTTCAGCATCACTCTCTTCCAGCCTTCACTGTGTTTTATCTATAGCACTCTGTATTGTTTACTGGGGAACAAAAGGATATGGTTTGGTCTTACTTCAAGGGGTTCACAGGATATCATCATAAAAAGAAGTTTTAAGTTGGACACCAGTGGCTCATCCCTTATTCCTAGCTACTCAGGAGGTAGATTCCAGGAGGTAGAGGTCCTGTAGATTCTCTACAGGACATTATTCTAGAGCCAGCCTGGGCAGAAAAGTTCACTAGACTCTATCTCCAAAATAACCAGCAAAAAAGTAAGGTTGAAGCCGGGGGCCAGTGGCTCACCTGTAATCCTAGCTACTCAGGAGGCTGAGATCTGAGGATCACATTCAAAGCCAGCCCATGAAGGAAAGTCCATGAGACTCTTATCTCCAATTAACCACCAGAAAACCAGAAGTAGAGCTGTGGTTCAAGTGGTAGAGCACTCACCTTTTTTTTTTTT
>NW_012267242.1:11899114-11911940 GCF_000151885.1 Dipodomys ordii
GAGCTGAGGGACAGTGCCCAGGCCAGAGTTCAGGCCCCACGACCAGACCAAAAAAAAAAGAGAGAGAAAATTTTCATATCATCTACCATACACTTGCTTACTTTAGGTATATTTTATATAAGGATATGATATATTCTCCCTATGATTTAATGCCAAAGAAGGTGGGCACCAGTGACTCATGCCTGTAATTCTAGCTGTTCAGGAGGCCGACATTTGAGGATCTAGGTTTGAAGTCAGCCTGGGAAGGAAAATCACTGAGACTCTTACCTCTAATAAACAACTCAGAAAAAGCTGGAAGTAGAACTGTGGCTCAGTGGTAGAGAACTAGCCTTGAGCAAAAAGATCAGGGACAGTGCCCAAGCCCTGAGCTCAAGCCCCAGGTCTGGCGCGCACTCGTGTGCACATGCACATACACACATATACACACACTGTTTGATTGCTAGGAGACTCACAGCTAAATTTAATATCAATTGTTATTACCACTTTCCCACAGGCTTCTGGTGCAAGTGGTTCTGATCTATCTCTATTTTTACTGTTCTTACTTTTTGTTTATATTGTAAGCCTCTTTAAATCCTTTTTGGAAGCACAAAGGGTACATATTAAATAACAACTCATAAAATGACAGGAATAGGAAAATGAGCATTGAAGGATGAGAAAGTTCTATTTTAAACTAGTTGATTAGGGCGATGTTAAGCAATGATTGTGGGTTCTATTTTCTTAATTTTGTTTAAACCCTACTGGTTATGTAATTTTTTTTCTCTTTGGTAATGATGCTGGGGACAGCACCCAGATGCTCAGGTATGCTAGACAAGTGCTCTATTACTGATCCACATCCCTAAACATTGACCAGTTCATAGCCAGCTCAGGCATGCCCATGGGCTTCTTATCTCCAATTAACCAGTAAAATCCACAAGTGGAGGTATGGCTCAAGTGCTTACCTTGAGCAGAAGAAACCAAGCAAGAACAGGAGGCACTGAGTTCAAGTGCTGTACAAGAAGGAAGGAAAGAAAAGAAAAGAAAAACAAACAGAAAGGAAGAAAGAGAAAGAGGAAGAGAAGAGAGAAAAGAAAGAAGAAAAGAAAGGAAAAAGAAGGCTCACAAGGCCCTAGAGAATTGGCCAATCAGGCTATCAGTCCCCTTTATACACTCTTTCCACCATTTCCAGGGACTGACCTTTCACTTCCTGCTATTCCTTTTTTTTTTTGGTCATGGGGCTTGAACTCTGGACCTGGGCGATGTCCCTCAGCAATTCAGCTCAAGTGTAACACTCTACCACTTGAGCCACAGCACCACTTCCAGCTTTTTCTGTTTATGTGGCACTGAGGAATCGAACCCAGGACCTCATGCATGTGAGGCAAGCACTCTACCACTAAGCCCCACTTCCTGCTATTCTTCATCCAGCAAAGACCTACTTTTCACACTGTCCTCAGCTTACACAGTATCTACCTACATTCTCATATGTTCCCATAGTATCCCATAGTTTCCTGTGCTTACCTCTTGCTTTAGACCTTATAATACAATAGCTTAATTAACTGTGAACCCCGACAGTTGCCCCACTGGGCATTTCAGGCATACTAGGCATGTGCGGTATCACTCAGCTGTATCCCTAATCCCAAGACAGTGTTTTTAATACTGTCTACAACAACTTAGCACCTAAAGCATGCTCTCAGATATCAGAGATATTACAAGTGAATGGAGGGGCTGGGAATGTGGCTTAGTAGTAGAGTGCTTGCATTCATGAAGCCCTGGGTTCGATTTCTAAGTACCACATAAACAGAAAAAAGCTGAAAGTGGTGTGTAGCTCAAGTGGCTCAAGCTCCAGTACTAGTTTAAAACAAACAAACAAACGAATGAATGAATGAATGGGTAGAGCTCGGTATGGTGGTATCTGTGTGTAATCTCAGCATTTGGGAGGCTGATGTGAGAGGATGGAGAGTTTGAGGTCTGGTCAGCCTGGGCTACATAGAGATCCTGTCTCAAAACAAAATAAGATAGATTGAATGAATATAATTTTAGTTAAGTGTCATCCTAATCCAAATACTGGCCTAGGCTTTGGACCTATAATGCTGTACAGACTATGCTGATAGGGAGTTTACAATCCAAAAGGAAAGTAAGTGCAGAGAGCTAAACCAAATCTAATAGCCGAAAACGTATTCTTTGAAGAAAATAAACAAAGAACTAACGGTTACCTAAGAAAATATTCACGCTGAAGCCGGGCGCTGGTGGCTCACGCCTGTAATCCTAGCTACTCAGGAGGCTGAGATCTGAGGATCACGGTTCAAAGCCAGCCCGGGGGCAGGAAAGACTGTGAGACTCCTATCTCCAATAAACCACTAGAAAACCGAAAGCAGCGCTGTAGCTCAAGCGGTAGAGCGCTCGCCTTGAGCTGAAGAGCTGAGGGACAGCGCCCAGGCCCAGAGTTCAAGCCCCACGACCGACCAAAATAAAAAGAAAAAAGAAAATATTCACGCTGAGATTTGAACGCTGATAAAAGGAAGTGAGCTGTCGGAGCTCCTCCACTTCTTGGAGGGGTTCCTTCCCACGCTGGGGGCGAATAACCCGGCCGAGGACCGAGAGACTTGACTCCGTGCGCAGAACCAAGTGCGGCGGCAGAGACTACAGAAGCCCCAAGTGGGTCTCTACCGCACGGAGGGGCCTTCTGGGGGTCTCTCCACCCCTGACATCCCCCCACCCAGCCCGGCCAGGGCTCCCCCTCCTAGGACCCCACCGCAGCCTTCCCCCCGCGTCGCCCCCGGCCCTGGCGTCAGCTCCCTGCGCCTGTCCGCTCCCCGCCCCCCTTCTTCTTTGTCTGGGGCTGTTCCCTGAAGAACTCCGCTTCCTCCTTTCCCTCTCCCTGGTCCCGGCTCTTGCCTCGGTGAAACCCCCATAAGTCGTCTGATAGAATTCATCTTCCTCCTCCGCCTCCAGGAGCCCGGAGAGCCGGTTCCCAGCCGTCTTCCGGGGGGCGCGGCCCCCAGCCAAACTCATGTTCGCCTACCGAGGCTGCGCCGCCACTCTGCCGCCCCTCACCCAGCTCGATTCTTGGGGCTCGGCGCTCGACACTATTACCGGCGCAGGGCGGGAGGTGGGGGAACGCCCAGAGGAAGCCTGGCGTCTACAGGCAAAAGCAGCAGAGCGTCGAGAAGCTCCTAGTCCCGCCCCTTAACTTTATTTTTTCGGCCCCGCCCACTCTTGGGAAGAGGCTGAGCTGACTTTCCCACCTAGCTGGTTGATGAATCTGTTCTGACACCAAGACTCGTATCACCCTAACTAGAATTTAAGAGTCAAAAATAAAATAAAATAAAACAAAACAGGCCTGAGAAGGTGACTCAGTGGTAGATTGCTTGTTTTGCATGCATGAGGCCCTGGTTGGATTCCTCAGCACCACATAAGCAGAAAAAGTAGTAAGGAACGCTGGGGCTCAAGTGGTAGAGCGCTAGCCTTGAGCTGAAGAGCTGAGGGACTGTGACCAGGCCCAGACTTCAGGACTCACGATCGACAAAAAATACATACATACATACATGCATACATACATAAAACAAAAGAAAAAATATACCTATATCTACACTCAGTTTCCTTCTGTGCCAATCTGTTTTTCACTGTGCTAATGGGAACTTTTCTAAAAATCTAGCCCATTGTCACTTCTGTCTTCAAAAGTGTTTAGTGACTCCCAATCATGTACAAGATAAGCAGAAAGCATAAAATTGTGGTTTGTACACAGCTTTAGAGCCAACCAGACCTGAGTTTGAATGAGAGTTTGGTTTTCTAAGTGTACGACTTAGATGAAATAGTTTTACTTCTCTAAACTCACTTTTTTTGTAACATAAAACTAATATTATTTACCTTTTTCGGGTTGTTGAAAAGACTAAGATATAATAACTTTTTGTCAGTTGTGGAGCTTGAACTCAAGCCCTTGGTGCTGTCCCTGAGCTCTTTTACTCAAGGCTCGTGAGCTACCTACCACTTGAACTACTTAGGGTTTTCTAGTGATTACTTGGAGATAAGAGTCTCACGGACTTTCTACCCTGGCTGGCTTTGAGGGGTGATCCTCAAATCTCAGCCTCTTGATTAGCTAGTATAACAGGCATGAGCCACCAGTGCTTAGCTAAGATCTAATTCTTGTAAACTGCTTAAAAGTGTTTAGTAAGTGTATAGTAAATGTTTCATAGATGATAACTACTATTAATGTGACATTCAAGATCTTTCATAATTTAGCCCCTCCCAGTCTTTCTAATTTATCTCTTGACACATCATTTTATTTCAGGGTCTTTCCCCCTATCATCCAATTCTGTCATGCCACCAGCTTTTTCCTTCTTAGAACTCTTTTCTTTTCTATCTGGCAAAACTCTACTTTTACAGGACAGTGAAGTCTTCCTGAAATCATGTGTCCTAGATTTCTCTAGAATAGTTCCAATCTCAAATAGTCTATGGTACTGTCAAGACTGCTAACTTCTTGCTTGCTTTTTTTTGGAGGGGATGGGGTCATGAGGCTTGAACTCAGGGCCCAGACACTGTACCTGAGGTGTTGTTTTTTGGTTTTTATTTTTTTTTCCATTCAAGACTAGTGCTCTATCACTCTGAGCCACAGTGTTACTTCTGGTTTCTGGTGGTTAATTGAAGATGAGTCTCATGGACTTTCCTGCTTAAGTTGCCTTCAAACTGAGATCCTTAGACCTCAGCCTACCAAGTAGCTAGGATTGCAGGCTTGAGTCACCAGTGCTAGGCTAAGACTATGTTACATATCACATTTTTTTTTTGCCAGTCCTGGGCCTTGAACTCAGGGCCTGGGCTTTATACCTGAGCTTTTGTACTCAAGGATAGTGCTCTAAGCGGGGCGCTGGTGGCTCACGCCTGTAATCCTAGCTACTCAGGAGGCTGAGATCTGAGGATCACGGTTCAAAGCCAGCCCGGGTGAGGAAAGACCATGAGACTCCTATCTCCAATAAACCACCAGAAAACTGGAAGTGGCGCTGTAGCTCAAGTGGTAGAGCGCTCGCCTTGAGCTGAAGAGCTAAGGGACAGCGCCCAAGCCCAGAGTTCAAGCCCCGACAAAAAAAAAAGGATAGTGCTCTACCACTTTGAACTATACCACCATTTCTGGTTCTTCTGTAGTTAATTGTTTTTGGTGGGTTTTTTTTTTTTTGGGTCATGGGGCCTGACCCCTAGGCCTAGGTACTGTCCCTCAGCTTTTCACCTCAAGGTGAGCGCTCTACCACTTGAGCCACAGCTCCATTTCCAGCTTTTTCTGCTTATGTGGTGCTGAGGAATTGAACGCAGGGCCTCAAGCATGCAAAGCAATCACTTTACCACTGAGCCACCTTCCTAGCCCTTGTGTAGTTAATTAGAGATAAGAATCTCATGGATTTTCCTGCCCAGGGTGGCTTTGAAGCACTATCGTCAGATCTCAGGCTCTTGAGTAGCTAGGATTACAGGTGTGAGCCACCAGTGACTAGTTACATTTCATTCTCATGTAAGACATTGTACTATGTCTGTCTCATCCTTATTAATCTACTAGTTTTTTGTTTTTGTTTTTATGTAGAACAAGCTACCCTTCAACTTGTTATGCATCTGGTTTTACAGGCATGTAAAACAGGAATGGCTGAGTGTATTATTATGATTGTTGTTATTTTTATTATTTTGTAGTGCTGGGGATTGAACTCAAGGCCTCACAAATAGGGCAAAGGCTCTTACATCCTCAGCCAGGGCAGGGATTCTATTTTCATCTTTGTGTACTAAGAATTTTCAGTGCCTAGTGTATAGCTGGAACTAAATTATGTTAATTAAATGAATTAATGAATGAAGTACTCATGCCCTTGTTCTTTTGAGACATAGCCTCCTCCAGGGGCTGGGAAGGTGGCTCAGTGGTAGATCCCTTGCCTTGCATGCATGAGGCCCTGGGTTCAATTCCTCAGCACCACATAAGCAAAAAGAAAAAAGCCAGAAGTGGTGCTGTGGCTCATAGTGGTAGAGCGCTAGCTAGCCTTAAGCTGAAGAGCTGAGACAGTGCCCAGGCCCAGAGTTCAGGCCCCACGACCGGACCCAAAAAATAAAAAAAGAGAGACATAGTCTCCATAGTCTGGCTAGCCTCAAATGTATAATCTTCCTGCCTCTGCCTCTGGAGTGCTGTTACAGACATGTGCCCTCACTCCTGGGTCCCTCACATTATTCTTGCCTCTGCATGGATTTTGTGGTTTCAAAGCTCCTTATTCTGCCTTTAAGGGCTGTTCTAAAACTTTTTCTCCCTCCCCCCCCCCACCAAACTGGGGCTTGGATTCAGGACCTGGTGATCTTGCTTGGCTTTTTTTACTCATGGCTGGCACTCTGCCATTTGAGCAACATCTTCAGTCCAGCTTTTTCATTCCTGCTTATTTGGAGAAAGAATCCTGTGCACTTTTCTGCCCAGGCTTTCAAACCTGACTCCTCAAATCCTAGCCTCCTGAGTAGCTAGGATTACAGGTGTGAGCCATTAGGACCTGAATTCTAAAACTTCTTTTTTTTTTTTTGGTCGGTTGTGGGGCTTGAACTCTGGGCTTGGGCGCTGTCCTTCAGCTTTTCAGTTCAAGGTGAGCGCTCTACCACTTGAGCCACAGCACCACTTCCTTCTAAAACTTATTGAAGGCTGCTTAAAAAAAAATACTGGGGGCTGGGCGCTTGTGGCTCACGCCTGTAATCCTAGCTACTCAGGAGGCTGAGATCTGAGGATCGCGGTTCAAAGCCAGCCCGGGCAGGAAAGACCGTGAGTCTCCTATCTCCAATAAAACCACTAGAAAACCGGAAGGGGCGCTGTAGCTCAAGTGGTAGAGTGCTCTCCTTGAGCTGAAGAGCTGAGGGATAGCGCCCAGGCCCAGAGTTCAAGCCCCACGACCGACAAAAAAAAAAAAAAAAATACCGGGGCTCAAACTTGGGGCATTGTACTATCAGAGGCAAATGCTGTACAATTTCAGTATATTCCCAGTTTGGAACAGTGCTCTAAGTGTTCTCAAGTCTAAATGTATGACCCTGTTTTCATGCAACTATATTACCTTCCTTCTCAAAGTATGTATTGGTGAACTCCCTTTCCTATTTCCTCAGGGCACCAAGCCAAGACATCCTGCTCTGCCCCTGCTTCCACACCCTGCCACATCACCCCAGTGCTGCTATGCCAGGAATGTTACTGGGGAAGAGTATCTTCATGACTCACAAGACACCCTAGGGATTAAGTGGGTGTGAAGGCAGAGACAAGATTCAGGAGCAAAAGATGGAGACACCTTCTTAAACATCTCTAACTCCTTTTTTGTTTACTTATTTTTTCAGACAAGTTTTTGCTATTTTATCTGTTGCCTAGGCTGGACTGTACTACATGATTCTCCTGCCTTAGCCTCCTGAGTAGCTAGGACTACAGGCATATATTACTACGTCCCACTCCTAACTCGACTATTTTAATTTTACCTTCATTCATTCACATGTTGAGGAGACAAGTGCCAAGTACTAGTCTAGATGCTTGATGTGAAAATGGTTGAGATGTAATCTTTGCTTTGGAGTTCAGTCTTCTGAGGGAGACAAACATATAAACAAATTGAAGATGAGGTGGTAAGTTTAATAGTAATCTTTTTTCTCTCTCTTTTTTTTTAGTACAACAGATAGAAATAGTGATCTCCCAAAAAGCTACAAAACCAACATTTCTTCTTTTAAGAGAGCTGCCATCAAATTCACACATCAGTCCCCAGGTACAAGATTCCCCTGTTTGACTGCCTTAAGTTATTCAGGGATTTATTAGTCTAGTCCCAGTTTTGAAATTAGAAACACTTTTGCCTTTAACCATGCCAATTTTTTTTTGGTTGGTCATGGGACTTGAATTCAGGGCCTGGGTGCTGTTGGTGAGATTTTCTGCTCAAGGCTAGCACTCTACCACTTGAGCCATAGCATCACTTCTGGCTTTATCTGTTTATGTGGTACTGAGGAATTGAACCTAGGGCTTCATGCATGCTAGGCAAGCACTCTACCAGCAAGCCACCTTCCCAGTCCAACCCGGCCAATTTTTAAAGTAATTTGGGAAATTATTTCTGGAAATAAGTATTCAACACATTTATTTACCGAATGGAATACCTGTCCAGCTTCTGTACTGTTCGGTCTGAATGGCAACATAGATATAGACCACCAAAAAATTCTTCAATACCACATAATTACTACTGCAGCAAAATTAGGGTACAGGTTGAAATTTGTCTCAGCACTCCAAAAAAGCACTCAATAGTGCCAAAATAGTACCAAATAGTCCAGCAGGTGGCAGCAAAGAAACAATTATTTTAGGTCTTGAAGGAAAGGCAGAAAGCTAAGGTGGGAAATGTTATGGATATTTAGGACCTATTTTCCTTTGAGGACTCAGAAAAAATTCTCAATAAAAGGTAACCAGAACACTTTGGGGGCTGCAAAACAGAATTAAAAAATTCTCTTCATTTATTCATTCCACAAGTTACTATTTAGCGCTTACTCTGTGTAAAGTCGAGAGGAATTGGAGATAAAAGAACGAAGCAGACATAGTCCTTACTCTCCAGAATCTTAGTTTGTTTAGAGACAGGTCTTCAGATCCCACCAAGGTTCACAAACCTTCAGGATATGTTGTTAAAATTCACCAGAGGTAATAGAATGGGAGACGAGACTTCTGTGTATTATTTCCATGAACTTTTTTTTATTATCATTTTTTCCCATGAACTTTGGAGCTTAGATAATTGACAGTCGGAGGATAAGGACTTCGGATGAAGGGAAGGTCTGATCTTCCATGATCCCTGTTGTCAGCTCTTTCAAGGATATACTTATTTTATTTTTGTTGATTCATGTATCAAATATGTACTGCTCTGTCCCTGTACTGTGCCTAGCATTTGTGTTTGACACAAACATGGATCGATATCTAATGTCATTCGGAGGTAAAATATGCATCCACGTCAGACTAAACAGTAAACAAGGTAATAGAAACAGGAAAAGGGGTGGGAAGAGTGCTGGATGACATGTCATATTTTGTGGTTTTCGATCGCTTAACGTCTCTGCCTTGACAACAGTTCTTCGGTTTGGCGTTCTTTCTCGGCAGGTCAAGGTGTGAAGGAACCGGCTCTTTCAAAGAGCCACAACGAGAATGACCTACCGAGCCACCGTAGGAGAGGGCCGCGGAGCGCTGGCCTTCCACCCGGGGATTCGTTAGCAGGGTGAGCGACCCGCGTCACGTGACCAACGGCAGCCTGCGGATTGGCTCCGTTTTTCCTCCCCCCCCCCCGGTGAAGCGAAAGGAACCCCCTGAGGAAGTCGGGCGCATGCGCAATGCTGGAATTTCCTTAGCCACTCTGAGCGGAGCGGCGGGGTTGGGCAATGAACGGGAGCTGCCTGGGAAGGTGGGGGAGGGGGCTCTTCTCTTGGACTTCTGGGCGCTTCGTTCTGCCTTCTGGTGAGGTTTAACTCCGACGCCGGGTCCTGGAAGCCAGGGGGACCCCTAACACTGTTCTGGAAGGAGAAAACAGCTCGTGTGGAGAGCGGTTCAAGTTGCGGAGGGAGTGCGCGCCGGGAGCTCCCCCCCCCCACATCCCGGCGAATGGTGCGGCCCTGAGCGGGTCTCGGAGCCAGCCCGACGTGTCTGGGAGAGGCCCCGGAGGGGGCGGGAGGGTGGCCCGCGGGACGCGGGTTCTGTGGGGGAGACGTGGGGAACATTTGATTCCGCGAAGAGGAAGAGCCCGAGTGACCGGGAGCGAGCCGGCTGAGAGGGAGGGAGGGGGCTGCCAAGATGGCGACAGCCTCCTCTGGGCCGTCGTCGGCCGGGTTTCCAGCCTTTGATCCTGGGGTGTCTTCCTCGACCTCAGGTAAGTTTGCCTGGGGCTTGGGGGGAAGGGGTGGTGGTGCTGGCTGGCAGCGGGCTGGCGAGGGAGAAAGAGCTGGACCTGAGGGGGGCACCTGTGGGAATGATCGGGGAACGAGCTCGAAAAAGGCTAGACTTTCTTCAAGCTGCAGGGATTTCTGAGCGGGCCGGGGTTAGACGGTGATCAGGGGGGAACGGTCAGAAACGTTGCCTTGAGGAGGGATGGAGAACGAAAGGGGGGGGGAGAAGGGAGGCAAACCGGGGGGGGGGGAGAGCCACTCAATGGAGGCTCGACTGAAAGAAGGGGGCTACTTGGTGTGAGAGGCAGGTAGAGGAGGAGTTGATGGTGGCGTGAACTGGGTCGAAGTGTTGAAGAAATCGTGGGACCTGAAGGTATTGAGGAGTTCGGGGGGTGCTTTTTGAGGGTTGGGAGTGGGAGTTGTTGGAGCGGTTTTTCCGTTCGGAGACTCCCCCCCAACTGCGTCATTCTTTCTCGCTGGGCCCCCTCATCCCACGCGCGGCGCGGGGGAGCGGGAGCGCGCGCACATGCTTACCTACCCAACAGCTCCTTTGATGAACCCCCCCGGGGGTCTTTAGCCTGCTCAGCTTTGGAAAGCCAGGCAAGTTTGAGAAGCGAGCCTAAGGAACGTGGGGGGAGTGTAGGCCAAAAGACTCATAAATGGAGCCTTGACGGGCAGGTAGAGCAGTGATGTTTGGAGTTAGGTATCAGGAAGAAAGAATGATTGGGGTGGGGAAGGTTCTGACTGCTGTGGCTGAGTCTTACATAATAAGAAATAAACTGGAAGGGCTGTTTAAAGAAATTGGAACTTGGAGAATAAGAAGCTCAGGATAGCTCAGAATTGGAAACTAATGGAAGATTAGGGGAGGGTTGAAGAGGCCCACAAGAAAAGCAACAGATTGTGTGTAGGAGGGCAAATGCGTGTTGGTGTGTGTGAGTCAGAAACTGTTCTGGAGCTTCTGTCAGAAATATCTGGGGATCCACAGTGCCTGTTGGCTTTACACTGTGAAAAGGAGCTGTTGGATGCTTTGAGATTTTGACATTTCCTTAAGTCTGGGATTGCGATCTTGCCGTTTTGAATTGGCTTAATAAAAGACTTCTGCCTTGAACTCTCCAGATTAGATGAGAGAATACATAGTCATGGATACCTTCTTCATAAGCCTCAGTTTTATTTATGTACATCTATTTTTAGTTTGTTGGAGAGGTGATTTTTGCCTTTTCTATAAAAAGCATTAGAGGAGGAGGAGGTGTCATATGTTTATAATCCCAGCACTCAGGATTCCTGAAGGGCAGGAGCTTCATGGGTTAAAGGCTAGTCAACGTTACCTAGGAAGTCCCTGACACAAAAAATAAAAAAGCAGTAGTGGGCCAGAACAAATCATGTTTCATTCTAAGCCTAAACAAGGAAAAGTACAAGTGACAGTTTTGTTTTTAATACAGTAACTTCTTAAAACCTTCTCCCCATTTTCCTCAACCTAGAATGAATGTGTGTGTGTGTGTATGTGTATGTATATGTATGTATGTGTATGTGTTTCTCAACTCTCAAGTCAGATAGTCCCTGTGTTAGAAATCAGGCTAATTGTTCTGGGTATGGTGATACAAATCTGTAATCCCAGAACTCCGAAGGAAGAGGCAAGAGGATCATGATCATGAGTTGCAGGCCATTTTAAGCTACATAGTAAGACCTGTCTCTAAAACAAACAAACAAAAACCCAAGCTAGCCAACCCACAAAAACAAGGGTTAAGAATGTAGCTCAGTATTAGAGCTCTGCATATCATGTACAAGGCCCTAGATTCAATCTGTAGCACCAGCACCACCACCACTACCAAAACAAAGCAGTATGTTTATAACCTGGAGTTGGATTAAGCCTTTGTTTCATGGAAGTAAGTACCTTTCTCGTTTATTGACATGTCTTTTGTCTTTTTCTATCTTTGCTTCTTGTCCAGATAATCCTTATATCTATTTTAGATGTTTATTTTGGATGTTACTATTTGATATTTTGCAGGTTTTAATTTTCTGGCAGATCTCGGGTGTAGCAATTAATATAAATTGTATAAATGTTTTTCTGCTTTCACTAGATAGAATATCAAATATTAGGCCTCAGTGCACTTCACAGTGTCTTATGTGTGAAATCTTATGTGTCTTGCCAGGCGCTGGTGGCTCACGCCTGTAATCCTAGCAACTCAGCAGGCTGAGATCTGAGGATCATGGTTCAAAGCCAGCCCAGAAAGTTCATGAAACTTACCTCCAGTAAACCACCAGAAAACTGGAAGTGGCATTGTGGCTTAGTGGTAGAGTGCTAGCCTTGAGCTGAAAAGCTGAGGGACAGCGCCCAGGCCCAGAATTCAAGCCTCATGACTGACCCAAAAAAAAAAAGAAAGGAAAAAAGTCTTAAAAGTAAATAAAACCTTTTCTTTCTCACCTCTTTCTTTGGCGCATACATACTGAATTAGTTGTGTTAAGAAATATTCTGGTTATAAATACACCTGAAAGCATTTTGGCTTTATTTAATTATTTATTTTGGCCAGTTGTGGGGCTTGAACTCAGGGTCTAGGCACTAGCCCTGAGCTTCTTTTTGCTCATGGCTAGTGCTCTACATTTGAGTCACAGTGCCATTTCCGGTTTTTCTGTTTATGTGGTACTGAGGAATGAAACCCAGGGCTTCGTGGATGCTAAGCAAGCACTCTACCACTAATCCACATTCCATTTATTTATTTATTATCGTGGGGCTTGAACTCTGGGCCTGGGCGCTGTACCTGAGCTCTTCAGTTCAAGGCTAGCATTCTTAATACTTGAGCCACAGAGCCATTGCCAGTTTTCTGGTAGTTAATCGGAGATAAGAGTTTCCTGGAGGGCTGGGAAGGTGGCTCAGTGGTAGAGCGCTTGCCTGGCATGCATGAGGCCCTGGGTTCGATTCCTCAGCACCACATAAGCAAAAAGAAAAAAGCCGGAAGTGGCGCTGTGGCTCAAGTGGTAGAGCGCTTGCCTT
>NW_012267242.1:11913495-11915908 GCF_000151885.1 Dipodomys ordii
GGTTTTCTGGTGGTTTATTGGAGATAGGAGTCTCACAGTCTCTCCTGCCCGGGCTGGCTTTGAACCGCGATCCTCAGATCTCAGCCTCCTGAGTAGCTAGGATTACAGGCGTGAGCCACCAGCACCCGGCTTGCAATTCATAATCTTTAAAGGCTCCTCTCTCTCTTTTTTTTTGTGTGTGGGGGTCCGCTCAAGGGGCCTGAACTCTGGTCCTGGGTGCTGCCCTCAGCTCTTCAGCTCAAGGCTAGAGCTCTACCACTTGAGCCACAGTACCACTTCCAGCTTTTTTCTTTTTGCTTATGTGTTGCTTAGGAATCGAACCCAGGGCCTCATGCATGCAAGGCAAGCGCTCCACACTGAGCCACCTTCCCAGCTCCTAAAGGCTCATCTCTTCTGGTGTTCAGTTTAGGGAAAAGAGAGTATTGAGAGTAGTTCTTCCTTGCTAATAGTAAACTCCTTATTTAGATTGTTTTACCAGCTAGAGCTGGTCTTTTATACTGGTGACATATGAAATAAAGAGCAGAACAAAAATCATCAGCTCTAAGTGATGTTACCATCTTTTCCCATTGGAATAGTTTCCATGTTTGGATCTGAGGGAGATAATTTTTTTTATTTTTAATATATTTTTATTGTGAAAATACTGTACAGAAGGGTTACAATTACGTGGGTAAGATAATGAGCACATTTCTTATCAAGCATTGTAGCCTCCTGCTTTGTTTCCCCTTCCCATCCCTTCCCATCCTTCAACCACCTCCTCCCCTTCCCCCCGTCCCGTCCTCCCCCACCAAAGTTGTAAAGTTGGTTTTTCGAAATAACGAACGACTTGTACATCTCATTGTTGCAATGGGTCCTCCTGTATCCCTGTTTTTACAATTTGTTTTTTTGAGGGAGATAATTTTAAGTGAATATCATCTTTTTTTTTTTTTTTTTTTGGTCAGTTGTGGGGTTTGAACTCTGGGCTTGGGCACTATCCCTCAACTTTTCAGCTCAAGGCGAGCGCTCTACTGCTTGAGCCATAGCACCCCTTCGGTTTTTCTAGTGGTTTATTGGAGATAAAAGTCTCACGGACTTTCCTGACTGGGCTGGCTTTGAACCATGATCCTCAGATCTCAGCCTCCTGAGTAGCTAGGATTACAGGTGTGAGCCACCAGGCGCCTGGCTAAATGAATATCATCTTAACAGAAGTTGTCATCTTGTGCTTATCCTTATCCTTTGGTTATTAGTAGAATGTGATGCATTTTGCTGTCTGGTCTCAACTATTGGTGTGTTGGTGTGTAAAGAGAATTTATTCCTTTTTTTTTTTTTTGTCATGGGGCTTGAGCTCTGTGCCTTGGCGCTGTCTCTCAACTCTTCAGCTCAAGGCTAAAGCTCTACCACTTGAGCCACAGCACCACTTCCAGTTTTCTGAGTGGCTTATTGGAGATAAAGAGTCTCATGGACTTTTCCTGCCTGGCTGGCTTTGAACTTTGATCCTCAGCTCTCAGCCTTCTTAGTAGCTAGGATTACGGGCATGAGCCACTGGCACTGGCGCCTGGCTCCCTTCCTTATTTTTTTTTTTTTTTTGGTCCATTGTGGGGCCTGAACTCTGGGCCTGGGCGCTGTCCCTGAGCTCTTTAGCTCAAGGCTAGCCTCTATCACTTGAGCCACAGCGCTACTTCTGTTTTTTTTTCTGCTTATGTGGTGCTGAGGAATTGAACCCAGGGCCTCATGCATGCAAGGCAAGCGCTCTAACACTGAGCTACCTTCCCAGCCCCGTATAGTTTATTTTTGACTTATTGTCTACTGGGTACCACTGCTGCATTTAATGTCTTATAAGACATCAACAGCTAGAAATTCAAGTCAGTCTGCTTTTTACTAGAAAAGTTTCTGTTTTCAAGTCTTTATTTGAAGTTAGTAGAGGGGTTGGAAAGGAAGTTAAGATACTAAGATATACACTGTTCCCCTGAAATAAGAGCTCTGTGATAAAATCCCAAGTGACTCCCTGAAGGAAAAGCACTTGAAACCTTAGGTGATCATCAACCTGTAGCAGCTTCTGCCTTTATGAGAAAATTTTGAAATAGTCACCCTTTACTTGTATGATTTTTGCCAGGAACGCAAATAATTTTAAGGTAACTTTCCTGACTTTTCCCTATTGGATGCTGAGGGAAAGAAAGCCCAAGACACACAGGATTGAAGCATATGTGTTTATAAAATGGGCTTTATGCATGCTAGGCAAGCACTCTACCACTAAACCACATTTCCAGCTGAAGCCATTTGTAAGGGTGATCTGTATCCCTTGAAATCTTTCACACTAGTGAAAAATTACAGCAACTTAGATTTCTAATTGAGTTTAGAGTTGAAATTTGAAAATGTAAGGTAGAACAATACAGTGTTATGTAGTTAGGATATCAGCAGATACCATTTTTTTTTTTTT
>NW_012267242.1:11916809-11938072 GCF_000151885.1 Dipodomys ordii
TTTTTTTTTTTTTGGGCGGTCATGGGGTGGGGTCTGAACTCTGGGCCCGGATGCTATCCCTAAGCTCTGCAGCTCAAGGCTAGCACTCTACCATTTGAGCCATAGCACCACTTCTGGCTTTTTCTGCTTATGTGGTGCTGAGGAATTGAACCTAGGGCCTCATGCTTTTTTTTTTTTAATATTGTCACTTTGGGCTTTATGTTCAGAGATACTTTTTTTTTTTTTGTCGGTCGTGGGGCCTGAACTCTGGGCCTGGGCGCTATCCCTAAGCTCTGCAGCTCAAGGCTAGCACTCTACCACTTGAGCCACAGCATCCACTTCTAGCTTTTTCTGTTTATATGGTGCTAAGGAATCAAACCCAGGGCCTCATGCATGCAAGGCAAGCACTCTATCACTGAGCTACCTTACCAGGCCTGTTCAGAGATACTTGTTATAGGATGTGTTAACATTTCTAACACATTTTTGAGTATTTTCATTTAAAGAACATCCCGTGCCTTTTACCTCTAGGGGTATAATTGAATGATTTTTCGGTTATTTCCAAGTTAACTAGGGCCAGAGAAATTGATTCAAATAGCTGAGCACATGGCCAGCTTATTACTATTATTTTTTCTGTCGGTCATGGGTCTTGAACTTTGGGCCTGGGCACTGTCCCTGAACCTATTTGTGCTTAAGGGTAGTCCTCTACTACTTGAGCCACATTGCCACTTCTGATTTTTTGGTGGTTAATTGGAAATAAGAGTTTTGCTGCCGGGCTTCGGTGGTTCACGCCTATAATCCTAGCTACTCAGGAGGCTAAGATCTGCGGACCATGGCTCAAAGCCAGCCTGAGACAGGGAAGTCCGGGAGACTCTTTTTTTTGTTTGTTTGTTTTTGGGTCCAGTCGTGGGGCCTGAACTCTGGGCCTGGACGCTGTCCCTCAGCTCTTCAGCTCAAGGCTAGCACTCTACCACTTGAGTCACAGCGCCACTTCCAGCTTTTTTCTTTTTGCTTATGTGGTGCTGAGGAATCGAACCCAGGGCCTCAGGCATGCAAGGGAAGCGCTCTACCACTGAGCCACCTTCCCAGCCCAGTCCGGGAGACTCTTATCTCCAATAAACCACTAGAAAACCGGAAGTGGTGCTGTGGCTCAAGTGGTGGAGCACTAGCCTTGAGCTGAAAAGCTGAGGGACAGCGCCCAGGCCCAGAGCTCAAGCCCCATGACTGACCAAAAAAAAAAAAAAGTCTCACGGACTTTACTGCCCGGGCTAACTTTGAACCATTATCCTCAGATTTCATCCTCCTGATTAACCAGGATTACAGGTGTGAGCCACCAGTGCCCAGCTCTTTTTTTTTTTTTTTTTAATAAATAGTAGTAGAGTTTTCACTCAGTGCCTGTGCTTGCCAGGCAGGTGTACTACCACTTTAACCACACCCCAGCTTTTACTATTTTTGAGTAGGATCTTGAGTTCATGTAACAATCTGCTGGCCTGGACCCCAGTCATTATATTTATACCTACTTGGCCGCTGAGGTAATATGTATGCATTTATGCTCTTTTTATTAGTTGAGATAGGGTCTTGTGAACATTTTGTCCTGGCTGGCTACAAACTTCAGTTCCTTCCATTTCTGCCTTCCCAGTAGCTAGGATCACAGGTATGAGCCACTGTACCTGACTTTATTTCCTTTATTATTATTTTTTTTTGAGACAAATTATCACTATATAGACCAGGTTGGCCTGGAGCTCATAAACCTGCCCTGCTCCGTGAGTGCTGGGATTATAGGTTTGGGCTACCACACCCAGCTTGATTTTGTTTTTGTTTTATTTTGTTGCAGGTGGTTTTGCTTTAAAAAAAATCTCTGGCTGGTAGTCTTATCAGAAAAGTTTCCTCAGAGTTAGCAATTTGCTATTAAGAAGGCGGATGATCTTTTTGTACTATGTAGGAATTATGGATATATTATGTAGTAGTGTTGGTACATGATTAAATTGAGCCTCTCAGATTGCTTCTCTCTGACCTGTTCAGGCAAAACTCCAGTTGTCTGAGAGGAATGCATATCCGGCTAGCCTCTGGCGTCTCCAAATTATATGTGTATTTCAAACATTGAAATCAGTGACACACTGCCTCTTAGTTTCTCATCTGGTGAATGATGTCATCTCATCTCCCACGGAAATGCTTCTGCTCTGAAAGTTCAGGGAGAGGCTCTGCTATTAAGACCAACTTTTGTTCCACATGCTCTGGGGGGTGATGGTGGGGATGGCAGGATCCAACTCATTTCAGAGCTAGTCACTGTCTGAAGATACCATTGTTTAATTGACCTGGCTCATTTTCCCTTCTGAAATTTCTCTGGATTATGTTGGTGATTTTATTTTCTTTTTTTGATAGTTTTCTAATACCTCTCAATAGTGAACTTTACTCTCCAATGACTTAGAAATAACAAGCAGACTTATAGAGAATCTCAGTGGTGTTTTGCCAAGTGACTAGAAACCAGCCCTTCCACTACCCTTTTCTCTACAAACAAGATAAGGTGGGGCCGAGGACCAAAGAGGAATGCTTCCCTAAAACTGGTACAGAGTTGCCCAGAAAAATTTTCTCTGACACAGTGTGATGATTCATCTTTGTCTTTCAGCAAGAATTGACTGGTTCAGTGGTTCTGAAATTGTTTTAGTAGCATTAATTTCCTACTTTATTTTCATAATTTATTTTTCATTTGTGCAGGTCCAGCAGCTTGAAATCAGGCCTAGGTGCTGTTTCCTGTGCTTTCATGTTAAAGGCTTGAGCCACAGCTGCTCTTGTAGCTTTTTTTAGTGGTTAATTGGAAGTAAGAGTCTCATGGACTTTCCTGCCTGTATTGGCTTCAGACAGCCACTAGCGCCTGACAATTTTCATAATTTAAAAGCTAGCTTAAAAAAATTTTTTTTCAAGTCTTGGTATTCATGAATGATGCCAAAATTAGGTATTCCTGTTTTGTTTTAGACCATTGATACTTGATGGATATGCTTTTTTTTTTTTTTTTTGGTCTGTCATGGGGCTTGAACTCTGGGCTTGGGCACTGTCCCAGAGCTCTTCAGCTCAAGGCAAGCACTGTTCTGTTTGAGCTACAGTACCACTTCTGGTTTTCAAGTGGTTTATTGGAGATAAGAGTCTCACAGACTTTCCCGTCTGGGCTGGCTTTGAACAGTGATAATCAGATCTCAGCCAGGTGTGAGCCACTGGCCCCTGGCCTGCTTCTATTTTTGTTGTTGTTGGTGGTGGTAGTGGTGGTCATACGGGGCCTGAACTCTGGGCCTGGGCGCTATCCCTGAGCTCTTCAGCTCAAGGCTAGTGCTCTACCACTTGAGCCACAGCGCCACTTTCGGCTTTTTCCTGCTTATGTGGTGCTGAGGAATCAAACCAAGAGCCTCATGCCTGTAAGGCAAGCGCTCTACCACTGAGCCACCTTCTCAGCCCACTTCAATTTTTTTTTTTAAAAAGAATCTCTTATCATCTGCTTTTTATAGGTTGTATAAGCATCCTAAAGTAATGTGTAGTTAAGAAAGAGGGCCTAGGCTGGGAAGTTGGCTCAGTGGTAGAATGTTTGCCTTGCATACATGAGGCCCTGGGTTCAATTCCTCAGCACCATATAAGCAGAAAAAACCAGAATTGGCACTGTTGCTCAAGTGGTAGAATGCTAGCCTTGAGCTGAAGAGCTGAGGGACAGCGTCCAGGCCCAGAGTTGAGGCGCCACAACTGACCAAAAAAAAAAGGCGGGGGGCCTAGACATGAAGAGCATGCTTATTTTAACCTCAAGATTGTGCCTGGGCATTGCATTGTCTTCACTTTTTTTTCCTTCTTGCTTGTCTTTACATCAGCAGTACATTTTCATAATGAGCTTTGAGTTAGTTTGTGTGGGGAGTGATAGTGGTTTAGAGGCACTGTTGAATAGTGTACTGGGAATTATGGATTATAAAACAGATTATAAAACAAAGCCATCCTTATGTTACCTTCTTCCTTTTCTTTTGCTCCTTTTTATTATATAACATAGACAATGAAATGTTTGTTACAAAAGCTATGTAGATGGGCTAGGAAGATGGTTTAGTGGTATAGTGCTTGCCTGCCTAGCATACATGAAGCTTTGTGTTCGTTCCTCAGTACCACAAAAACAGAAAAAGCCAGAAGTGGCACTGTGACTCAAGTGGTAGAGTTCTAGCCTTGAGCAAAAAAAGCTCAGTCACGGTACCCACAGGCTGAGTTCAAGCCCCGGGACTGGCAAAAACAAAAACAAAAAACCACACCAAAAAAACTATGAAGTTGAGGAAAAACACATTTAAAATTACAAAATTAACCTAATACCATCATCTAGAGGTGGTTATATTGGTGGGGGGGGGTCTTTCATAAATAAGTGCATACAAATTCATAGATAAATGTTTTACAAAAGGTATGTCATGCCTTTTTGTGTTGGTTGAGATTGAACTTGCCCTGGGTGCTGTCCCTGAGCTTTTCTGCTCAAAGCTAGCACTTGAGCACTTTGAGTCACAGCTCCACTTCCAGTTTTCTGGTAGTTAATTGGAGATAGAAGACTCATGGACTTTCCTGCCCTGGCTGGCTTTGAACCATGATCCTCAGATTTCATCATCTTGAGTTGTTAGGATTACAGGCGTGAGCCACTGGTACCTGTCATGTCTTTTTTTTTGCCAGTCCTGGGGGGTGAACTCAGGTCCTAGGGTCTTGAACTTCTTTTGTTCAAGGCTAGCACTCTACCACTTGAGACACAGCACCACTTCCCGCTTATTCTGTTTATGTGGTACTGAGGAAGCCCAGGTCTTCATGCATGCTAGGCAAGCACTCTACTAAGCTAAGCCACATTCCCAACCCCTCTTTGAGATTTATCTCCAGTTAAAAGCTGGAAGTGGAGCTGTGGTTCCAGTGGTAAAGAGCCAGCCTTATAGACAATAAGTTTAAGTAAGAAAGAAAGAAAAAAGGAAGTAAAATTTAAAGTAATGGTATTATTATTATTAGTAGTAGTAATGGTATTATTATTATTATTATTATATTTTTTTGGCTGTAGGGCTTGAACTCTGGGCTTGGGGACTGTCCCTGTACTCTTCAGCTCAAGGTGGGCGCTCTACCACTTGAGCCACAGAGCCACTTCCAGTTTTATAGTGGTTTATTGAGATAAGAGTCTCATGGACTTTTTCCTGCCCGGGTTGGCTTTGAACTGTGATCCTCACATCTCAGCCTCCTGAGTAGCTAGGATTACAGGTGTGAGCCACTGGCACCTGGCTGTACTGGTATTATTTTTATTTATATACTTACAAGTATAGTATTCCATTTTAAACTACACTATGATTAATTAATATCACTGATCTCCTTTTGTTCACTTAGTTTCTTTCCAATAATGGTAGTTAATAATTTATACTGATTATACATAAAATGCTATGTATATATCCTATGCATTTATTAAGCCTCTGTTTCAATTCACTTGAGAGTGAAGTGCTTTAGGTACAAGTCTGGTTTATGACTACTGTTGGGATAGAGCTGCTTTTTCTTTGTTTTGGATGTTTACCTAGAAATAATAAAAAATAATGTTACATTTCATAGTATGGTGGTAGAGATCGAGCACCATGCTGTGTGCTTCTAATATTCTTATTCTGCTGTAAGCAAGTAGAACAATACAAGTAAGTGATAACTCTCTGTTTTTCCTCATTAGGTTTCAAGTTTCTGTGCTGTGGGGTCAACCGTAAGAGAGGTAGATCTGATGTGTATCTGTGCTGTAGAAGCATGAGCTCCTTGCAGTAACTGACAGCCAGCTCTCCTCTCTGAATGAATATACATTTTTTTGTAGTGGTCTTCTGAGAAGGCCATACAGGCATTTAACTATAGCTGTGCAAAAGATGCTATCATTTTTCCCCCTAGTATTGGGGATTGAACCCAAGAATGCATACCAGGCAAGTGCTCTACTATTTGAGCCATGCTCCCAGCCTTCTTTTTGTGTATAAATATATATATGCACACACACACACACACACACACACATACATCCATACACAAGCTTTGTTTGCCCAAACTGGCCTAGCACTTGAGATTATCTTGCCTCTACCTATCAGTAGCTGAGATTACAGGCCTGCTCCCCTACTCCAGGCTAAAAGATATATTTTAATATAGAATGCTATAGTATCATTTTCACAGTTCCTTTTGTTTAGCAAATTACTCTCAGCTCTTCCCTGTTACACTTCTCATTTCCCCTAATATTTTCCATCCTACTACAGAGATTTCATATTTCATGATGATTATACTTCTAATACTTACAGAGTGTTTAGTACATGTTAAATCAATAGATGACTTAATTTACTTAATTCTTATAATACCCTATGGAGGTTCATTTGAGTTTTCTATCTAACTGGCTGAATGGCTGTTTGTTGTTTATTAATTGCAATGCTGGGATTGAACCCAAACATAGGAACACACATACTACCACTGAGCCATACCCAGTCCCTATTTCTACTTTTTGTAGATGAAATAACCAAGGCTTGGAGAACTTTTAATTTACCTGCCCAATGCTACCTATTTAGTAAATGTTGTGCCTCATATTCAGACAGAGGTGTCTTATTCCTACCTACTGAATAGACAAGCACCCTACCACTTGGCTATACCCTCAGCATTGCCTGCTTGCTAATCTCAGTCTTTGTGTGAATTAAAGTGACTTTAACCAGTCAATATTTGTTGCTGAATGGATTCTGTCTGAACCAGAGATTGGTCCTTGGTGAAGGAGAAAATGGGCACTGAAGAGACTTTGCTTTCTTACTTTAGCCCTCCTAAAAAAGGCAACAAAATGCTGTGCATAGTACATAGTATGTGGAATTATTGAGGATTCTTTCAGAAACTTGTTTTTGTTTTTATGCCAGTCCTGGTTCTTGAACTGAACTCAAGGCCTAGGCACTGTCCCTTAGTTGTTTTTTCCCCCTCAAGGATAGTGCTTTACTATTTAAGCCACAGCTCTACTTTTGGCTTTTTTTTGGGTCCGGTCGTGGGGCCTGAACTCTGGGCCTGGGTGCTGTCCCTCAGCTCTTCAGCTCAAGGCTAGTGCTCTACCACTTGAGCCACAGCGCCACTTCTGGCTTTTTTCTTTTTGCTTATGTGGTGCTGAGGAATTGAACCCAGGGCCTCAGGCATGCCAGGCAAGCACTCTACCCAGCCCTACTTCTGGCTTTTTGATGGTTAATTTGATGGTTAAGTCTCATGGACTTTCCTGTCCAGGCTGCCTTTGAACTACAGTCTTCAGATCTCAGCCTCCTGAGTACGATTACAGGCTTGAGCCACCAGTGCCCGGCTTTCAGAAACTATTTTGGAAAGTTTATTTTTATTTTACTTTTTCAGTTCTGGGGATTGGATTCTGTTTTGCTTGCGCTTGTTAGACCCAGTATTCTACCATTGGAGCTATATCCTACTCAGAAACTATTGTAAACACTAATGCCTATACTTTTGCCAAGAACTGATAACTAATTAAGTAGTTAATTACAAGATGCCTAAAACAGTAGACAACAATTTGAATTTGTCTGTTAGAAATGCTCTTTTTGAGACAGGGTCTTATGTAGCCCAGGCTGGTCTTAAAATTCTCCTGCCTCTATCTTCGAAGTGCTGAGATTATAGATGTGTTCCACCATGCTTGGCTAGAACTGCTTTTGTGTGTGTGGGCTGGGGGGTGGGGGGGGTGCGCACGCGTGCGTGCGTGCTGGTTTTAAAATTCTCCTGCCTTTATCTTCCAAGTGCTGAGATTATAGATGTGTTCCACCATGCCTGATAGAACTGCTTGAGCTCAGGATCTCTTGCTCTCACATGGCTACCACTCTGCTCTCATTGGTTAATCAGAGACAAGAGTCTCAGATTTATCTACCCTGAGATCTCAGTTTTCTGAGCAGCTAGGATTACAGGTATGAGCCACCATTAGAAGTGCAGTTTTAACCATTACAAATTCAGATGATAAACCTTATCTTTTTAAATAGTCATACATTAAGAAACTGTAATCAGGCTGGGAAGTTGGCTCAGTGGTAGAGCGCTTGCCTTGCATGCCTGAGGCCCTGGGTTCGATTCCTCAGCACCACATAAGCAAAAGAAAAAAGCTGGAAGTGGTGCTGGACTCAAGTGGTAGAGCGCTAGCCTTGAGCTGAAGAGCTAAAGGACAGTGCCCAGGCCCAGAGTTCAGGCCCCACTACCGGACCCAAAAAAAAAAAAAAAAAGAAAGTGTAATCAGAGAATAGACTTTTTTCTTTGTTAAAATTGTTACTGTCTTTTCTTAAACTTTTTTTTTTTTTTTTTTGCTGGTCCTGGGCACTGTGCCTCAGCTCTTCAGCTCAAGGCTAGCACTCTACCACTTGAGCCACAGTACCACTTCCAGCTTTTTCTGCTTATGTGGTACTGAGGAATCGAACCCAGGGTCTCATGCATGCAAGGCAAGCGCTCTACCACTGAGCCACCTTCCCAGCCCAAACATTTTTTATTTAAGTAGATGTACAAAGAAGTTCCCATTTTACAAAACAGTATATGAATACAAGGTGCCTGACAACATTGTCACCCATTGCTCCTAACCCATAATGTTACTCTCTTAATGTATTCTTGTCCCGTCTACTTGGGAGGCTGAATTGGGTATCACTTGATCCCACAAATTTGAGACTAGCCTAGATAACACTGCAAGACCCCATCACAAAAATAGAAAAGTATTTTCTACTACTAGTACCTTAACATCTGTAAAACTATGAAACAACATTTCAAATAAAGTATTAAGCTTGAAAGGCAAGTTTCTGCTCTGGTAGAATATTGACATTGTCTGATTGAGAATAGGACAATCTAATTGAAAAAAAGGTAATTTTGTATTTTTTTTTCTTTTTTTTGTCAGTGACATTGATGCCTCTTACCAGAAGAACTAAGTGTTGTTATTACTTTTACTGAGAGGAGCTGACTTTTTTTTTTTCTTTTTGCCAATATGGAGGTTTAAATTCAGGGCCTGGCCTTTGATAGACCTACTGTACTGTGAGCCATGTCTCCATCCCCCCCCCCTTTTTTTTTTTGCATTAGCTATTTTTTTTGTCTGAACTAGGGCTTGAATTCAGAGTCTCATATTTTTGCTTATCTTTTTCAATCAAATTTGGTTGAGCCATACCTCCACTTTCAGCTTTTTGCTGGTTAATTGGAAATGAGTCTCTTGGATTTCTCTGCATAGGCTGACTTCAAACTAGGCTCATTAGATCTTAGTTTCCTGAGTAGCTAGGACTCAGTGTGAGCCATGGGCTTGACCTTGGTCTGGCTGTTTTTGCTTCCTGCCTAGATGTGTTCCTGTACCTTAGTCCTTCTATTTAGGCTTCCATTATAGCTAGGATGACAGATGTTTTCCATGACACTCAGCTTTTTTTCTATTGGAATGTTGTCTCATAGGCTTTCCTGACTGAGATGTCCCGGAACTGCAGTCCTCCCAATCTCAGCTTTCCATGTAGTTTAGGATGAGAAAGTCATGCCACTGTACCTAGCTATGGGTTGAGAGTCTCACAAACTTTTCTGCTTCAACTGGCCTCAAACTGTGATCCTCTCATTCTTAGCCTCCCAAGTAGCTAGAATATCAGATAGGAGCCACCTGTACCTGGCTAAGTATTTTTGTGTGTGTGCTGGTTCTTTAGCTTGAACACAGGACTTGAGCTTTATAACTTGAGCCACAGCTCTGCTTCCTTCATTTTGGTAATTAATTGGAGATAAGCATCTAATAGATTTTCACGATCCTCAGATCTCAGCCTTCTGAGTAGCTAGGAGTACAAGTATGAGTTGCCAGTGCCTGACCTCTGGCTAAATAATTTTTTTTTTTTATTGTGAGAATACCGTACAGAGGAGTTACAAATTACATGGGCAAGATAACGAGTACATTTCTTATCAAGCATTGTTGCCTCCTCATTGTTTCCCTTTCCCATCCCTTCCCATACTCCTCCCCTCCCCCCACCCGATCCTCCCCCAGCCCCCCACCAAAGTTGTTAAGTTCGTTTTTCGACATAAAGACTTGTACATCTCATTGTTGCAGTGGGTCCACTGTATCCCTAGTTAAACGATTTGTTTTTTTCCCTTCCCCTCCACAAATTATACCAATATCAAATACAGTGAAAGTATTGGTTATACTGGGGGGGGGGGAGGACATACAAAGCAACATAGAAATGGCCAAGTATGTCTTAATCCTCTATCAATGAGAATAAAAATAGATTTCCTTGTCCCAAGGGAAAGAAGTATCTTAAAGGGAAAAAATGTTTTATTATCCATTGGCAATCTGAGATTTATGATTTATTTGATTTGTTTTAGGGTATTCTAGTTTTCTTTGTTATTCCAGCTACTTTTAAAAATCAGCCAAAGCCTGTTGCTGGTGGCTTACACCTTTAATCCTAGCTGCTTACTAGGCTGAGATCTGAGGATGGAGGTTCAAAGCCATCCTGGGCAGGAAAGTTTGTGAGACTTTTTATCTTCAATTAACCACCAGGAAACTGGCAGTGGAGCTGTGGCTCAAAGTGGTAGAATCCTAACTTTGAGCAGAAAAGCTCAGGGACAGTATTCAGGCCCTAAATACTGTTCACAATGTTCAAGCCTCAGGACTAACCAAAAAATTAAAAAATTAATCAGCCTACATATCTTGGCCAGAGTTTAAAAAAAAATTCCCAAAATGAATACACCCTCACTCTTTTTGTCTTTTGAATTCTTTCTGCAGAAGATCTAAATTGCCATGATTGGCTCTATATGACACTCTGATCCATGAAAAAATGTTACCTGATTTGTGTTTGTATGTCCTTGTATCCATCCTTTCATCCTAGTATTGGGGCTAAGCTCAGGGCCTGGTACTCTCACTGAGCTTTTTTGCTCAAGGCTAGTGTTGTACCACTTAAGCCACAGCTCCGCTTTCAGCTTTTTGGTGGTCAATTGGATGGAGATAAGAGTGTCATAGATTTTCCTGCTTGGGCTGGCTTTGAACCTCAATCCTTATAGTACACAGCCTGGTAGATGTGTTTCTTAAGTCCTTGATTGAAATAGCTCCTACTCCTAATAGTATTGTTTTAAGAGCCTAAATGAGAAATATTTGTGTACTTTTAAAATATCATACAGGGCTGGGGAGGTGGCGTGGTAGAGTGCTTGCCTAGTATGCCTAGTGTCCATGTAGCCCTGGGTTGATTCCTCATACCACATAAACAGAAAAATCTGGAAGTGGCGCTGTGGCTCAACTGGTAGAGTGTTAGCCTTGAGCCAAAACAAGCTCAGGGACAGTGCCCAGGCCCTGAGTTCAAGCCCAAGGACTGGCAAAAAAAAAATTATAAAGATGTAAGTTCTTTGGTCATAGAAGAAATAATTTAGCCAGATAGTAGTGGCTTAGGCCTGTAATCCTAGCTGCTCAGGAGGCTGAGATCTGAGGATTGTGGTTCACAGCCAGCCTACACAGGAAAGTCCATAAGACTCTTAACTTCCAATAAGCTACAAGAAAGCCAGAACTGGAGCTGTGGCTCAAGTGGTAGAGCACTAGCTTTGACCAAAAGCAGCTCTGGGATAGTGCCTAGACCCTGAGTTCAAACCCAGGACTAGCACAAAAAAAAAGGGGGGGGGACCTTTCTAAAAAATGTATCAGCATAGTAGTTAGTGTTACATTGTTATCATTAGGAGAAATGTAGTGTGTTCCTGATAGAGGAAAAAGCTGAAATAACTCAACGTTAAACTGGGCTGAGATATGTAAAAATGGAGCCAAGAAAGGAACTGAATATGTAGCTCGGTGGTAGAGCATATGCTTAGCATGTACAAGACTCTCCTCCCCGCCCCCCAAAAGTTTAAAAAAAACCAGTAAGAACCAGCTAGCCTGGGACCTACTGCAGCATTAATAGCCAAGCCATCAGCTTATGAATTATAAAGAACATGGGTGGAGAACTTCCAGTAGATGGTCCTCAAAATCATTTAATATGTGATGGGAGAATACATATAGTTCTTGTTGGCTGTCCATTTTGTATGGCCAATAGATGATGTTAGAAGTACTCAAATGGGCACTGGTGGCTTAACGTTAAGCCTGTAATCCTAGCTACTCAGAGATCTGAGGATAGTAGTTTGAAGCCAGCCGGTGAAGAAAAGTCCCCATGAGAATCTTATCTGCAATAAACTACTAAAAAAAAAACCCTGGAAGTAGCAGTGTGGCTCAAGTGGCTGGCCTTGGGCACAAAGAGGCTGAAGGACAGTAGCCAGGGCCTGAGTTCAAGACCCAGGACTGGCAAAAAAACAAAACAACACCCAAATGTCCTTGGCAGAAAAAATGTTCCCACCGATACATGTAACTGTCCTTGGCTAAAAAATTCTGCCATATTTCCAAGTATGAATTGAAATAATGTAGATAGATATTTAGTAATTTTTCAGTTTTAGCTTAGATGGGGAAAGGCAGGACCCCAAATTCTCAGAAGCAAAATTTTCCTCTAAGGGAAAGTAAATTATGTTAGCTCTGCCTTTTATTTGGTTTGCCATCTAGAACATGATATATATGAATCATGGACATGAATGTAATATGATAGTGTATATTTAGAGTATTTTAAACAAATATTTAAATTTTCTTTTTTTAACATGTAATTTTTATTTTTTAAACTTTTTTAGTAAGTTTTTTTTTTATTGTGAAAGTACTGTAGAGAGGGGTTACAGTTACACGAGCAAGGTAATGAGCACAGTTCTTTTTTTTTTTTTTTTTTTGGGTCCAGTCGTGGGGCCTGAACTCTGGGCCTGGGCGCTGTCCCTCAGCTCTTCAGCTCAAGGCCAGTGCTCTACCACTTGAGCCACATCGCCACTTCCGGCATTTTTCTTTTTGCTTATGTGGTGCTGAGGAATTGAACCCAGGGCCTCATGCATGCAAGGCAAGCACTCTACCACTGAGCCACCTTCCCAGCTCAGGCCTGTTTTTTAGTTATCATATATTTCCAGTATGATTATGAATGGAAGTTGTGGGATGCCAAACCCTTAGGAATTTAATCTTTAGGAGTTTAATTTTTTGAATGGATTTTCTATAGCTATGGTGTGTGTGTGTGTAAGAGAGAGTGGGGGGGTACTAGAGCTTGAACTCAAGGCTTCATGTGCTCACTTGGCTTTTTTTGCTCATCTCCAATTAACTAGCAAAAGCTGAAAATGGAAATATAGAGTGCCAGCCTTGAGTAAAAAGAGCAAAAGCACAAGGCTTTGAGCATAAGTCCCAGAACTGACACACACACAAACTGTTTTCACATTGGGTCCCACTAATTTGTTTAAGCTGGCCTTGAACTTGCAATCTATCTCAGCCTTTTTTTTTTTTTGTAGCCCAAGACTGGGACTCAAATTCTGTGCCTAACACTTTTGCTCATTGGCTGGTGTTGTACCAACTGAGCCATGCCTCTAACTCCTACCTCAGCCTTTTGTGTGTATATGTGCTTGAGTGCTGTCCCTGAGCTTTTTTTGCTCAAGAACAGTGCTCTACCACTTGAATCACAGCTCTACTTCTTGCTTTTTGGTGGTTAATTGGAATTGGAGATAAGAGTTTAACAGACTTTTCCTGCTCGGGCTGGCTTCAAATGATGATTTTCAGATCTCAGCCTCCTGAGTTGCTAGGATTACAAGCTTGAGCCATTGATGCTCGGCTGTAAGTGAGTCTTAAACACCAAAAAATTACTGATCATAGCAGAAATTAAGATTGGAATGTAGGAATGTAGATTCAAATTTCTGCCTATATTAAATGCTTTTCAGTTATTTTGATGCTATTTTCTCATCCTTAGCCTTCTTACTACCATAGATCAAATCTTTTATTTTCTAAAATAATAAATACAGGAGAAAAACCACTGTAGATAATGCTAAAAGTTCTTACTCTTCTACCTCTGGGGGAAAAAAAATTGTTTCTGGGATCACATGCTTGTGATCCCAGTATTTGGGATGGTTAAGTGGAAGAATTGTTATTTTGAGGCCAATGTAGACCCCAGTACAAAAAGAAAACAAAACGAGAAGAAAAGAAAAAATTACAGCCCGGAGCCTGTGGCTCACGCCTGTAATCCTAGCCACTCAGGAAGCTGAGATCTGAGGATCATGGTTCAAACCCAGCCCAGGCAGCAAAGTCTGTGAGACTCGTATCTCCAATAAACCACTAGAAAACTGGAAGTGGTACTGTGGCTCAAGCAGTAGAGTGCTTGCCTTGAGCTGAAGAGCACAGGGACAGCACCCAAGCCCAGAGTTCAAGCTGCACCACCAACCAAAAAAGAAAAAATTACTACTCAGGCCATAGGATATCCAGTGAATTTTGGGTATCAAGCCCTTTCTCTTTCAACCATGGTAAGCAGTGATTCTAAGTGGTAACATAAATGTGTTAAGAACCAGGCACAGGGGACGTTGTCCAAAAGCAAATGTACTCTTAGCTGGGCACTAGTGGCTTATAACTATAATCCTAGATACTCAGGAGGCTGAGATTTGAGGATTGTGGCTCAAAGCCAGCCTGGCCAGAAAAGCCTGTGAGACTCTTATCTCCAATAAACTACTCAGAAGAAGCCAGAAGTAGTGCTGTGGTTCAAATGGTAGGGAGTTAGCCTAAGCACAAAGAGGCTTTGCCCAGGCCCTGAGTTCAAGCCCTAGGACCAGAAAAAAGAGATGGGAGCGGGGAGAGGGAGAAGAAGGGGGGGTATTGAATAACAATGGAATATGTATAGTACCTCCATAGGTATGGAGAGAATGATTTCCAAAAGGATCTCATACCAGTGAACAGGAAGTATAGCTTTTTGTTTTGTTTAGTTGACTAAAACCTTGCTGCTTTTGGTGTGCTTGATAGACAGTGTGTGTATACATTTATGATTACATATATATATGTATATACATATACATATATACACATAAATTTGTTTTTTCTTAGCAGCAGCACCTGGAATCAAGAAACCCTTGGCACCTGAGGTGAGTTGAATGTTGGTAACCATGGTTACTAAACTTTAATCCTGGGAGGTCTGTTTACAATATCTTTATTTTCTCTATTCTTAGGTCTTGGAAAGTTAGAAAGGATTTTTTTTTTTGAGGGGGGATGTTAGGATCAAACCAGGTCCTTGTGCATGCTAGGCAAGTACTGTACTACTTGAGCTATACCCCCAGTTCTAGATCACATTCTTTCATCCTTTGGGTAATTCTGGAAATTGTTTACACTCTGCATTTGATACATTAAATACTCAAAGCTGTCTGGGTTGGAAGTGGCGCGGTGGCTTAGTGTGGTAGAGTGCTAACCTTGAGTGAAAAAGCTTAGAGACAGTGCCCAGGCCCTGAGTTCTAGCCTCATGACCTATCAAAACAAACAAACAAAAAAAAACTGTCTGGGTGCTTGTGGCTCACAACTGTAATCCTATTCAAAAGGCTGAGATCTGAGGATGATGATTCAAAGCCAGACCAGGCATGAAAGTCCATGAGACTCTTATCTCCATTTAACCACCAAAAAGCTGGAAGTGCAGCTATGACTCAAGTGGTAGAGTACTAGTCTTGAGCAAAAAAGCTCAGTGACAACACCCAGGCCTAAGTTCAAGCCTAGGACATTCTCTCTCTCTCCACTCACTCTCTTAAAGCTGGGCATACCTGTAATCCTAGCTACTTAGGAGGCTGAAATCTGAGGATCTCTGTTTAAAACCAGCCTGGACAGGAAGGTCTATAAGACTGTCTCCAGTTAACTACTAGAAAGTTGGAAGTGAAGCTATAGCTCAGGTGGTAGAGTATTAGTCTTGAGTGAATATGCTAAGAGACAATTCCCAGACCCTGATATCAAGCAGAACTCAATGAATAAGAAATATTGTTAATGTTCATAAAAAATAAAATTTTGAATATTTCTTAATGTACCATATTCAATGTATGGCAAAGAGTATATACTCTTCAGAGAGTATAAGTGTTCTTTATAGATGTTACTTAATCCTACAAACAAGTACTGTTATTAATGTTTTAACCTATGAAGTGAGGATTTCAGATTGTATAACTTTCTCAAGTTCCTATAAAAGCTTGTTAAAGATGAGGATTAAAATCCAGATAGTCCAATAGTCTTACATTGCTGTTACTGTCTGTTGTTTGTGTATGTTGAGTTTATAGGATCAACGTGTGGGTATGCACTTGCACATGTGCATGCATGCACGCACACATGTGCTGGTACTGGGGCTTGAACTCAGAGCTGGGATGCTGTCCCTTAGTTTTTTAGCTCAAGTTCTACCACTTGAGCCAGGGCTCTACTTCCAGCTTTTTGGTTGTTAATTGGAGGTAAGAGTCTCATGGACTTCCTGTTTGGCTTGGTTTTGAGCTATGATCCTCAGATCTCAGACTCCTGAGTAGGATTACAGGCATGGACCACCAGTGCCTTGTGATCAATTTATTTATTCATTTATTTATTTATTTTGACCAGTTCTGGCACTTGAACTCAGGGCTTGGACACTGTCCCTGAGCTTCTTTTACTCAAGGCTAGCATTCTACTACATGAACCACAGTGCCACTTCTAACCTTTTCTGTTTATGTGGTACTGCGGAATTGAACCCAGGGCTTCATGCATAGTAGGCAAGCACTCAACCTCTAAGCTACATTCCTAGTCCATGATAGTTTATTTTGATCAAAAGAAGCCTGTTAATTTTCCAAGTTTCTCTTTTCTGTGAAGAATATCTTGTTTGTTTTATTTTCTCCTCATGTAGTTTCCCCATACTTCTCACCTCTTGGATCCTGCATTTGATATCAGAGATCTCAGACTAGTCCTATGCCCCTCCATGAGACAGTTTTTTTTTTTTTTTTTTGGCAGTCGTGGGCCTTGAACTCTGGGCTTGGGCGCTGTCCCTCAGCTCTTCAGCTCAAGGCGAGTGCTTTACCACTTGAGCTACAGCGCCACTTTCGGTTTTCTAGTGGTTTATTGGAGATAGGAGTCTCATGGTCTTTCCTGCCCGGGCTGGCTTTGAACCGCGATTCTCAGATCTCAGCCTCCTGAGTAGCTAGGATTACAGGCGTGAGCCACCGGCGCCCGGCTTGAGACATTTTTTTTTTGAGGGGGGGGTTGGTCATGGGGCTTGAACTCTGGGTCTGAGTGGGTGCTGTCCCTGAGCTCTTTGGCTCAAGTGCTAGCCTTGAGTGCTAGGGACAGTGCCCAAGTCCCATGATCAGCTAAAAAAAAAAAAAGAAAGGTACCCTTGAAATTTTTTGATTTGCCCCTCTTTTTATTTTTTCTTGGTCAGTGGTAGGGCTTGAACTCTAGGCTTGGGTGCTGTCCCTGCACTCTTTAGCTCAAGGCTAGTGCTCTACTACTTTGATCTATAGTGCCTCCTGAGGAGCTAGGATTATAGGTGTGAGCCACCAGTGCCCAGCTCTTTTTTTTTTTTAAGATATTGTTTTGCTAGCTATGTAACTCAAGCTAACCTTGAATTGGCCAACTTCCTGCCTTAGCCTCTGAGTGCTGGGGTTCAGGCATGGACCACTATACCTGTTGTCTGTTTTGCTTTTGTGGATTCCATAGGGTGTTTTGTGTTTTCATAGAGTGGGACTTCTAAAAAGTATTTATAAAATTTTCTTCATATAGAAAGAATGTCTTGATTGAAAACTTTTGCTGTGATGAGCTGTCAATATTCCTGTTTATTATATTAACATGGAAATCATATGTTAATCTTAACTCTTCTTTTCTAGGTGCCTTATACCTCTAGTGTGTCCAGCAAGAAAATAGGCCACAGGGGGGTTGATCCCTCAGGAGAGACAACATATAAAAAGGTAGGTCTGAATGGAACCTTCTTATTTCTCAATTCAGGGACAAATACTGATAGTATTATTATATTTTTTTATTTACTTATTTTTGTAGTGGGACTTGAACATCAGGGCCTGGGTGCTGTTCCTAAGCTCTTTTGCTCAAGCCTAGTGCTCTACCACTTTGAGCCACAGCTCTACTTCTGGTTTTCAGGTGGTTAATTGGGTATGAGTCTTACTGACTCTCCTGCCTGGGCTGGCTTTGAACTACAATCCTCAGTTCTCAGCTCCTGAGTAGCTAGGATTACAGACATGAGCCATCAGTGCCTGGCTTGATATTCTTCTGCATATATACCCTTTCTTTTCTTTTCTTTCTTTTTTGGCTGGTCCAGGGGCTTGAACTCAGTGACTAGGCACTATCCCCATGACTCTTTGTACTCAAATTAGCACTCTACCACTTGAACCACTGCACCACTTCCAGACTTTTCTGAGCAGTTTATTTAGAGATAAGAGTCTCATGGATTTTTCTACCTAGGGTGGCTCTGAACTGTGATCCTCAGATTTCAGCTTCCTGAGCAGCTAGAATTACAGGCATGAGCTACTGGTGCCCAGCTTGCTTGCTTCCTTCCTTCCTTCCTTTCTTCCTTCCTTCCTTTTTTTTTTTTTGTGCCAGTCTTTGGGCTTGAACTCAGAACAGGGATACTGTCCTTGAGTTTTTTTTCCTCAATGCTAGTGCTCCACTTGATCCATAATTCCACTTCTAGCTTTTTGTGGTTGGAGATAAGAGTCTCATGGTGTTTCCTTTCCTGGGCTGGCAAGAAAGAACTTAGATCCTCAGATCTCAGCTTCCTGAGTAACTAGTATTACAGATGTGAGACACTGGTAACCAGCCATATAACCCCTATTTCTTGATATCCTAGGCCATTGAAAAATAATCATTTTATAACTTGGACTTTAGAATTTATTTCAGAAAGGATAGATTGTTATCTATCATCTATATGTTTAAAGGAGAATGTTCTTTGTCTTTTGTAGTTCTGGGAATGGATCCCAGGAGCTTGTGTTTTCTGGACAAATACTCTGCCACTGAGGTATATTCCTAGCCCTAGATGAGAATATTTTGTTTGTGTGTATGTATGCTGCCACTGAGGCTTAAACTCGGGGCCTTATGCTCTTCCTTGGCTTTTTTTGCTGAAGGCTCCACTCTTATCATTTGAGCCACATCTCTACTTCTATGTTTTATTTGAGAGTAACTCAAATTTGTTTTCTTGGGTTGACTTTGAATCTCGATTCTCAGATCTCAGCCTGTGTCTGGCAAGAATGTTCTTAATGAAAAAAACCTAACATTGGTTGCTGTTTTACTGAGCTTAAGAAATTGGAGGGGTTGGGAAGGTGGCTCAGTGGTAGAGTACTTGCCTTGCATGCATGAGGCCCTGGGTTCGATTCCTCAGTACCACATAAGCAGAAAAAAAGCTGGAAGGGTGCTGTGGCTCAAGTGGTAGAGTGTTACACTTGAGCTAAAGAGTTGAGGGACAGTGCCCAGGCCCAGCGTTCAGACCCCATGACTGGCAAAAAATTTAAAAAAAGAAAAAAATTGGATTTTGAGGGGCGCCAGTGGCTCATGTCTATAATCCTAGCTACTTATGAGGCTAGATCTGAGGATTGCAGTTCAAAGCCAGCCCAGGCAGGAAAGTTGGTGAGACTCTTATCTCCACTTAACTACCATAAAACCAGAAATGGCACTGTGGCTCAAGTGGTAGAGGGCTCACCTTGAGCTGAAGAGCTGAGGGACAGCACCCAGAGTCCAAGCCCCACAACCAACCAACAACAACAATAACAAAAATGGATTTTATTTATAGGAATAAACTTGTAACTAGGCCCTAAAGGCCATTCTTACATAGGGGACTATGTTTCCTGAAGTCTCTCTTCTCCCCCACTTTTTCTTGAAGACTTTCTGTTGTCCTTTATCATTAAATGCTTGTGAAGTAAAGTTCAGATTCTACTGTGGTAATACAATAGATTAGAAGCAGATTCTAGTGTGGTAATACAATAGATTAGAAGCAGGTGAGGCATAGAGCCAGTGGCTCATACCTATAATCCTAGCTTCAGGAATCTGAGATTTGAAGATCTGAGTTTGAATTTAGCCCAGGCACAACAGTCCATGAGATTTATACTACTAATTAATGAACCACTTGAGGTGTGCCTCCAGTCTGGCATTTTTACTAATTAATTGGAGATTGAGTTTCCCAGATGTTTCCTGCACAGGCTGACTTTAACCCTTAGTCTTCAGGTCTCAGCCTGAGTAGCTAGAATTATAGGCACGAGTCACTGGCACCTGTCCCTCTTGACTGCTTATTGCTGTGATCAGACTCCCCCCCCCCCCCCCCCTCCTGGGGCTTGAATTGAAACCAGGGCTTCATGCATTCTGGGCAAGCACTCTACTACTAAGCCACATTCCCAGCCCTTGATCAGACTTAATAATGAAATTTTCATACCTGGTCATCGATAACACCAGTATTTCTATTTACTCAGGAAGCTGAGATTTAGATGGAAGCCAGCCTGGGTAGAAAAGTTTTCAATACATTTCATCTCCAGATAAAAAGCAAAACAGCAAAAAAAAAAAAAAAAACATGGGCTGGAGATGCGCATGGTTCCAGTAGTAGAGCACCAGTTATGATATAAGAAAGCCAGGTGAAGCCAGGCACCAGTGGCTCATGCTTATAATCCTAGCTACTCAGGTGAGTAAAGGCTGAGGATGGAGATTTGAAGCCAGCCCTGATGGGAAAGTGTATCAAACTCTTACCTCCAGTTATTCACTAGAAAAGCTGGAAGTAGAGCTGTGGCTCAAGTGATAGAATACTAGCTTTGAGCAAAAGAAGTTCAGGGTCAGCAACCAGGCCCTGAGCTCAAGCCCCAGGACTGGCATGCACACACACACACACACCAGGTAAGAGTGCAATGCGAGGAGTTTAAGCCCCAGGACCAACACACACACACACACACACCCCAGGTAAGAGTGCAATGCGAGGAGTTTAAACCCCAGGACCAAAAAGGGAAGAAAGGGATAGAGGGAAAAGACTGAAAATAATTTCCTTGTTTCTTTTCTGTTTATTAGACAACCTCATCAGCTTTGAAAGGTGCCATCCAGTTAGGCATTACTCACACAGTGGGAAGCCTGAGTACCAAACCAGAGCGGGATGTCCTTATGCAAGACTTCTACGTGGTAGAGAGTATCTTCTTCCCCAGGTATAGACACTTTTAAGGATTCTAGTGTGATTCAGCATATACAAGTCCTTGGCCTTGTTGTAATTAGGTAAATGGGACTGCACAGTTGCAGAACACATAGTATTCTTTGGATGCTTACATGAGCCTCTGGCCTGTGGAATAAGTCATTAGAAAAACAACTCAGGAGCCGGGCGCTGGTGGCTCACGCCTGTAATCCTAGCTACTCAGGAGGCTGAGATCTGAGGATCTCGGTTCAAAGCCAGCCCGGGCAGGAGAGACCATGAGACTCCTATCTCCAATAAACCACCAGAAAACCGGAAGTGGCGCTGTAGCTCAAGTGGTAGAGCGCTCGCCTTGAGCTGAAGAGCTGA
>NW_012267242.1:11939032-11949178 GCF_000151885.1 Dipodomys ordii
AAGTGGTAGAGCACTAGCCTTGAGCTGAAGAGCTGAGGGACAGCGCCCAGGCCCAGAGTTCAGGCCCCACGACTGGCAAAAAAAAAAAAAAAAGAGTCTCATGGACTTTCCTGCCCAAGCTCACTTTGAACCGTGATCCTCAGACCTCAGCCTCCTGAGTAGCTAGGATTACAGGCATGAGCCACTGGTGCTCGCATTGGGGTTTTCTTCAGAACAGAAATGCATACATATTTTATTTCTTTGTTGAGCAGTGCCTGGTATATCTGAATATCTTACTGTCTTCTCTCTTGGCTTTAGTACTCTCTTTGCAGTGAGCCTCTGATTGAACTCTGCAACTCTGGAGCTAGTGGTTCCCTCTTCTATGTGTCTAGTGATGATGAATTCATCATCAAGACAGTCCAGCATAAGGAAGCAGAATTTCTGCAAAAATTGCTTCCAGGATACTACATGGTAAGCAAAGGAAGAGAGGAGCGCTGGCTGACTACTGAGTGAGGCTGGGGAGGCTGTCTTCAGCAAGGCAGAATAGTGTTAAAACTTTTTCTGAAGAGTATTTTTGTGCTTTTTGCTCCATCTCTTTTGACTCTGGGATTTGTTTTTCCGCCTTGTTTTTAAATGGTATTATACTGGCTTAAGATTCAAGATGTTTCTGTTTTGTTGTTTGTCGACCTTGTAGTTTGGAAAATAAGTTAGTTTACTTTCTTTGCTAATCTCACTCTGATAGATTGCACTTGTAGACACTGGAGAATTTATGAAACACTTAGTCTTCCAGGAATATAACCAGGGGTATGGGTTAAGATCTTTTGTTGTTGTTTGTGGTGCTGGGATTGAGATCACCTTACGCTATATACATGTTAGGCAGGTGCTTCTACCACTGAGCTACACCCTCAGCCTTCTAAATTTTTTTTTTAAACCTTGTTAAGTTTGAATACACCTATCATATGTTTGATATCCTAATTCCCATTTTGGATAATCTCTGGCTTGGTGGTGATGTCGTTGAGGTTGATACATCAATATATTTTGGTGTGGTTTTTTTTGCAAATTTTTTGTTGTGATTAAGTGATTACATAATTTCACAAATTTCACAGTATTGTGGGATAGTGATGCTTAGTTAGTCACATTCTAACCTTCATGGGGCAAATTATCGTAGTCTATAAAGTTTATGAGTTCTATGGGCTTTGACTATACAGCATTAATATATTTTGAACAAAATATGTGGTAGACGCATTGTCTCAATCCCATGTAGGAAACAAGAAGGAGGATGACAATTTTTGCCCTTGAATTTTACTGAAAACTTTTATTTGTGTCACCAGAACCTCAACCAGAATCCTCGAACTTTGCTGCCTAAATTCTATGGACTGTACTGTGTACAGGCAGGTGGCAAGAACATACGAATTGTGGTGATGAACAATCTCTTACCGCGGTCAGTCAAAATGCATATGAAATATGACCTCAAGGGTTCAACCTACAAGCGGCGGGCTTCTCAAAAAGAACGAGAGAAACCCCTCCCCACCTTCAAAGACCTGGACTTTATACAAGACATCCCTGATGGTCTTTTTTTGGATGCTGATATGTACAATGCTCTGTGTAAGACCCTACAGCGTGACTGTTTGGTGAGTTTATGCCATATTTGCCTCTCTCAGACATCAAAATTCTCAGTCAAATTTTTGTTGTTGATGGTGGTGGTGGTGGTGGTGGTTTTGCTGTCTTTTTGTGGGGGTAGTAGGGGGGACACAAGAATGAGGGGAGGAGGACAAACAAATTCAGTAATGTTATTCAATATATACTATGTAAAAAATGAACTATGCAACTTGTGGGCAAAGACCAGATGCGGAAAAGTGAAGGAAGAGGTGACATTGTCCAAGAAGCATCATATTCATTACCTGACTTAGGGAATTGTAACCTCTTGTACAACTCCTTACTAATAATAATAGTAATTTTTTTAAAGTACCTAAAAAATTCTCAGTCTCTGAAACAGCTTGGTTGTTCTTAGTGACTTTTTCAGGAGCTGGGGCTCTGTTCCTTGGTGTCAAAGGTCCTAGATGTTAGGCAAGAGAGATTTCTAAAAGGTTTGGCACTCTTTTTTTTGTTTTTGTTTTTTGGTGGTATGGGGGATTGAATGCAGGGACTTGTACTTGGTGGGTAAAAACTCTACCACTTAGAGCCACATTTCCAAGCCCTTTTACTGTGTGTGCATGCGTTCATGTGTGTGTGCCAGTACTGGTACTTAAACTCTTGACCTGGGTTCCGTCTCTTAGTTTTTTCACTCAAGTCTAGTGCTCCTACTACTTGAGTCACAGTTCCACTTCCTGTTTTTTGGAGGTTAATTGGAGATAACAGACTCTTATCAGCCTACAACAAGAAGAAGACAGATCCTCAGATCTGTCTCCTGAATAGCTAGGATTATACAGGCTTGAGCCACTGGTGCCCAGGGCAGCTCTTTTGCTTTTGTTTTTCAGAATAGGGTACACAGCCTGGGGCCAGTGGCTCACAACTATAATCCTAGCTACTCTGGAGGCTGAGGTCGATCGACCATAGTCCAAAGTTAGACCAGGCAGGAAAGTCTGAGACTTTTTTTTTGCGGGGGGTGGGGGGGTGGGGGGGTCCGGTCGTGGGGCCTGAACTCTGGTCCTGGGCACTGTCCCTCAGCTCTTTAGCTCAAGGCTAGTGCTTTACCACTTGAGCCACAGTGCCACTTCTGGCTTTTTTCTTTTTGCTTTTGTGGTGCTGAGGAATCGAACCCAGGACCTCATGCATGCAAGGCAAGGGCTCTACCACTGAGCCACCTTCCCAGCCCCAGTCTGAGACTTTTATCTCGTTAACCACCAGAAAATCAGAAATGGTTCTGTGGTTCAATGTAGTAGATTGCTAGCCTTGAGCAAAAAAGCTCAGGAGCAGCCTCAAAGCCTCAAGTTTAGTCCCACATCAGCTTATAATAAAAACTACACTAACTTGGCCTTGTACTGAGATCATTCTACCCCTGCCTCCCAAGTATCTGAGACCACAGGCATTCATAACTATACTTAATCTCCCCCCTCCCCCCCCCCACTTCCAGGTTTATCTTAATCTATGTTTTGTGCTCTAGATCCTCAGGTTTCTTTAGGATCTGCTGTATCACTTCTTTTTCTTGAGATAGGGTCTTGTTATGTTCCCAAGCTGGCTAAGAGAAGTGTTTTGTTTGTTTGTTTGTTTTGGGTTTCTTTTTGGCCTGTTTGGAGCTTGAACTCTAGGTCTAGGCACTGTCTTCAAGCTTCTTTTTGCTCAAGGGTAGCACTCTACCACTTGATCCATAGTGTCACTTCTGGCTTATTCTGTTTATGGGGTACTGAGGAATCAAACCCAGAGCTTTGTGCATTCTAGGCAAGGACTCTACCACTAAACCACATTCTCAGCCAAGGCTTTTACCTCAGCTTCCCAAGTGCTGGGATTACAAGTAGATCCAACCATGCCATTCTGATCTGTGGTAGGTCCACATGCTTCCTTTCCTTCCTCTAGCTGCCTCTATTGGCTGTTTTTTTCCCTACATCTAAGCAGGTTTATCTCTTCTATCTTTTTTTTGTTGTTGGTTGTGGGGCTTGAACTCTGGGCCTGGACGCTGTTCCTCAGCTCTTCAGCTCAAAGCGAGCGCTCTACCACTTGAGCTACAGCGCCACTTCCGGTTTTCTGGTGGTTTATTGGAGATAGAGTCTCACGGTCTCTCCTGCCCGGGCTGGCTTTGAACCGCGATCCTCAGATCTCAGCCTCCTGAGTAGCTAGGATTACAGGCGTGAGCCACCAGCGCCCGGCTCTCTTCTATCTTAAGTTTAGATAATACCTTAAGTTCCAGTGCCTTCAATTTATGCTTACAGTTCTCCTTTTCTCACCTTATACTCCTGCTTCATCCCACCCTGTCCTCACTTTTACTCTCATCACCTCAGTAGAATTTTCTAGATGCTAAATAGAGTACTTCTTTGAATTTTCTGCAGTATTCAATGGTTATTTCCATTTTCTTGACACGTCTTTTGGCTTTTGTTGCATCTTGCTCAACTAATTTTTCTATATCTGGTGGTTATTCTCAAACTACTTTTTGCAGATAGTCTTTTTCCATTCCATTCATAATGTCATCTGTCTTTGTCCTTATTTGCACCTTCTGTATCCAGGATATATACCTGAGACAGTTTTTTTTTTTTTTTTGTGTGTGTGTGTGTGTTTGTTTTTTGGCCAGTTATGGGGTCTGAACTTGGCCTGGGCGCTGTCTCTCAGCTCTTCAGCTCAAGGCTAGCATTCTATCACTTGAGCCACAGCGCCACTTCTAGTTTTCTGTTGCTTAATTGGAGATGAGTCCCATGGACTTTCTGTTGAGGCTGGCTTTGAACTGTGATCCTCAGATCTCAGCTTTCTGAGTAGCTAGGGTTATAGGTGTGAGTCACCAGCACCAGGCTCTGTCCTAAATATCTTTGTATCTCTATAAGAAGGTACAGTACCTTTATATGGTGGGATTCAGTGAATGTTGAACTGAATTGAAATTGATCAAATAAGGTCACACCATAGCTCAGCTTTGACACAGAGTATATTTCTGTTAGGCTCTCATTGTGTTTTCTTTAAAACCCAGATATTCCTTGTTCCCTTGAAAAAAATAGCATTATTTTCATGAAGAAATAAAAGGAAAAAATGGAGTCTGTGATCTAAGCAGTGGGACTTGAAAAAACAAGTATTACTGAACTGAGAAAAAGTTAAGAGTATGTAAATAAAGTCTGACCAGAGGAGGTTAATGCAAGGACTAGGAAGACCAATGGGATAAGACCTGGAAATCCACTATCAAGTAAAACTAGATCATGGAAACCGTGAGAGCCTAAACAGGCCTGATACCTCCCAAAGCTTAGCTTATGTTTCCCCCCTCCCCCTCTCCTTAGGTGCTACAGAGCTTCAAGATAATGGACTATAGCCTCTTGATGTCAATCCACAACATAGATCATGCACAGCGAGAGCCCCTAAACAGTGAAACACAATACTCAGTTGATTCCAGAAGACCGGCTCCCCAGAAGGCTCTCTATTCCACAGCTATGGAATCCATCCAGGGCGAGGCTCGACGGGGTGGTACCATGGAGACTGAGGACCAGTGAGTGGGCTCTGATGCACGAGGGAGTCAATCATAGGTCATAACATTTTTTCTCAAGAAAGGAACCATGCTCTGGAAAGGAGTAGCTTTGTTTTAGCAGTTAGACCAGCTATATTAAAACTTCTAGGAGGGGCTGGGAAGTTGGCTCAGTGGTAGAGTGCTTGCCTTGCATGCCTGAGGCCCTGGGTTCGATTCCTCAGCACCACATAAGCAAAAAGAAAAAACCCGGAAGTGGCGCTGTGACTCAAGTGGTAGAGTGCTAGCCTTGAGCTGAAGAGCTGTGGGACAGCGCCCAGGCCCAGAGTTCAGGCCCCATGACCGGACCCCCCCAAAAAAAATAAATAAATAAAACTTCTAGGAGCCTTTGAATAAGCTTTTTATTTCTGCTTGAGTTTTTATTTTTTATTGATTTTTGAGGTGGTACTGGGGCTTGAACTCAAAGCTTTATGCACTTGCTGAGCTCTTTTTTTTTTTTTTTTTTGGCCAGTCCTGGAGCTTGAACTCGGGGCCTGGGTACTATCCCTGAGCTCTTTCACTCAAGGCTAGCACTCCACCACTTTAAGCCACAGGGTCACTTCTGGTTTTCTGGTAATTAATTGGAGATTAGAGTCTCCTGGACTTTCCTGCCCCAGGCTGGCTTTGAATGGAGATCCTCAGATCTCAGCCTCCTGAGTAGTTAGGTTGCCACCAGCAACTTGGCTTCTTGGTGTTTTTTGTTTTTTTTTTTTTTTGGTCGGTCATGGGGCTTGAACTATGGGCTTGGGCACTGTCCCTCAGCTCTTTAGCTCAAGGCGCGAACACTCTACTACTTGAGCCACAGTGGCACTTCCGGTTTTCTAGTGGTTTATTGGAGATAAGAGTCTCATGGACTTTCCTTGCCCGGACTGGCTTTGGGCTGGCTTTGAACTGTGATCCTCAGATCTCAGCCTCCTGAGTAGCTAGGATTACAGGCATGAGCCACTGGTGCCGGCTTGTGCTTGTTTTTGACACAATCTCACTGTGATCCTCCTGGTCTCAATCTTGGCTTTAGCCTCTGGAGCGCTGAGATCTCTTAAGTTCTGGGATTACTCCTGTGAATCACCATACCCATTGAGTACAGTTTTGGTGGTATTTGGGTTTAACTCAGCCTTGCTCTTGCTAGGCAAGTACGCTACCACTTGAACCACAACACACCCCACCACCCCTTGAATAAGCTATTTTAAGAATAAGTGGGCTGGGAAGGTGGCTCAGTGGTAGAGCGCTTGCCTCGAATGCATGAGGCCCTGGGTTCGATTCCTCAGCACCACATAAGCAAAAAGAAAAAAGCCAGAAGTGGCACTGTGGCTCAAGTGGTAGAGCACTAGCCTTGAGCTGAAGGGCTGAGGGACAGCACCCAGGCCCAGAGTTCAGGCCCCATGACCGGACCCCTCTCCCCCCCCCCCCCCCCAAAAAAAAAGAATATAAAGAGCCAGGCACCGGTGGCTCACACCTGTAATCCTAGTTACTCAGGAGGCTGAGATCTGAGGACCACAGTTCAAAGCCATCCCCAACAGACTCCTACCTCCAATTAATCACCAGAAAATCAGAAATGGATCTGTGGTTCAAAGTGTTAGAGCACTAGCCTTGATCACCAAAGCTCAGCATCAGCTCCCTATAAATTCAATCCTCAGGACCAGAATTTTATTTTATTTTTGTCAGTCATAGCCTGGGCGCTGTCCCTCAGCTCTTCAGCTCAAGGCTAGTGCTTTACCACTTGAGCCACAACACCACTTCTGGCTTTTTCTCCTTTTGTGGTGCTGAAGAATGGAACCCAGGGCCTCATGCATGCAAGGCAAGCACTCTACTGCTGAGCCACCTTCCCAGCCCCAGAACCAGCATTAAAAAAAAAAAAAAAAGAAGAAGAAAACAGAATCTAAGACTCACGTTTATAAATTATATTAGAATCTAACCCTAAACCTGATGTACAACTTATTGTATAGTTATCTTTCTGTACAACTTATTGTATAGTTATCTTTCTTACCATCATGCATTTATCTAATACATATATTTACTCAAATGTAAATAACTATTAGATTTATTTATTTTTTATTTATTTATTTATTTTTGTTGGTCATGGAGCCTGAACTCGGCCTGGGCGCTGTCCCTCAGCTCTTCAGCTTAAGGCTAGCGCGCTACCACTTGAGCCATAGCACTACTTCTGTTTTTTTCTGCTTATGTGGTACTGAGGAAAAGAACCCAGGTCCTCATGCATGCGAGGCAAGCACTCTACCACTGAGCCACCTTCCCAGCCCTGTTAGTTTTATTTTTTAGGTGCTTGTAACATGACTTAATATTAAGAGTATTTAAATGAGCACAAATGAATCTATAAGTGTTCTCAGACAGTTTCAAGTTAATTGGTGGAGCATTCCCTAAATTTCTAAGTAGGAATGATTGTAGAGTCTTGTTGGTAGAACCGAGGGTAGGAGAAGGTAGCAAAGAAATTGGGGAGAGGATAACAGTATGTATTCCCAAAAAGTTTCTAAGATTGGAAAGACAATCTCTCAACACTTTGTGGAGAATAAGTCAGTTATGTTTCCATGTCTATGTTCCATGTTCTGATTTTGACTCAAATTTAGGAGAAGTCTGTACTTGCTAGCCAACAGATTTTCTGATTCTTACCTTTCTGTCTTCCCAGTATGGGTGGCATCCCTGCCCGGAATAATAAAGGGGAGAGGCTCCTCCTTTATATTGGCATCATTGATATTCTACAATCCTACAGGTGAGGTACATTTGGATCATAAATTAGGAGACAGAGTAGATACATATAACTACTCACATTGTTGTCAAGATAAATTTATTTCCTTGATTTTGCCTTTCTTGGCTTTCCTACCCCAAACTCTCCTGTGGAAAGCTGAGTCAGTGCTTGGAAGCATCAGGGTAGAACATGCCATCTGCCTGACTCTGTGAAAAACCTGTGAGTTGATTCATGCATCACATTGGGATCAGCTGCAACAACAATGGCCTTTTCACAGAGAAAAAATAAAAGGATCACTGTGTTCTATAAAACATATTAACCTGTGGATCTAAGAAGCAACGAAGAGGGAGAAGTCAGAAATACTAGAGTCTCATTTTGTTCCTGTAATATTTCAGACTGAACAAGACTTGAATTACTAACTCAGATAGCACCCAATTTTAGCTACCCTTTCCCAGGCTTGTCCATCTGCTCCCCCAGCTTTCATTTTATAATTAATATTATTTTTACTTTCGTTGTGCTCTGCTGGGAGACTGAACCCACATTCTCATGTGTGCTAGGCAAGTGTTGTGCCACTGCATTGACCATTTATGATGAATATTCTTGTCCCTGGGATGACAGGGACTTGTAAGCTCCATTTTCTCGTGGGAGAACAGTTGACTCAATTAGAGACACATTGGTCTCCATGTAGAACCTGCACAGTCTCCGTGTAGAACATGATTGCCAGCCTGTTCTGTGAAAGCTATATCCACAGTGGATATACTTTCCCAGCTATTGCCTTTCCTAGGTCTCTATTATTATTATTAACTATTAAGGCTATGCATTCAGAAACAATGTGTGGTATGAATTTTCCTTGGCAGGTTTGTTAAGAAGTTGGAGCACTCTTGGAAAGCGCTGGTACATGATGGGGTGAGTGTAGCACACAACTAAAGCCCCCCCCCTCTCTTTTTGGCCAGTCTTGGGACTTGAACTCAGAGCCTAGGCACTGTCCCTGAGCCTCTTGGTGCTCAAGGAAAGCACTCTACCATTTGAGCCACTTCCAGCTTTTTTTCTGAGTACTTTATTAGAGATAAGAGTCTGACAGACTTTCTTGTGTATGCTAGCTTCAAATCACTGATCCCCCCAGATCTCAGCCTCCTGAGTAGCTAGGATTATAGATGTGGCCACTGGTGCCCAGCTTGGGCTCTTCTCTTTTATTTCTGATTTGCCCCCTCAAGTTCTTCTACATTTTTGTTTTTGTTGGTAGTCATGGGGCTTGAAATCAGGGCTTGGGGGCTGTCCCTAAGCTTTTTCACTCAAGGCTTGCACTCTACCACTTTGAGCCATAGTGCCACTTGCGATTTTCTGGTGGTTAATTGGAGATGAGTTTTACAGACTTTCTTGCCCAGGATGGCTTTGAATCAAGATCCTTAGATCTGAGCCTCCTGAGTAACTAGGATTACAGGTGTGAGCCACTGGTGCCTGGCCTTTTTTTTTTTTTTTTCCATTTTCTGGTTTTACCCTTCTGTTAGGGTTAAAGCCTAGGGTAACATGATCCTTTGATTCTTAATCCTCTTGCTGATTCCTCTCTCTTTAACTCTGGAGCCGTCTCTTCTTTTTTACAGGACACTGTGTCAGTGCATCGTCCTGGCTTCTATGCTGAACGGTTCCAGCGCTTCATGTGCAACACAGTGTTCAAGAAGATCCCCTGTAAGTGGCTTCTACCAGATGATCTCCCCTCCCTCAGTGACTCCTTTACCCCAGAGATGGGGGACAGGACACTTCGGTCAGGGAACTACAAAGGCCAGAGGCCTCTACTGTTCTACCTGCATCCTGTGAGAGCTGCTTTTCATCCTTATGTCAGTCACTCTGTCTATCCCAGTTGTTTCTGAGTTGCTGTTTTCCCCTGGCTCTCCCTACATGTATCATTGAGGTGAGGGCCATTTCTGGGGAATTGGTTGGATTGAGGGGGGAAAACGTATAGTTGTGAATAGAATATACACCCCATATTGAGTTAGACAGAGCCACAGACTTCTGTGTCTAGAGATAGACAAGGTTGTTATCTACCAGTCTTTTTAATTTCTAGCCATGTCTCAGGTAGCAAGCAATTTCAGATTAGTTCAGGTGGATGAAGCATTACTAATTTTTCCTACGTCTTTTCCTTCAACTTAGTTTGGAAGTGCTAGTATTCTTTTCCTCAAACCTTCTGTGCTTTTGACATTGGCATCTTCTAGCTCTTCCTTTTCTCCTCACATTATTGGCAGCAGCAGTCCTTTAGGGAGGCAAAGACTACCTAGGCATGCCACATTCTTTACAGGCATGGAAAAATCCTTTTATATGTGTGTGTGTGTGTGTGTGTGTG
>NW_012267242.1:11949228-11972541 GCF_000151885.1 Dipodomys ordii
TGTGTGTGTGTGTGTGTGTGTGTGCATATGAGCATGCTTGAGCTCAGGGCCTTTTTTTTTTTTTGGTCGTGGGGCTTGTACTCTGGGCCTGAGCGCTGTCCCTTAGCTCTTTGAGCTCAGGGCCTTGTACTCTCCCTTACGTTTTTTTACACATGGTTACTATTTTGTGTTTTCAAAGTGACATTTTCTAAGTATAAATAACATAGTGCTGTGTGCATAAATACTTTAGAGAATGTAGAATGACAGGGTCATCTTTGTTAGATTTTACTTGGGGATACTATTAAAAAGCCAGGAAGTATGGAATAGAGGACATCTCTCATTGGTTGAAGCAAAGCTATGAAGGGTTGCATATGGGAGGCAGGGGAGGGATATGTGTTACTCTTCCTGTAGGTTTTTCTGCTGCTTTCCAAAGTGAAGAAGACCCCTGCTCTGAATAGTACGTTGTAGAGCTTATCTTTGTTGACATTAACCTCTCTTCCTGCTCTGCTTCAGAAGAACAACTTTGGGTCTGTGTTGGGGCACTAGCAGTTTGTATCTATGTCTTGGTGATGGTTTCTGAAGTGGGTGCTAAGTAGGCTCTCTCTTTCCCTTTTGAAGTGAAGCCCTCTCCTTCCAAAAAGTTTCGGTCTGGCTCATCTTTCTCTCGGCGAGCAGGCCCCAGCGGCAACTCCTGCATTACTTTCCAGTCATCGGTCTCTGGGGAACACAAAGCACAAGTGACAACAAAGGCGGAAGTGGAGCCAGGTCAGCGCCAGGGCTGGGGTCCTCCCCTCCTCCCTCCTGAGTCCTCATCTTCTCTGAACAGTGCCTCTACTCCCCATTTCTATCCAGGAAAAGTCCAGTTGCTACATAGCTTCCCCCTGTATTTCCCTGATCCCATTACATCTTTTTCCCTTTATTCATGTTCTTCCCCGTTTTCCTTTCCAGATGTCTCCCTCGGCCGTCCTGATGTCTTACCTCAGACTCCATCTTTGGAGGGAGTCATTGAGGAGTCACCCAGTGTCTCAGCTGTAACTGCAGAGCCTTTTCAAGTACTAAATACAAGGTTAGTTCCCTTGGCCCTTTTTCATATAATCTTCTGTCTCTTCACATCCTTGGGAGCTTTGAGACTCTTTACTGTTTTTCAAGGGTTTACTTGTTTGTGCTCAATAGTAGATTGTGCTCAATAGTAGATTTGTGCAGAGATTTTTGTGTTTGTGTGCCCCTACCGGAGCTTGAACTTGGGACCTGGAGGCTTGGTGCTTTTCCTTAGTGTTTTTTGCTTGAGGCTAGAGCTCTACTACTTTGAGCCACTGTACTACTACTGACTTTTGGGTGGTTAATTGGAGATAGTCTCACAGACTTCCTTAGTCTCCTGAGTAGCTAGGATTATAAGTGTGAATCATTTGTGCCTGGACCCGCTGGGAGTTCAAAGTGGGCCAATATAGCCAGGTGCCCATGGCTTGTGCCTGTAATCCTAGTTCCTCAGGAAGCTGAAATCTGGAGTTTAAAGCCAGCCTGGCAGAAAAGTCTGTGAGTCTCTTACCTCCCATTAACCACCAGAAAACTGGAAGTTGTACTGTAGCTCAGACTGGGTAGACCACTAGCCTTGAGCATAAAATCTCAGGGACAGTGCCCAGGCCCTAAGTTCAAGCCCCACAACCACCACCACCAACAACAAAAACAACAATAAACAGCAGGGAGGGGGGAGAAGGGTACAATAAAGATGGTGACTTAACTTTGCTACCTAGTGTATTATTTTATCATAGTAAATTAATTTCTGTAGGTCAGGAATCTAGGTGCAGCCTACCTGGATCTTCTGGCTCAAGGTTTCTCGTGAGGTCGAGTTAAGTTGTTGCCAGGGCTAGACTCTTATCTAAAGTTTCCAATGGAAGGATTTGCTTCTAAGCCCATTTATATAGTTCAGTTCCTTTTGAGTTGCTGAAAGTCTTAATTCCTTGCTGGAATTCCTTGCTGGCTGGGGACTGGAAGCCTCCCTTGGTTCTTTGCTATATGAATCTCTCCACAGGGCAGCTCAAAGTATGGCAACAATGCAAGAGAGCACATACCTAATTGCAGATATGATAGCATATTATTACCTGTGCTACATTCTACTCATTAATGCAACTCATACTCAAGAGGAAGGATTACACAGTCTGCCCCTAACCCTAAGCAACACACATCTCTTTGTGCAGAATATATATACTTCCTTCCAGATTCTGGAGAAAATACCATTCCATTATGGTACTGGGACCAGACCACATCCGGGTATTTTTTGTTTTTTGTTTTTTTGCCAGTCCTGGGGCTTGAATTCAGGGCCTTAGCACTGCCTCAGAGCTTCTTTTGCTTCAGGCTAGCACTCTACCACTTGAGCCATAAGCGCTACTTCTGGCTCTTTCTGTTTATGTGGTACTGAGGAATCGAACCCAGGGCTTCGTGCATGCTGGGCAAGCACTCTACCACTGTCACATTCCCGGCCACATCCAGGTTTTGAATGAGTTGTCCAAGTATATTCCTTAAGCACAGTTCCTCAAGTATAGTTCCTCTCAGTCCGTGGACCTTTGAAACTAAAATCTTCCCAGGCACTTATCTTACTGTGGTAGAGCAGGCCTCAAATGACCACTATATACATTCTTATGTAAAAAGAGAATTCCAAGAACCAGGGTGTTGCTCAGTGGTAGAGCAATTACCTAACATACCTATACTGCCCATAGTCCTAGCTACTCAGGAGGCTGAGATCTGAGGATCACAATTTGAAGCCAGCTTTGGCAGGAAAGTCTGAGACTCTGTCTCTGATTAACCACCATAAAACCAGAAGTAGTACTGTGGCTCAAGTAGTAGAGCAGTAGCCTTGAGGCCTTGAGCAAAAAAGGCTCAGGGACAGGCCCTGAATGTGTGTTTGTGCACACACACACATCTGCTCATGCACATGTGCGCACACACACGTATCTTTTTAGGAAGTCCTAAACTTTTTGGAGACCCTATTTCTCAGAGGATCTATGTAATATATCTTTTACAACTTCAGATGACTTGTATTCCTTGACCTTTTTTCATTTTTCTTTTATTTGAGGGAGATGGGAACGGAATCCAGGACCTCATACCTGCTAAGCAAGCATTCTTTCACTGAGTTAATTTCTCCCCCCCCCCCCAGTCATTTTGAACAGTTTTTTGATATAACTAAACAGCATTCTAAAGCATCACCTTTTCTTTCTCTGAGGCCTTAATAGAGTGTTAAAACTCATAACTTGCTTCATCTTCAAACATTTTCTAGATTGGATCTTTGTTCAAAAGCCATTAGGGGCAGGTAGAGGAGTCAAATGATAGAGCACCAAAGCCTCTGGATTCAGTCCCCAGTGCTAAAAAAGAAGAGGAAACCAGTTGTGATCTCGAGGACTTGCCTTGGCAATCTGGTTAGCTAGACCACCCACTGCATAAGGCAAATATTCTGCCTTTCACATGATCGCAGATGACATTGTTGCTAGTTTTTGTGCCACTACATTACAAGAATTTCCTTCATGTCTACTAAGATTTTTCTCACTTAACCCTTAAGCCCTCCCTGGAAACCCTTTAAGTCCAAAATTCTACATTGAAGATGTCACTAAAATTCTCAAAGCTCCTTCCCACTCCTCTCTTCAAAAGCTATTCCTACCTTTATTGAGGTGTCAGACATTAAATTCAGAACCTCCCACTTGTTAGACAAGTGTTCTACTGAGCTTCATCCTCTACCACCTACATTTTAGGTGTTTGTTATAGCAGTACCCCACTTTCACATACAAAAATTTATATTACTAAAAAAAATTTTTTTTTGTATTGCTACTGGGCATATGGCTCATGCCCATAATCCTAGCTACTCAGGATGCTAAGATCTAAGGATCAATGTGTAAAGCCAGCCCAGACAGGAAAGTTCGTGAGACTCATCTCCAAAAAAGCTGGGAGCTGTGGCTCACATGGTAGAGTGCTAACATTGAACAACAAAGCTCAGGGACAGTGCTCAGGGCCTGAGTTCAATCCCCAGAACCAGTACCCAAAAAAAAAAATGTTTTTTTATTGCCTAGTAAGTTATTAGTAAGATATCATAAAATTCAGTAGTTGAAGTCGGGCACTGGTGGCTCATACTTTAATCCTAGCTACTTAGGAGGCTGAGATCTGAGCTTCATGGTTCAAAGCTAGCCCGGGCAGGAAAGTCCGTGAAACTTATCTCCAATAAACCACTCAGAAAACTGGAAGTGGATCAGTGGCTCAAGCAGTAGAGTGCTCGCCAAGCCCAGACAGAGTTCAAGCCCCACAACTGACAAAAAAAAAAAATGTCTAGGACATGGCTTCACTAGATGTTATTGTCTCAGGGTCTCTCCAGAAGATAGCAATTTTCCAGGGCAGTAGTCTCACTTGGAAATTTGCCTAGGGCTGGGGTGTTCAATGTAACTAAGTGGTACAGGGTGCCTGGTTGGCACTCAAGTGGCCCTGGGCTCCATCCCTGTGCCCACTGGAGGGAGTGGGGGGAGAGAGCAGAAGGGAAAGAGGAAAGTTTGGGAGAAGATGATCAACTTCCATGCTCACTTACATGATAGTTGTCAGGATTCATTTCCATGAAGGCTGTTGGATTGAGGGCTCCGCTCCTCACTGGCTTGCTATTGGCCAGTGATACTCTCTCAGTTCCTTGTCATATTGTCCTATCTGGAGGGCAGCTCACAACATGGCAGTAGCTGCTCTCAGCAAACAGGCAAAGAGAACATATGACCCAAGAGGAAGCTACAACCTTTTTGTAATCTTAACTTCAGAATTGACATTTCTGTTATCATTGAAAGCAAAGCCACTTTCGAAACTGCTTTCCACACCTGGGGATTGAAGACAGAATAGCAAAGCGCTAGCACTAAAGAAAACACTTACTTGGCTCAAAGTGGTAGAACACTAGCCTTAAAAAGTGGTGCTGTGACTCAAGTAGTAGAATGTTAGCCTTGAGCTGAAGAGCTCAGGGATAGTGCCCAGGCCCAGAGTTCAAGACCCACAACTGACAAAAAAGAAAAGAAACCACTTACTCAAAATAATGCGCTTCTGATTCTAGTAGCTTCTAAGCTGCTTCTTTCTGAATCTTGAGTTAATTCTGAAGTAAAATATAGAGAAGCATTCTGAGATTTGACCTCAAGTAGAGTCTTGTTATCTTCTAATCTTTTTCCTCTCTCTTTTTCTTCTGTTAGTACAACCTTGGAAAAGCTTGAAATTACAGAGCCAGAGTTGACCCATGTAAGTGTCTGGGACTTACGGGAGGTGAATTCTTTGAAGGGTATAAAATGGATCACCAGTGGGATGGAGCAAGAAAGTAAAGCATTTAAGTGCCTCTTGAATCTTGCTTTTTTAAAATTGTGTTTTGGTGCTTCGTACTTGGAATCTGAGACGAAAATAAACAAAAAGTGTCTTAGCAGCCAGGTTGAAATTAACTTGAATTCTATTCCTGTCTCCTTATCTTGTATTCTGCTTACTTAACTTTATACTCTTTCTCTTTTTAGTGAGCAGCAAACCTTGGAAGACCCAAAACAAGATTCTACTGTCTCTGTGATCTCAAGATGTCAGCCCTTGCCCCAGGAATGCTGAATTTTCTTCTTTTCTTGGTCATCAAAAAAGGAGTAGAAATTGGAGGCTAAGGGAGCTTTCCATCTCCTTTTAAAAGAAGAGTCTCGTTCCCTCTCCCTTCTTCTGAGTGGGCAGTAGTGCCTTGGACAGCTGAGGACAGCGGCATCTCCCCCGCTCCAGAGTTGGGGGACACAAATTTTCAGATGGCTAGCCCTGGCTTCCACATTGATTTTTTTTTCAAGTCCCCATTTTTCATGTTGGAAGTGGGGTTGCTGAACTTCGATTCTGCCAGGAGCTGGACTCTTAATTTCCTCAGGACAGACTGGCCACCCCATTATTCCCACCTTAGCTCTTCCTTTCTGATCCTTAGAGGAAGACCCCTGTAATTTTTGTAAATTTTTTTGGGGGGGAATTAATGGTATTTAAACCACCTCCCAACCTTTTTTAGTTTTCCTTAATAAAGGAAAAGAACAGCACACAGCACAATTTCAAGCCAGTTTCAGATAAAACTCCAGAAGTGTCAAAAGAGGTGCCTCTTGGTATGCAGAATTCCTACAGAGAAACGGAAGGCAGTGATTGTTCTGTCAGCAGCAGCTCCTCGTAACTTCTCTTTTGATGAGGTTTTAAGGCCGAAAGAATGGAGCAAAAGAGACATGAGTTGTTCTCTCCCTTTGTATTAAAACAGTGGGGCAGCCATGGGGCTGGGAGATGAAAGCCCTTCTTAAGAAGAACCCTCCTCACTGCCAGGCCATAATGATTAGTACTATTTTGCAGTTTGAAATGTATTCTGATTCTTTTTCTAAATATGAAGACCTAGCAAATGAATTTTTGACTATTCTCCAAAGGAGATTTCTTCTTTGTTCTTCCCATTTTTTCCAACAGTGTTCCGTTCTCCATGGAGCTAAGGTGGAGGGAGACACGTGCGTCTGTTGAACAGGCAGTCTATATCTCTGAGGATAGAGAATATTCTCTTAAACTCATGGGGAGCAGCAGACTTTTGCCTTGGTGAGGTCATCGCTGTGTCAAATGGCTGCCCCCTCTTGTTGCAGGGAACTTGGAAACGGGGCTGATAAACCCTCCCCTCCCCGTGTCTGAGAGTTGTGGTTGTCCATCTCTTGTTTGATCCGCCACTCTTGTCAGGGGAAGAAGGGGGCGTGGTGTCTCAGGCAGATTGTTGAAGTCACACACTACTATCTCTTCTCCATCCTACCCTACCTTGATAGTAGGCTAGCCCATACCCAAGTAACTGTCTATATTAGACACCCCCAGCCAGTTTTTGGCTGCCTGTCTTTGTTGCCATGTTCTTTTTTACAAGAAGGAAAGAAACAGTTCTTGCTATTTTTTTCATGATTTACTATTTATGATGTATTTATGTGTTTTATTCAGGACAGAGTTCTGTAAGGGGTGGGAGGGACTATGTCTTAGGGAAAGGAATGGGGACTCGACATTTTTATGAAGTGTTACTATTTGCCTCTACTTTGTATTGTTCAGAAATGGCAAATGCAATATAAAAGTAATAAATATAAATATCTGGTTTTAATGTATAAACTTTGATCTGTTATTTAGACCTTTTTTAATTTATTTTTTAATGTTGGGGATTGAATCCAGTATCCAGCACATCTGCTCTATGGTGGAGGTATACCCCCCAGTTTTCTTTGGACCTTTTTCATATTGCATCTGCTCCAGCCTTCTTCACCATCTAACCTTACTGTTATTCAAGTTGCTATAAACAGAATGCTTCACGTTTTCCAGTTGCTTTCACTCCAGCTTCAGTCTAACTACAATCAAGAGAAATGTCTTCATCCCTGTTTTCCAGCCACCTCACAAGTTAAATCTAACAAGGAAAAGCTGTTACAGCATAAATGGCAATCCAGTTTAACTGAAGGATCTGGAGATCTGAAGCTCAGCTTACTCAGGTGCATAGGAAAGGAGAGGAATTGAGGAGAGCAAGCCTCATGTCAGTTGACCCTAGGAGTCCCTGCCTTCTGAACAGGCCCTAGGGTGTCACTCAGAAAATCATCCATACTGCCTCCTCTCTTTGTTGTGTTTCGCTCTACTACTTGAGCCAGCAGGGCTGGAGTTAGTAGGGTTTGAACTCTGGGCCTGGGCACTGTCCCTCAGCTCTTCAGCTCAAGGTGAGCATTCTACCACTTGAGCCACAGGACTACTTTTGGTTTTTCTGGTGGTTTATTGCAGATAAGAGTCTCTCGGCCTTTTCTGTTGGGACTGGCTTTGAACAGTGATCCTCAGACCTGAGTCTCCTGAGTAGCTAGAATTACAGGCGTGAACCACCAGTTCCAGCCCTTTAGCTCTAGCTCTTTCGTGAGGTTGCGTTTAGGTTCTTGTGTCAAAAACTAAAGCTGGGTGCTGGTGGCTCACGCCTGTAATCCTAGCTACTCGGGAGGCTGAGATCTGAGGATAGCAGTTCAAAGCCAGCCTGGGCAGGAAGTCCGTAAGACTGTATCTCCAAATAACCACCAGAAAACCAGAAGTGGTGCTGTGACTCAAGTGGTAGAGTGCTTGCATTGAGCCAAAGAGCTGAGGGACAGTTCCCAGGCGTAGAGTTCAAGCCCCACACTGACAAAAAATAAAATATAACAAGCTTGTAGGTGGGAAAGCTTTAGAGAAAAGCAAACATTGTTATGGTTTCTTTGTTTTTTTCCAAATAAGGTCTATGGAGCACTGCTAACCTTGAACTGAACTTGCTCAGGAGGAGGTGGCCTTGACTCCTGAACTGGGATTTTTGGCATGTGTCCCCATGCCTGTTTCGTATTGTTCTTTTTGTAGCATTGTTCCCTATCTGAGGATCAGCTTACAAATATTTATATAACAGCTAGTGAGCAATACCCAGGGGAGCTGGGAGGTCAAAAGAAGTAGCTGGGGCTGGTGCTGGCAGCTCACCCTGTAATCCTAGTTGTTCAGGAAGCTGAGATCTAAGGAGCACTGTTGGAAGCCAGCCTGAAAAGTCTATGAGACTCTATTTCCAATTAATCACAAAAAAACTGCAAGTGAAGCCGTGGCTCAAGTGGTAGAGCACTAGACTTGAGCAAAAACAGCTCAGGGACAGTGCCCAGACCCTGAATTCAAGCCATGACCAGCACACTAATTTGGAGCCAGTGGCTTTTTCCTATTAGCTACTTGGGAGAAAAGTTGAGCAGACCCCACATCTGGACATGGTTACATCAGCTATCATAGTAGCTACAATAGGAAGCCCAAAAAATAGGCAGATCAAGGCTGGATGCACACTTGGGCAGGAAGCAAGATCCTGTTTCAAAATACAGCCAGCACATAGGGTTCAGTATTATAATGCCTATAGTAAGTGCCCTAGGTCAAATCCTAGTACTGCCAAAAAATAAAAGGGTGGTCTTTTAAGAGTTTATAGTGCCTGAGTAAAACACATATATAAGAATAACTTTAGATATGCTAACTAAGGATTTTAAGTTCTCTTGAGTGATAGAAACCATCCAAGTGGACGGAAACTAGACTTACTGTGGGCTGGAAATTTCACTTCAGCAGAGGAACGTAGAGGTATGAGAGAGATTTGTTTTTGAGAATGAGATGATGGTGAGAATGACCAAATACATATAGGTAGATACAACATTGGAAGCTGCTACTTTAACTTGTAAACAAATGGGAATCATGAAATATTTTTAGATATGACCAAAATAACTTGGGGCTGGGGTATAATTCAGTGGTGGGCACTTGCCTAGTGTGTGTGAAGCCCCATGTTTGATCCCCAACACTGCAAAAAGAAAAAAGTTCAGAGACCAATCTACTAACGAAGATCTATCCAAATGGTTATAAGAGTAAGATCCGGGCACCAGTGGCTCACGCCTGTAATCCTAGCTACTCAGGAGGCTGATCTGAGGATCACAGTTCAAAGCTAGCTCGGGCAGCAAAGTCTAAGAGCCTGGTGTTGGTGGCTCACACCTGTAATCTTAGCTACTAGGAGACTGAGATCTGCGGATCGTGGTTCAAAGCCAGCCTGGGCAGGGAACTCCATGAGACTCTTATCTCCAATAAACCACTCAGAAAATCGGAAGTGGCACTGTGGCTCAAGTGGTAGAGTGCTAGCCTTGAGCTGAAGAGCTGAGGGACAGTGCCCAGGCCCAGAGTTCAAGTCCCATAACTGACAAAAAAGAAGGTGAGTTATTATAATTCAAGTGGTAAGAGTGCCTAGCAAGTGAGCAGCTATGAGTTCAAATCCTAAGACCACAATTAAAAAAAAAAAAACTGGTAGAGAAGGCAAGACTGGTTACATTAATAAAATGTGAGGTGATAGGGTCTTGGGATAATAGTGACAGCAATTGGAGAGAAAGGGGAACACAGTGAATAAAAACTGGGCAGGGGCTGGGAAGGTGGCTCAATGGTAGAGTGCTAGCCTTGCATGCCTGAGGCCCTGGGTTCAATTCCTCAGCACCACATAAGCAAAAAGAAAAAAGCCAGAAGTGGCGCTGTGGCTCAAGCAGTAGAGCGCTAGCCTTGAGCTAAAGAGCTGAGGGACAGTGCCAGGGCCAGAGTTCAGGCCCATGACTGACCAAAAAAAAAGATTTTAGCCTGGGGCTGGTGGCTCATGCCTGTAATACTAGCTACTCAGGAGGCTGAGATCTGAGGATCATGGTTCAAAGTTAGCCTAGGCAGGAAAGCTGAGACTCATCTCCAATAAACCACCAGAAAACTGGGAGTGGCACTGTGGATCAAGTGGTAGAGCACTAGCCTTGAGCTGAAGAGCAGCACAAGGACAGAGCCCAGGCCGAGTTCAAGCCCCACAGCCTACAAAAAAGAACCTGGGCCAGGCCCCAGTAGTTCACACCAAACACAAAACTGGGCCCTTGCAGCTCATGATTGTAATCCTAGCTCAGGAGGTTGAAATCTGAAGTTTGAAGCCAGCCTGGGCAAGAAACTGGGCCTCATCTCCATTTAACAACCAAAAAACCACAGGTGGCTGGGCACCAGTGGCTAACACCTGTAATTCTAGCTACTCAGGTGACTAAAATCTGAGGATTGCAGTTCAAAGTCAGCCTGGGCAGGAAAGTCCCTGAGACTTATCTCCAATCAACCACAGAAAGTGGTATTGTGGCTCAAAATGGTTGAGTGCTGCCAGGTGCCAGTGGTTTACGCCTGTAATCCTAGCTACTCAGGAGGCTGAGATCAGAGGATCACGGTTCAAAACCAGCCCGGGGAAGGAAAGTCTGTGAGACTCTTACCTCTAATAAACCACTAGAAGACTGGAAGTGGTATTGTGGTTCAAGTGGTAGAGCGCTCGCCTTGAGCTGAAGAGTGCAGGCACAGCGCCCAAGCCCAGAGTTCAAGCCCCACAACAGACCAAAAAATAAAAAAAGGTAGAGTGCTATGCTTGAGAAAAATCTCAGGGATAGTGCCCAAACCTAGAGCTCAAGCCCCAGGACTAGTAAAAGGGAAAAAAAAAAGTGGATCTGTGGCACAAGCAGTAGAGCACCAGCCTTAGTGAAATAAGCTAAGGTAAGTGCCCAGGCCCTGTGTTTAAACCACAATAGAAAGACAAAACAAAAAACATACTGCAGAATTACATTTTTATTTGAGTTTAACCTACAGGTTCAATCCTCCTTTGGTAGGAGCCGGATCTGAATGTGTTCTAGACTTTGGGCTACTCTGACCTTTGTCACACACACCCTGTTCAGTGCGCTATTAGATGCAGAGCAGGGATGGAGGCCGCCTTCTGGTCAGAGGGTCCCTCTAGTGGTGAGTAGTAGCTAGTGTTGGTAGTTGTACACTAACCTACAGTCCTACAAATGTGGTCTTGGTGTAAAACTTCTGTAACTAGCCCTGCGCCGGTGGCTCACGATAAACCTAGCTACTAAGGAGACTGAGATCTGAAGATTGCAGTTCAAAGCCAGCCGGGGCAGAAATGTCCCTGAGACTCTCATCTCCAGTAAACCACCAGAACACGGGAAGTGGCGCTGTGGCTCACGAGATAGAGTACTTGCCTTGAGCTGAAGAGCTGAGGGACGGCGCCCAGGCCCAGAGTTCAAGCCCCATGACCAAATAATCATCATCATCATCCAAAGAAAATCCTGTAACTACAAAGAAATAAAATGATACCACAATAAAACTGAAAATCCTCCCGTATCTTAATGTTTCAAATGTCCATTTTAGCTATTTTTAAAAGATATGTATCTGAGGGCTGGGATGTAGCTCAGTGGCAAAGCGCTTGGCTAGCAAGTGCAACGTCCTGGGTTCGATCCCCAGTACCAAAAAAGAAAAGACAAAAAAAAAAAAAAGATATGTATCTGTTGGAATGCTAGAACTGACCTAATCACAGCTTCTGGTATCTCGCCTAGGAACTAGGATGGTTGGGAAGGTGGAGATAAAGTTCTCCGTGCGAGCGTCACCACGTAACCTCCACCCACCTTCCCACTAGCTTGACAGCCCTTTTAGTGCGCTGCGCCTACAACTCCCAGAATGCCACGCGGGGAGGGAGGCGGGCCCAGAGTACACCACCGAAGTCTGTGATTGGTGACGTTCTCGGGCCAATTGAAGAAGCTGTTGTTCAGCAGTTCCCGAGAGCCGGTCGGGAAGGGAGCGAAGTGGCAAGATGGTGTTGGAGAGCACCATGGTTTGGTGAGGAGCTCCCTCCGGGTCTGTGGGGGCGGGCGTGGGTCCAGGGGCGCGCGCAGCCTGGGGGCCCGCGGGGCATGGGATATAGGTGGGGGACCGGCGGGCCAGCTGTGTTCTTGGGTGCCGGAGGCAAGGAGCCGGACGACTCCCTGAGTCATCCCAAGGCCCGGGAGGCGACAGGCCTGGCCACTCCCGCAGCCCCTAGCCGGGGGCTGCCACCGACCCCCGATCCCTGACTTCCTTTACTCTGCTGTTCGGACTTTGCCTTTCTCTCCTCTCCCCAAAATAATGGGTACTAGGAAGAGCGATTTTACACCTCCCCCCCCCCATGCCTCTTTTCTAATTGCCAGCGTCTTTCCCTGTATCATCTTCACAGTCAGCACTTAGAGATTGTTTTCTCTGTGTTGGGATTTTCATTACTTTATCTCACTTAGATCTTCTTACCACACTATTTAAAGTAGTTCTCCGGCTGGGAATGTGGCTCAGTGGTAGGGAGCTTGCCTAGCATGCATGAAGCCCTGGATTCGATTCCCCAGTACCCCGTAAACAGGAAAAGCTGGATGTGGCACTGTGGCTCAAGTGATAGAGCACTAACATTGAGTAAAAAGAAGCTCAGGACTGGCCCCCCCAAAAAAGTTCCCCATTTTACCAATGAGTCGTGGCTATGTTAAGTCACAAAGGTAAAAGTTTTTTTTTTATTTATGAGTAGTACTGGGAATTGAATTCAGGGCCTCATGGTAGACTAGTGATCTGCCACATGAGCCACTCCCCCAGTGCTTTTATGTTTGTCAGTTGTGGCGCTTAAACTCTGGGCCTGGGCACTGTTTTTTTTTTTTTTTTTTTAATGTTGTAGTTGGGGTCAGGTGGAATATTATGAACGTCAGGGCTGGGAATGTGGCTTAGTGGTAGAGTGCTTGCCTAGCTAGCATGCATGAAGTCCTGGGTTCAATTCCTCAGTACCACATAAACAGAAAAGGCCAGAAGTGGCATTGTTGCTGAAGTGGTAGAGTGCTAGCCTTGAGCAAAAGAAGCTCAGGAACAGTGCCCAGGCCCTGAGTTCAAGCCCCTGGACTGGCAAACAAAAATTTAAGAAGTATATATATATGTGTGTATATATACATATGTATGTGTATATGTGTGTGTATATATATGTGTATATATATGAAAGCTAAGGAGAGTGAATTGAATTTTGTACACTCCACCATTGAGAAGGTTCTGAGCATGGCAGATACAGAGCTGTATAAAAATTATCATTCATTTAAGAATATTGATTTAGCCAGAAGTGGCCCAGTGGCTCAAGTCATAGAGCTCTAACCTTGAGCTGAAGAGCTGAGGGACAGCGCCCGAGCCCAGAGTTGAGGCTCCACAACCGACAGAAAAAAATAAAAATAAGTATTGATTTTACTAGGCATGGTGACAGCAGATTTGTGAGTTTGGGGCCAGCTTGAGATACATAGACCCTGTCTCAAAACCAAACAAACAACAACAGAAGCTGGTCTGGATTGATTGTAAGAAAAGATTAGAAAGCTGGGCGCTGAGGCTCATGCCTGTAATCCTAGCTACTCAGGAAGCTGAGATCTGAGGATTGCAGTTCAAAGCCAGCCGGAGCAGGAAAGGCTAAGAAACTCTTATCTCCAATAAACCACTCAGAAAACCAGAAGTGGTGCTGTGGCTCAAGTGGTAGAGCACTAGCCTTGAACTGAAGAGCTCAGGGATAGCACCCAGGCCCAGAGTTCAAGCCACACGACTGACCAAAAAAAAAAAAAAAAAAGATTAGAACCAGAGGGGCATACTGGCCATTAGCTGTAATAGCCCAGGTATAGAGTAACAAAGAGGGCCACCTCTGTTTTTCCATAGGGTCTCATTCTTTGCCATACATCAGAATTTTCTGGAGGTGTTTAACATGTAGATATTTTCTGGGTGTGGTGGCTCAAGCCTGTAATCCTAGCTACTTGAGAGACAGAGATGGAGATCATAGTTCAAAGCTAGCCTGAGCAGAAAAGTTTACAGGACTCCATCTCAACCAATGGCCGGGCATGGGGTGCATGTCTAATACCCTGCTACAGAGTAAACACAAGGCCTGGGCACAGTGGCCTATGTCTGTTATCCTCAGCAACGTAGGGAAGTACAAGTAGAAGAATCCCAGCCCAACATGTCCCTGGCAAGACCTTACTTGGAGAGTAACCAATACAAAAGGGGGCTGGAGATGTGGCTTGAGTGGTAAAGTACCTTTCTGAAACGAATGAAGCTCGTGAGTTCAATCCCCAGTATTGCCAAGAAATGTAGGTGTTTGGCTTTACTCTTAATATGCTAACTCAGGTTCTCCTAGACAGGAAAAATGACTTGCATTTTATTTCTTGCACCATTACCTTATCCCTATAATTGGAGTCACTGAGATCTAGGATCTAGGCTAAGATCTACGATCAGTGTTTGAAGCCAGGTGGGGCAGATAAGTCTGTGAGGCTCTTAGTTACACTTAACCAGCAAAAAGCTGAAAGTAGAGGTGTGGCACTAGCCTGTGCAAAAAGGCTAAGGGAGGGCTGGGAAGGTGGCTCAGTGGTAGAGCGCTTGCCTTGCATGCCTGAGGCCCTGGGTTCAATTCCTTAGCACCACATAAGCAAAAAGAAAAAAGCCGGAAGTGGTGCTGGGCTCAAGTGGTAGAGCGCCAGCCTTGAGCTGAAGAGCTGAGGGACAGTGCCCAGGCCCAGAGATCAGGACCCAAAAAAAAAAGGCTAAAGGACAATGTTTTCCCTCTCCCCTTTACTCCCTCTGTCAGTGTGGACAACAGTGAGTATATGCGGAACGGGGACTTCTTGCCAACCCGGCTGCAGGCCCAACAGGACGCTGTCAACATAGTATGTCACTCAAAGACCCGCAGCAACCCCGAAAACAACGTGGGCCTCATCACACTGGCCAAGTAGGTGGGGCCGAGGAGGTGGAGGGCATGGAAATGGGTGTGGCCTTTCCCAGGTGTCACCATAACACCTGTAGGCTGTTCTGTAGGGTCCCTGAGGCCTCTTTTGCCCATCACCTTTCTATAACTATACTTCCTTCTTTTCAGTTCCAGTGTACGTAGTAGCACTCCTTCCCCATGAGAAAAATCTTAGGGTGTCGTACATGTATGCATGCTGTGCTACAGAGCTATACCCCCAGCTCCTGTGTTTAATGCTGATTCCATTTAGTATAGTTATGAAGATAAATGTCTTGGGGTGAAATTTTATAGTGTATTTTAAAGTTAATGAAAGGTGATTTTCAGCCAGAGCCCCTTGTCATGTATCAAATATTCTGGTACCCCAAAAGTCATTTGGGGCTGGGAAGGTGGCTCAGTGGTAGAGTGCTTGCCTTGCATCCATGAGGCCCTGGGTTCGATTCCTCAGCACCACATAAGCAGAAAAAGTTGGAAGTGGCACTGTGGATCAAGTAGTAGAGCGCTAGCCTTGAGCTGAAGAGCTGAGGGACAGTGCCCAGGCCCCAGAGTTCAGGCCCTACAACCAAAAAAAGAAAAAAGTCACTTGTTTAGGGGCTGTTTTCTCTTGCTATAGATACTTTTAGCTGAAAAATAGGTCTCCAAGTCTCCAAATGGAGAAAGTGGGCTGCTATAAAGTAGGGTTCAGTTACTGTGGAATCTCAAGCCCTAGAGCAGGGCAGGATGAATGGAAGTTAGGAGGAAACGTTGGGAAGTGGAGGACAGCTTTCCTATTGTGCATGGTATATACTAAACATGAGAGTTTAAAAGGTCTCTAAAAAGAAGACAGGCATGGTTGGGGGTGCCCATGCTCATGCACACTCCCTGAAATGCTTTGCCCCATCCCAGTGACTGTGAAGTGCTGACCACGCTCACCCCTGACACTGGGCGAATCCTCTCCAAGCTCCACACAGTCCAGCCTAAGGGCAAGATCACCTTCTGTACTGGCATCCGCGTGGCCCACGTGAGTCCTCTTAGGTCCCCTTGGTTGTCCCGCCTGCTGTCAGGCTTGCCTCCCCTGGGTTAGAACCAGAGCAGGGGGAGAGAGAGGGCCTAGAGGAAGCTAACTGGGGGGAAAGAATATGGTGGGATGAATCCCAGGATCCCTTTGTGAATCCACTGAAGGGCACAGCAAGACTCGAGGGGTTTATATCCTGTATGAGCAGAGTGGTTAGACCTGAGATGCATAGAAGCTGTAAAGCTAAAACAGAACCAAAGGAAAGAGCTAGGTGTTCTATGTTGATGTAATTTCCTGTTCTTTCCAAGCTGGCTCTGAAGCACCGGCAGGGCAAGAATCACAAGATGCGCATCATTGCCTTTGTGGGAAGCCCCGTGGAGGACAACGAGAAGGATGTGAGTTCACCGGACAGCATGCGTGACGCAGCCCACGTTAGGGAGTGAAGTTTTGCAGCACTGAGAACTTTGCAGGGCACCAGGCTCCTTTTGTGGGGGGAGAATGGAGGGGCAGATTTCAGTGTGTCTGGGAGAGAAATGATTTTCTGTATGCTTTTGTGAGGTGAGTCCTTTTTCCTCATGGCATGGAGTAGATTGCTTGCTTTTTCTCCTCTTCCTAGCTGGTGAAACTAGCCAAACGCCTCAAGAAAGAGAAAGTGAATGTTGACATCATCAATTTTGGGGAAGAGGTGAGTTGGGCCGTTGGGGCGCTGGTTTGATTTGGCTGGTTCTGATGGGACAGCCCTTTGCAGAGCAGGGTCCCCCCTGAGAGCGAAGCTGCAGGCAGGGCTGCGGCTCGAGCAGGAGGCGGGAGGTGTGAAGAACATACCTGCGGCCTCCCTTCCCAGGAGGTGAACACGGAGAAGCTGACGGCCTTTGTGAACACATTGAATGGCAAAGATGGGACCGGCTCCCATCTCGTCACCGTGCCTCCGGGGCCTAGCTTGGCCGATGCCCTCATCAGTTCTCCGATTCTGGCTGGCGAAGGTGGTGCCATGCTGGGTCTTGGTGCCAGTGACTTTGAATTTGGAGTGGATCCCAGTGCTGACCCTGAGCTGGCCCTGGTGAGCAAATACTCTCCTGTGACAGCAGAGAATATTAAACAGTCCCACAACCCTCATTCATTTCCTCAGCCCTGGGCTTACATCTAGGTCTGTCTGACCAGTGTCAGACTAGCATATTGACTTGTGACTAAACCCCAGGCTCTAGCTACTTTCCTATACCTTCCCTTAACCCTTCTGGCTTCTTCCCCATGTGATACACAGAAGTTGCCATCATGCCCTTTCCCCACACTCCTGGCCTTCACCAGCCCCGAGTGGGATTGCAGCTGGGGAAATCTGACCTTGCTCTTCCCCTTGCCAGGCCCTTCGTGTTTCTATGGAGGAGCAGCGGCAGCGGCAGGAGGAAGAGGCGCGGCGGGCTGCTGCAGCCTCTGCAGCTGAAGCTGGAATTGCTGCTACTGGGGCTGAAGGTGAAAGAGGTGGAATCTGAAGTCCCAGGATGCAGGGTGCTAACCATCGGGGTGGCCTGGCAGGCCTTCGGGAGGCTAGCCTCAGGGAATGGCTTGGGGCTATGGCTGTGTGGAATGTGGCCCCCATTCTATCCTGCCCGTTTTGCCTTTTCAGACTCAGATGATGCGCTGCTGAAGATGACCATCAACCAGCAGGAGTTTGGACGCCCAGGGCTTCCTGACCTAAGCAGCATGACTGAGGAGGAGCAGATCGCCTATGCCATGCAGATGTCCCTACAGGGAGCAGGTGGGCCTGAGCTGGAGTGGTAGTGCGTGGTCGGAGTTATAATGAGGAGCTTGAACTAAGTGACTGCCCTCCTTTCCCCAGAGTTTGGTCAGGCAGAATCAGCTGACATTGATGCCAACTCGGCCATGGACACATCAGAGCCAGCCAAGGTGAGGGCCAGCGATGACCTCCTGCCCCTGTCAGGTTTGCAAGCCTCTAGTCCTGGGGACTAGACCATCCATCCCTTTCTCCAGGTGTCACAGATGAGTCTTGAGGAGCAGGAGGAAGTACAGAGCTGCTAAAGGAACAGAATGTTAGTGGTCAGTTGGAGAAATGGCCCACATTCTGAAATGTCTCTTTCTTGGAGCAGACTAGGATACCTTCTTCCCAGAATGGTGAAGAGAGTCTGGGAAAGAGAACACGCGGAATGCGGGGTCTGGTAGCAGGAAAGCTCCTCTGAGTTCAGTTAGCCCCGTTCTCATGCGTCAGCAGAGCTGGGCTCAGGTAGCAGTGTGCTCTCAGCCAGCCCCTGGCAGCCTCCAAGCTAATGCTGCCTCTTTTCAGGAGGAGGATGATTATGATGTGATGCAGGACCCCGAGTTCCTTCAGAGCGTCCTAGAAAACCTGCCAGGTGTGGATCCCAACAATGAGGCCATCCGAAATGCCATGGGCTCCCTGGCCTCCCAGGCCACCAAGGATGGCAAGAAGGACAAGAAGGAGGAAGAGAAGAAATGAGACTGGAGGAGAATGGGCAGCCGAGACTGCCAGGGGACTGCGTAGTGTGGGTGGATTATAGAGTTAGATATGCTATCTGCAACCTTTCCAACCTAAATAAAGCTTGGCAAGTTTGTTTTTTCCTTTTTGCTTCAAATTGTGATGGCTTTGCTTGGAAAGAAGGAGCACAAGGCCGGAAGCAGTTCCTTCCCTTCTTTCCTTGGCTTCTGTTTTTGTCATTGGGACGCTTTGCTGAGCACCCTCTGTGTGTTAGGGCCATGGCCACAGAGGTGAGTAGGAACAGCAGCGGCCCCTGGAGGAGCCAGCGTGTAATGGAGTGATTCCATGTATCTGATAGTTGAAAGGAGAATGAACTCAGCGCTGTGGAACTGTGAGGAGAAAGCCAACTGCTGGTAGCCTCTAGGTAGGCTCCTGGATGTACATTCGAGCCCAAGTTCAGCCAATAAAGAAGGTGGGATGTTTCTAGTCGCCAGGAGCAGTGGAGACATGTTGGAGGAATCCGGGGGCTCAGAGACCAGTTGGATGAATGGTTCAGGACACTAAGGCCCAGGTACCTGTTGAGGCCTGATTTTCACAGGTGGCTTTAAATATCCACAGGATAAAATGTGCTGTCTCTTCATGGAGCACCAAGTTTAGGTTGAGGGGAGAGGGGGGAAGGGGGGTCGTGTAGGATACGGTCTGGAATGCTAAATCACCCTCCCTTTGCTTATTTTGTGTGTGTGTTGGTCATGGGCTTGAGCTCTGGGCTTGGGCACTATCCCTGAGCTCTTTAGCTCAAGGTGAGCACTTTACTACTTGAGCCACAGCACCACTTCCAGTTTTCGGGTAGTTAATTGGAGTTAAAAGTCTATGGCCTTTCTTGCCCGGACTGAACCATGATCCTCAGATCTCAGCCTCCTGAAAAGCTAGGATCACAGGTGTGAGCCAAGGGTACCAGGCAAGGTGTTTTTTTTTTTTTTTTGGTCATTGGGCTTGAACTCTGGGCCTGGACACTGTCCCTCAGCTCTTCAGCTCAAGGCTAATGCTTTACCACTTGAGCCACAGTGCTACTTCGGCTTCCTGGTGGTTTATTGGAGATAAGTCTCATGGACTTTCCTGCCTGGGCTGGAGCTGGCTTTGAACCAGGATCCTCAGACCTCAGCCTCTGGAGTAGCCACCAAGAGATGGCATGAGCCACCAGCGCCTGGCACGTTTTTATTTTTAACACATGGTCTCACTGTGTAGTCCAGGCTAGCCTTGAACTAGTAATCTCTCTGTGTTGGCCTCCCAGTGTAAATTAACTGGGGCTTAAACTTGGCCTCATGTTCACTTGGCTTTTTTGCTCACTCACTCATGACTAGCACTGTACAACTTTGCACACCTCTATTTCCATATTTTTTGCTTGTTGATTGGAGACAATGTCAGATTTGTCTGCCCAGGCTTCTCCAAACCTCACTTCTCAGCTATTAGTCCACTGAGTAGCTAAGATTATAGATATGGGCCACCAGTGTCCGTGTTAATATTTTCTCTCAAGTTTTACTTTTTTTTTTGTACCAGTACTAGGGCTTGAACTAAGGGCCTGGGCACTGTCTTTTAGCTTTTTCCCATCAAGACTGGCAGTCTACTACTGGAGTCACAGCTCTGTTCTCTCTTGCTGGTTAACTGGAGGAGATAAGAGTCTCATGAACTCGAGCTATCAGCACTAGACAAATTTTGCTTTATAGTAGGATGTCATATTTGTAACTAATTTTTCTTTTACTAATATTCCTGAGAATGGAACTCAGTTAATGCAGACAATGCAAGGCCAGTGTATGATAAGTAAGGATAAAGAAATCAGAGCAGGGCTGGGAATGTGGATTAGTGGTAGAGTGCTTGCCTAGCATGCATAAAGCCCTGGGTTCTATTCCTCAGCACCACATAAACAGAAAAGGCTGGGAGTGGCGCTGTAGCTCAAGTGGTGGAGTGCTACCCTTGAGCTGCAGAGCTAAGGGACAGTGCCCAGGCCCAGAGTTCAGGCCTCACGAACAACAACAACAAAATCTGTTCTCAGCGAATAGATTTAATGTGATAATCAGTGATTATGAAATACCTGAAGAGTAATTCAGGATTTTTTTTTTTTTTGGGGTCCGGTCATGGGGCCTGAACTGTGGGCCTGGGTGCTGTCCCTCAGCTCTTCAGCTCAAGGCTAGCGCTCTACCACTTGAGCCACAGCGCCACTTGCGGCTTTTTTTATTTTGCTTATGTGGTGCTGAGGAATCGAACCCAGGGCCTCAGGCGTGCAAGGCAAGCGTTCTACCACTGAGCCACCTTCCCAGCCCAGGATTTTTTTATTTTTTTTTGGCCAGTTCTGGGGCTTGAACTCAGGGCCTGGGCACTGTCTCTGAGCTTCTTTTGCTCAAGGCCAGCACTACCACATGAGCCACAGTGCCACTTCTGACCATTTCTGTTTTTGTGGTACTAAGGAATTGAATCCAGGGCTCCATGCATGCTAGGCAAGCACTCTACCACTAATCCACATTCCCAGCCCCCAGGAGTATTTTTACTAGTACTACTTTCATTTGTATACCTGAAAGTCAGGGCATTCAGTCAAATGTGTCTCCTGCTTCTCAGTGCTGGATCCCCCAGCCCAGAATCTGATTCCCCCTCTCCTCTCGCCACCCACCCCCCTCTTTTCTGGTTCATAATCTGCGTATTTGGCTTGCTTTCTATGCTGTTCTACTACTTCAGCCAGCCCAACTTTTTTTTTTTTTTTTTGGTACTGGGGCTTGAACTCATGACCTGGGCACTGTCCCTGAGCTGCTTTTGCTCAAGGCTAGCACTCTACCACTTGAGCCACAGCTCCATTTCTGGCTTTTTTGGGTCATTTATTGGAGATAAAATTCTCATGGACTTTTCTGGCTGGGCTGGCTTTGAACCTTGATCCTTGGATCTCTGCTTGCTAACTAGGATAACAGGTGTAAGCCACCAGTGCCTGGCTTCCAGCCCCGCTTTGTGTTGGTTATTTTATTTGTCAAGTCATGGGGCTTGAACTCAGAGCCTGGGCACTGTCCCTGAGCTCTTTTTGCTCAATGCTAAGGTTCTACTACTTGAGCCACAGCTCCACTTCCAGCTTTATCTGTGATCAGTTGGAGATAAGTATCTCAGACCTTCCCTGAGTGGCATTTTTTTTTTTTGCCAGTCATGAGGCCTGAACTCTGGCTTGGGTGCTGTCCCTCAGCTCAGCTCAAGGCTAGCGCTCTACCACTTGAGCCACAGTACCACTTCTGGCTTTTTCTGCCTATGTGGTGCTGAGGAATCGAACCCAGGGCCTCATGCATGCAAGGCAAGCACTCTACCACTGAGCCACCTTCCCAGCCCTCCCTTCCCCCCCCCCTCCCGCCCCAGTGGCTTTGAATGGTGATCCTGAGTTCCCAGCCTCCTGAGTAGGATTACAGACAAGCATGGTAGGTCTTTTTAACAGTCACTGGATGCAACTCACCAGGGAAGGCGTAATTGTGGTGAGGGGCTGTCTAGCTGAGGCAATGCTGCCTATTTTAACTGGTGCGGATGATCTGACCAGCCATTATCCAAGAGAGAAGGATACGCCCCCCCACCAGTACCCACCATGCACTGGGTACATGGGCACTGTCCCATTTCCTCCTCACATGACAAACCTGGAATTCCAAGCCATGTCTGCTCACCCAAGGAGGAGCCAGGCCTGGCAAGGTTTACAGTGTACTCAAGCAAACAGGAGAAGCTAAGTGCCATATGTGGCCTGGGATTCAGGGCCCTGGTGCAGAAGAGGCTCCAAGCATAAAGGAGGAAACAATGACCCTGTGAGTGTGGTTCATGAAGACTTTCTGGAGCCAACGCTTAGCCTCAGCTGAAAGGTAGAGGAAGAGGTGGCATGCTGGCACACGCCCTCAGCGTCCTGTAGCTTATGCTCGGCATGTTCCTTGCTCTCACGCACCTCCTCCACTTGGCCACCAGGGGGTCAGCCCCACCTAGAGTGCAAGTTTGGCTTAGCTACTGGGAAGCCCTCAGCAAATCATTTTCTTGTATTTAAACAAACATAGTTAAAAAGAGTTTATTTTCGCTGGGTGCCAGTGGCTCATGCCTGTAATCCTAGCCACTCAGGAGGCTGAGATCTAAGGATCATTGTTCAAAGCCAGCCTGGGCAGGAAAGTCTGTGAGACTCTTTATCTCCAATAAACCACCAGAAAAGCAGAAGTGGTGCTATGGCTCAAGTGGTAGAGTATTCCCTTTGCGCTGAAGAGCTGAGGGACAGCGCCCAGGCCTGGAGTTCAAGCCCCATGACCAACCAAAAAAAAAAAAAGTATTTTAGAAAAACAGATATAGCAAAAAGGCAGAAAGCAGATAGATAAGGAAAAGTGTGTCCCTTCCCTCCTGTTTATGTACCACACTGTTGCCCTGCCTAGAGCTACCCATTGCTTAGCCAGTTTCTTGTTTATCCTTCTCAAAATATCCTTGCTCAAAGGGCACACATCTGAAAGAAGGCCTGGACACTGGCCTAACAAGCCCTGTCTTGTCCTCTGCCATTTCCCCCTCTGAGTCTCTCATAGTCACTGTGGAACTTCAGGAAGAGTAAAGATCAAAGAATGAACACCTGAGGCTTGGAAATAAGGCTTAGTGGTAGTGTGCTTGCCTAGCATGCATGAAACCCTGGGGTTTGATTCCTCAGTACCGCATACACAGAAAAAGCCGAAAGTGGTGCTGTGGCTCAAGTGATAGAGCGCTAGCCCTGGGTACAGAGAGGCTCAGGGACAGAGCCCAGGCCCTGAGTTCAAGCCCCAGGACTGG
>NW_012267242.1:11974921-11980867 GCF_000151885.1 Dipodomys ordii
ACTTCCGGTTTTCTGATGGTTTATTGGAGATAGGAGTCTCACGGTCTCTCCTGCCCGGGCTGGCTTTGAACCGCCATCCTCAGATCTCAGCCTCCTGAGTAGCTAGGATTACAGGCGTGAGCCACCAGCGCCCGGCTTCCCTGAGCTTTTTTGCACAAGATTAGTGCTCTAGGAGCTGGGAAGGTGGCTCAGTGGTAGATTGCTTGCCTTGCATGCATGAGGCCCTGGGTTCGATTCCTCAGCACCACATAAGCAAAAAGAAAAAGCTGGAAGTGTTGCTGTGGTTCAGATGGTAGAGTGCTAGCCTTGAGCTGAAGAGCTGAGGGACAGTGCCCAGGCCCAGAGTTCAGGCCCCACGACCGGACCCAAAACAAACAAACAAACAAACTATATGAGGACAGGGTTGACATACTTGTCATCCCAGTGCTTTTTTTTTTGGGGGGGGGGGATACTGGGATTTGAACCAACGTCCTCACACTTCATTTGGTTTGCTTGCTAGACTGATGTTCTACCCTTGAGCCACACCTCCAGCCTTGCTTTTTGATGGTTATTTTTTGTTTGTTTTTTTTGGTCGGTCATGGGGCTTGAACTCTGAGCCTGGGCACTGTCCCTGAGCTCTTCAGCTCAAGGCAAGCACTCTACCACTTGAACCACAGCAGGACTTCTGGTTTTCTGGTGGTTCATTGGAGATGAGTTTCATGGACTTTCCTGCCCAGGCTAGCTTTGAAAGGTGATCCTCAGATCTCAGCCTCCTCAGTAGCTAGGATTACAGGCGTGAGCCACCAAGTGCCCAGCTTTGCTGGTTATTTTTGAGATGGAAGTTTTGTGGACTTTTCTGTCTTGTTTGGCCTTAAACATCAATCCTCCAGGTCTTAGCTTCCTGAGGGACTAGGATTACAGGTGTGTGCTACCAAGGTCTGGCTTCATCCTAATACTATTTCTAAAAATGGCTGTGTGTGTGTGTTAAAATCCTGCACTCTAACACTTGAGATATGTCTCCAGAAATCTCGTGAGAGAGGCGGGAGGGTCATGAGTTTGAGAGGCCTTTCTAGACTACCAAGTGAGATTGCCTCAAAACCCCAAACAACAACAACAACCAAGACAACAAACGTTGCTTGAGTGAAGCATCTGGCATATAACTCTCCTTATACATATTTGTACCCTGTCTTTATCACCTTCCAGAAGCTTCTGATATTGTGATTTCTGTTTTCCAGGTTTTTTTTTTTTTCTTTCACCAATTCTGGGGCTTGAACTCAGGGCCTGGGCACTGTCCCTCAGCTCTTCAGCTCAAGGCTAGCGCTCTACCACTTGAGCTACAGTGCCACTTCCGGTTTTCTGGTGGTTTATTGGAGATAAGAGTTTACAGACTTTCCTGCCTGGGCTGGCTTTGAACCGCGATCCTCTGATCTCAGCCTCCTAAGTAGCTAGGATCACAGGCGTGAGCTACCGGTGCCTGGCTACTTCTGGCTTTTTCTGTGTATGTGGTACTGAGGAATTGAACCCAGGGCTTCATGCATGCTAGGCAAGCACTCTACCACTGAACCACCTTCCCAGCCTCCCTGTATTTCTCAAGTGCTGTGGATGCAGCATGTGCTGAGCAAGTGCTGTCATTGAACCACATTCTTCCTGAGTACTGAGTTCATCTGTCTTTTTGATGGCTTCCTATCCCACTCTGAGAAAATGCCAAATACCTTCCAATAGCCCCCGATCACCCTGTGACCTGACTTAGCCGTCCTACCTGCTGATTTCTTTGGATCCTACTTGCAGCTGGGAACCTTTGTAACTCTCCTTCCTTTCTGTAATGTTTGTGACCCAGTGAGCATGGCTCACTCCCTCACTTTGGGTCTATTTATCACTATCGTATCAGAAAGGCCTTCATTCATCCACCCTATCTTACATTACAACCCTCCCAAAGTTCCTGTCTTCTTCCTGCTTTGAAATACTGCTGTTAAAATAATATACTTTGCTTGTTGGAACCATTTAAGTTTATAGAAAAATTCTTGTCTGTTTTGTTCATTCCAATGTCTGAAATAGTGCTTAACTATTGTTAAATATTGGTAGCATTGAAGTATTTTCTTTTCTTTTTTCTTTCGTTCTTTTTTTTTTTTTTTTTTGGCCAGTTGTGGGGCCTGAACTCTGAGCTGAGCCTGGGCCTGTCCCTCAGCTCTTCAGCTCAAGGCTAGCATTCTACCACTTGAGCCACAGTGCCACTTCCAGCTTTTTCTGCTTATGTGGTTCTGAGGAATCAAACCTAGGGCTTCATGCATGCAAGACAAGGACTCTACCACTGCGCCACCTTCCCAACCCCTTTCTTTCTTTTCTTTTCTTCTTTCTTTTCTTTTTTTTGGTCATGGGGCTTGAACTCTGGGCTTGGGCGCTGTCCCTCAGCTCTTCAGCTCAAGGCTAGCACTCTACCACTTGGGCTACAGCGCCACTTCTGGTTTTCTGGTGGTTTATTGGAGATAAGAGTTTCACAGACTTTCTTCCCCCGGCTGGCTTTGAACCTTGATGCTCAGATCTCAGTCTCCTGAGTAGCTAGGATTACAGGCGTGAGCCACCAGGGCCCGGCTCCCTTTCTTTCTTTTTTTTTGGGTCCGGTTATGGGGCCTGAACTCTGGGCTTGGGCACTGTCCCTCAGCTCTTCAGCTCAAGGCTAGCGCTCTACCACTTGAGCCACAGCGCCACTTCCTGCTTTTTTCTTATGTGGTGCTGAGGAATTGAACCCAGGGCCTCATGCATGTAAGGCAAGCACTCTACTACTGAGCTACCTTCCCAGCCCCCTCTTTCTTTTCTTTCTTTCTTTTTTGTCGGCCATGGGACTTGAATTCAGGGCTTGGGTGCTGTCCCTGAGCTATTTATTTATTTACTTATTTATTTTTGCCAGTCCTGGAGCTTATACTCAGGGCCTGGGCACTGTCCCTGAGCTTTTTTTTTTTTTTGCTCAAGGCTAGCACTCTACCTCTTGAGCCACAGTGCTAGTTCTGGCTTTTTCTGTGTATGTGGTACTGAGTAATTGAACCCAGGACTTTATGCATGCTAGGCAAGCATTCTACCACTAAGCCACATTCCCAGCCCCAGTCCCTAAACTCTTTTGCTTAAGGCTAGCACTCTACCACTTGGAGCCATGGCTATTTGAGCCATTTCCAGTTTTCTGGTGGTTAACTGGAGATAAGAATCTCATGGACTTTCCTACCTGGGCTGGTTTGAATCCCAATCCTCAGATCTCAGCTTCCTGAGTAGCTAGGATTACAGGCATGAACCACCAGTGCCCAGCTTAAAATATTTATTAAATGAATGAATAATGTATTTAATTAAAGATCAAACTTCTGTCTAAAACCCTCTTAGCAAGGGACCCTTAAAAAATTTAGTGTTTGGGGCTGGGAACGTAGCTTAGTGGTAGAGTGTTTGCCTAGCATGCATGAAACCCTGGGTTCAATTCCTCAGTACCACATAAATGGAAAAGGCTAGAAGTGGTGCTGTAGCTCAAGTGGTAGAGTGCTAGCCTTGAGCAAAAGCTCAGGGACAGTGTCCAGGCCCTGAATTCAAGTCCCAGGACTGGAAAAAAAAAATTGTGTTTACCTTACTTTACTGCCTTTAACTAGGCCTAACCTTGCCTGCCTGTGCCTCTGTCTCCTTCTCAGTAAGATGGATATACTAACAATGCCTCTGTAGGGGTTGTGGTAAGAATTAAATGGATTAATATATACAATGTTCTAATCATAGGTCCTTGCATATAGCACAGTGCTATATGGTAGAGTTCATATAGTAGAGTGCTAGCCTTGAGCTGAAGAGCTGAGGGACAGCGCCCAGGCCCAGAGTTCAGGCCCCACGACCGACAAAAAAAAAAAATCTCACCAGGTGGATATTATAATCTCCATTTTATCCATGAGAATATAGGCTCCGGGAAGTCGAGTAACTTGCCCAAAATGGTCATATGGTAAATGATGTCCCCATCTAGCAGCCCTGTTACACAATTCCATGCACTTTTTTCCCCCCAGTCCTGGGGCTTTGACCCTGGGCCTGGGCACTGTCCCTGAGCTTTTGCTCAAGGCTAGCACTCTACCCCTTGAGCCACAGGACCATTCTGGCTTTTTGTGTTTATGTGGCACTGAGGAATCGAACCCAGGACTTCAAGCATGCTAGGCAAGCACTCTACCGCTAGGCCCTCCGTGCAGCCATGTAAACTCCGTATGCCCCTGAGAATTCGGTCAAGCGTCCATGGACCCAGGGCACGTGACAGATCTCCTTAGACGACACAGTTCAGTGGTGGAGCGCCTGCTCTTGCGGGCTCTGGGCGGTGGATTCCAACCGTATCCCTGTAAAAGGCAAAAGAAAAAGTACAAACGTAAACCCTCAGGCCGGCGAGCCGCGGCAGGGGCGGCGGGCTGCGGAGGAGCGGGTGAGCCCACGGCGAGCGCCAGGCGGCACGCTGCAACTGCAGATGGACCTGCCAATGCGTGCGGGCTAGGGGGCGGCGCTGGCCGGCGCGTCATCTTACGGTAGCCCCGCCCCGCCACGCCCCCAGGGGGTGGGGCAACGCAGCGCGGGAAAGCTTAACGCGGATCCCAGCCTCTCATTCGTGCTGGAGGAGGGGGGTAAGAGAACTCTTAAATGGAAGTGGGGTCCCTGCCTTCCCGGGCTTAGGAGGCGCATCGGTAAGCGTTCTCTAGATCCCTTTGGAAATGGTCCAGGCCACGTCACCTCCCCAACTTCCGGTCCGCAAGCCGGTCCTCGCTCCAGATCCCGGTTCTTTCCACACTCCACCCCAAGCCCAGTCCAAGGTCTAAGGCAAAGGCAGGAGCTACCCTGCCGGAGGAGCTAACCTTCCCAGATTTTAAAACGATTCAGAGGGAAGAACGCGAGGCGTTGGTCAGCCGGATGACGTAATACTTGGGGTGGCGTCTCACTTAGGGACAACTGCACAGCTTCGCGGACATGGAGGCTTAGCTTGAGGCATACACAGGTCCAAGCATCTAGGTTCCACCTGGAGTCGCTGAGGTTCTCAGAGCTCACCACCCAGAAGCGAAGAGTTCCTTAAATTTGCATAAGTGAACCACTGCTCCCAGCTTCGAGCGGCCAATAGGAGTGAGGCTCAGGAGGACACGCACCTGGCTAGTCACCCCTCGCGTCCGAAAGCCGAGAATCTGGCTGGCTTCTTCTTGAGCGACAGATCTGCCGCCCAATCGCTTTTGAGATGCTCAGAGAGGGCAGGTGGATTCCGGAGCAGCCAATGGGAAGAGGGTTCTTCAGAAGGCCTAGGCCTCTGGCCCAATGAGAATAGGAGGACTGTGCAGGGCTAGTTCCGAACGGCAGTACTTAAGACCAACCCAGCGCGGAGATGGGAAGGGCGTAGGAATGAGTGACGGAGAGACTAGCCAATGGCGAGTATGAAAGCGGGCAGCACTGTCCAGGAGCGCGGAGGGAGCCGAGGGAGAGAGGAGGCCGAACCGGAGAGAAGCAGGAAGTAGCGGTGGCCGCGGGGAGGGCGGCGGCGACGGCAGTGGTGGCGGCTGTAGCAAGGTAGAAACCGTCGGGTCTCAGCCTGCACTGGGAGCGGAGCAAGTAAGCGTGCCTGGGGTAAATACCCGCCCTTGGCTCCGCCCCCTGGGGGGGCGGGTAAATGCCCCCGCCCCTCCCCCACTTGGCCCAACTACACCCCCCCTCCGCGCTGCCCCCCTGGGGCGTCTTCTAGGAAGGCCCCGACACCGCCTTCAGCACCTGGGGCGGATGGTCCAAACTCTCAGCTTGTTGCAAGCAGTCCCTAGCCAGGTAAATGTGGAAGGAGGGCCAGGGACCCCCAAGTCCCGGCGCCCCACAGTCGTAGAGGCAATGAAGTGCAGTCCGGGGACTGCGGGCTGCGGGATGTCGCGACCTAAAATGGTGTCCGTGCCCGGGGATGGGGGCGGGGGAGCCGCGCCGGGCTCGCGCCGAGCCTGCATCCCAACT
>NW_012267242.1:11982213-11984731 GCF_000151885.1 Dipodomys ordii
AAGTGGTGCTGTGGCTCAAGTGATAGAGCGCTAGCCCTGGGTACAGAGAGGCTCAGGGACAGAGCCCAGGCCCTGAGTTCAAGCCCCAGGACTGGCAAAAAAAAAAAAAGATTAAACATCTGCTGCTAACAGCTGGAACAGCTCCTCAGATAAGCCATGCTTTCTTTTTTTTTTTTTGGGGGGGGGCCAGTCATGGGGCCTGAACTCTGGGCTTGGGGGCTGTTCCTCAGCTCTTCAGCTCAAGGTTAGGGCTCTACCACTTGAGCCACAGCACCACTTCCGGCTTTTTTCTTTTTGTTTATGTGGTTCTGAGGAATCGAACCCAGGGCCTCAGGCATGCAAGGCAAGCGCTCTACCACTGAGCCACCTTCCTAGCCCCCAACCATGGCTTCTCATGGTGACTGGACATCACACACCGCCCTGGGATAACCATCAGCCTCAACCGGAGCACATCTAGACATGACTTACACAAAACTCTGACCCCTGGCCCAACTCTTCTCTTACTTAAACCTAAAGTTTATGCCAATCCCTTGAAGGCAGGTGCCTTCTGAGGTGCCACTGAGCCTCCTTGTCTTCCTAATCCAGCCACGTTCAATTAAATCTTTCTCTACCATTCCCAGTGCTTGTCTCTTTAATTGCCCGGTAGGATTTTTACCTAAAACTCCACATTCATATCCATTCTTTTTTCTTCTTTTTTCTTGTGCCACAGGTATTGAGGCTTGTTCTCAGAGCCTTGCACTTTTATTGACTTCTTTTGCTCAAGGCTGGCTGGCCCTCTACTATTTGAGCCACATCTCTACTTCTAGCTTTCTGCTGGTTAACTGCAGATAAGGAGTCTTATGGACTTCCCTGCCTGGGCTGGCTTCCGAGTAGCTAGGACTACAGGTGTGAGCCATGGACACCCAGCTCCAACTTGAAAGTTGTGGTTGAGATGGAGTCTTGCTAATTTTGTCAGGGTTGGCCTGGAACTTTCAGTCCTCCTGCCTCTGACTCTTAGGACTTAGGGTTTAGTTTTGTTTTGTTTTTTCAGTATCACCTCAGCCACACCTCTGGCTCTATCCCTCTTCCTCTTGAGTAGCTGGGATTATAGATGTGCACCACCATGCCTGTCTCCTCTGAAAGCATGGTCAATCTCACCTTCTCAAAGATACCTTTCCTGGAGCTGAGGACAGATCAGGGAAGGTGAGCCATGAGAAACAGCAGCCAGGAATTCAGAAGTACACATTGGATTAATCTTGCATAAAAGCTTATAGGCAATATTTCCTTGCTTTAAACTCCTCCCTTACTAAGCTAAAATGTTAAAAAACAAAACAAAACAAAACTGGGCACCCATGACTCACGCCTGTATAATCCTAGCTATTCAAGAGGCTGAGATCTAAGGATCACAGTTCAAAGCCAGCCCAGGCAGGAAAGGCCATGAGACTCATATCTCCAATAAACCACCAGAAAACCAGAAGTGGCACTGTGGCTCAAGTGGTAGAGCGCTATCCTTGAGCTGAATTGCTGAGGGACAGAGCCCAGGCTCAGAATTCAAGCCCCATGACCAACAAAAAAAAAGAAAAAGAATGTACACACATATGTACAGGTCACAATGAAATCCTCTTGTATAAGTAATTGACACAAATAAAATGTAGAACAAAGAAGAGGAAGAAAGAAGGAAATAAAGCAGCTCTTTGACCTTGTGGGAATAAGTACCACACTTTGGGAAGGGAACAAGAAGATCTTAGGGAAGACACTTATTCTGGGGATTAGGGGGAAGGGAACACTTGGTAAAAAATAATTCCTTTGATCATAAAAGGGCTTGCAGGGGGATGAAAATGTTTACCTCAAGGATGGACACCTGTTTTAAAGGGGAGTAACTTGTATGTTCCAATATCTATGCTGTCATAACTCAAATGTAATGAGCAGACAATCTGGTTATCTCTAGACTCACTGATAGAAACAGGGCAACAGTAAGAGTGACTGAATGAGCCAGGTGCTCATTTAAGCAGCTTGCTTGTTAATTTTGCATCTGGCTTTATCTGTGTTTTTTTGTTAATCTCAACTTGATAAATGGCAGAGTAGAATTTTTCTTTCTCAGTCAAAGCTATATTTATTTTCTCAGGACACAATGTTTCTGAATCTTGGTGGGAGCCATGAAGTGGAAGATTCTTTCTAGGATGATCAGACCAGGGGGGAACCTCCACTCCTAGCCCCGTCAGTGTCCAGAGATCAAATTCTCCAAACACTTACTGTATCTCCTACCTGGACAGCTGGACCGCCCAAATGCTCTGAAAGTTCTCCACCAGTAATCTACATGAGTATAAATCTGATTGTTGTGTTCTGGGTGTTCAGTTAGTGAACAGGGCTGGGGGGTTCAGAATTTAGGATGTAAATATGCTCCTTTTGTTTTTAGAATGATTTTCTTGCTTTCAATGGAATATTAATTTTCACCTTTTTTTGGGGGAGGGGGTGTCAGTTGTGGGGCTTGAACTCAGGGCCTGGGTGCTATCCCTGAGCTTTTTTTTTTTTTTTTTTT
>NW_012267242.1:11990345-12009627 GCF_000151885.1 Dipodomys ordii
TCAGAGCCCGAGGTGCTGCGCCGCAGCTCCCGCAGGGCCTGGTCTGGTCGAGGCCCGGCTTTCACTTTGCGGCCAGTGGAAAAAGAAATGCCGCACGCCTCAGTTTCCCCGTTCGCTTTTATTGCCCCCCCCCCTCCTGTGCATCCCGTCCCCTCCTCACACCCCCAGACTTGCTCCTCGCGCCAGCCCTCGGCAGATGGCAGAGACTTAATTCCGCCCGCTGCCCAGCTTGGCCGCAGTAATCGCCCCCGGCCAGGCGCCCGCCCGGCCCCTTTGCCCTTTGCGCAGCAGGCCTTGGCCCCGGGCAAAGGGCATCGGAGCCCCCTCCCCACCCAACCCCCCTGTCTGTTCACCCCTAACTCTTTAAGCCCTTTCTCCGTTGGCTTTTGAGGAACACCGGGAGAAGGGGGCGGGCGAGGCGGGAGCCCTGGAGACCAGCCACAGCAGCCGCAGAAAGGCCTGCGCTGTGGAGTTGGGGAGCCTCCGCTGGTTGGACGGCTGTTTGCTCCAGGTGGCGACGGGATGACCTCTAAGTCACTTGCACACTAGAGAAGCAGATGGTTAGTAAAGGCAAGTTCGCAGGTGTTTTCTCATAGTGACCACTGGCCTGTGCTCCACCAACCCCCTTTGCTGGGGGCCAGAGTGGAAGATAGCTCAGGACTCTCCCGGGGGGGAGGGACCCAAGCAAAGGAGGGCCCTAGCGATTGATCAAGGCAAAAGCAAGCTCTTTGTTTAAACCCAGAGTCTGCAGAATTAAGTGTGTGTGTTGGGGGGGAGAGGGGGGGGCAGGGTGCAAGGCACACTCCCCTTTCTTCCTGTAGTTGGTACCCATCTCCCCAACCCCCTCCTTGGTTTGAGCAATGCCAGCTGCCACCTGCTGGGACCATCTCCAGTTACAGTCTGAAGGCTGGAAAGAGGTGAGAGAATTGGCCCTGGGAAATGGCTCACACCCTGGACAAGGACTGTGTAAGGATGGACTTGTTCAGTTACTTCTTTCTAGATACAGAAACTCTTATGGGAGGAGGTACTCTGAGCTGGCCTCCTTGTTGATTAAGTGCCCCATAAGTTCTTGTGGTACTGTGTGTGTGTGTGTGTGTGTGTGTTTACACTGGGCCAGGTAGGGAGTTGAGTTAGACTTCTTAAGACTCTTGTTGCCAGTGGAAGATAAGAGTTTGATTTAGGAGGATAGACTTGGGGTAAGTAGTTCAGAGCAGAAATGACAGGGGAAGGGAACTAGCTTTCCCCATCATGGCAGTTATGCTGGATATTCTTATACCCTGGAGTTTTAGCCCTGAGAGAGCAAGATGGGGAGGAGAGAGGAGGCACTCTGGGGAAGGTAGGTGAGCAAGCAGCAGGTGTTTGTGACAGGAAAGGAGCCAGGGCCCTTTGTGACCAGGTTGCTGTCACCATTTTCCCCCTCTGTCTTTCTTCTCTTTGTTTCTTTTTGTTCCTGTATAGCATTCTTTCTATCTTCATCTTCCTGGGTCTTTTTCTCCCTACTAAGATAAATCTTGGGATGGCTCTGGTGGCCACATGTGTCCACCCTTGACCTTACATGACCCTTGACTCTTGTCTCTGACCCCAGCCCTAGTGTGTCCAATGGGTGTTCCTTCCCAGCTCCTCTTTGGCCTCACAGGTACTTGTTTGGCTCAGCTGTAATAATAGATTGTATCCTGATTTTCATATTCACAAGTTCATGTGCTTAGAATAACCTTGTGATATATCATTTGTCCCCTCTTTCAGACAGTAAAAGTCAGGCAGGGAAAGAGCTTGCTTATGGAGTGGCCTTGTGAGAAAACTAAAGTGGAAAACTATCCCAGGTCTTGGCTTTAGTCACTGCATTTTGTATAGATGTCTTTTCAAATCTCTGTGAACACCAAATCCATGAAGAGAGTGCATTTATCCCTTGCTGATACAAATAAATCCTTAGACATCGAGCATCGTTTCCATCTTTCTCCTTAATAATACTGGTGACTAATGGTTTTCTGTGCTGAGCACGGGAGGGATGAGCTAGTTCAACCAAGTTGCTCACTGATCTCCCTCCACTATCTATCTATCTATCTTTCTTTCTTTCTTTTCTTTTCTTTTCTTTTTTCCAGTTGTAAAGCTTAGACTCAGGGCCTGGGCACTATCCCTGAGCTATTTTGCTCAAAAGTGAGCACTCTATTACGTTGAGCCACAACTTCACTTCCAGTGTTCTGGTGGTTTATTGGAGCTAAGAGTCTCATGGACTTTCCTGCCCACGCTGGCTTTGAACCTCTCTTCTCAGGTCTCAGCCTCCTGCGTAGTTAGGATTACAGGTGTGAGCCACTTGTGCCTGGCATCTTCTATGTATTTCTGAGACTCTCTCTTCCTCTGTTTTCTCTGTTGGTCCTATGTGCCCACCCACTCACTTGATCTAGGGTTTGGCACCCAAAGTCCTCTAGGATCCTATGGTATGGTGAAGGTGTATCAAGAGGGAGGGGCTAAGTTTGGAGATCCTGAAGGCAGAGGTGTAACGTCTCTATTCCAGGCATTTCAGTTTCTCCTTTCTCCTCTTGTTTTCATCAGGTCTGGGGCCTGACGATATGGGGGACATGAAGACCCCTGATTTTGATGACCTTCTTGCTGCCTTTGATATCCCTGATATTGATGCGAATGAAGCCATCCATTCTGGATCTGAAGAAAATGAGGGGCCAGGGGGCTCAGGGAAGCCAGGACCCAATGTAGGAAGTGAAGCTGAAGGTGCAGCAGCAGCAGCTCTTGAAGATAACTCTGAAGTTCCAGCCTCTGACCACGGCCTGCCACCGCAGGACACTTCTACCGTCAGCGTCATTGTCAAGAACACAGTGTGTCCTGAGCAGCCTGAGACTCTGGCTGGGGGTTCAGGAGAGGAAGAGATCCCACCTGGGGAGGCCACTAAGGAAGGGACTGTGGGGCCTTGTCTAATGCAAAATGGATTTGGTGGGCCTGAGCCATCCCTCCCAGAAACCCCCAACTCTCCAGCTCCTCCCACTGGGGATGGCTGGAAAGAAAAAACTTTGGAAGGCAAAGCTCCCTTGGATCTCTTTGCTCATTTTGGACCTGAACCAGGCGAGCACCCGGATCCCTTGCCTTCTGCACCCTCACCCTCTCAGGCTGGGGCCATGAGCCCACCTCCGTTCCCCTCTTCCTTTGAGCTAGCCCCAGAGAATAGCCCAGTCCTGGTGCCCCTTAGTTCTTCCCCCCCACCACTAGGGACCTTGAAACAGGAAAGCTGCAGCCCTAGTCATTCCCAGGGCCTAGCCCAGAGAGGCTATAGCGCCAAGGACACAGATGTCCCTTCCAGCACCTCACCTCCTCAGGTTGCTGGGGTGTCCTTCTTTAAGCAGTCTCCCGGGCATCAAAGCCCACCTGCTTCCCCTAAAGTTCCCAGCTGTAAGCCCTTGAAGGAAGAAGATGAGGAGCCAGTGGAAAAATCACCCCCAAGAAGTCCGCAGAGCCCCTCCAGCGGCGCTGATGCTGCAGACGAGGACAGCAATGACTCCCCTGCCTCCTCCAACTCTTCTAGGCCCCTTAAAGTGCGGATCAAGACCATTAAAACATCCTGTGGCAATATCACGAGAACCGTAACCAGGATCCCCTCAGACCCTGATCCTCCTGTCCCCTTGGCTGAAGGGGCCTTCCTGGCTGAAGCTAGCCTACTGAAGTTGTCCCCTGTAGCCCCAAACGCTGAGGGTCCGAAGGTGGTGAGTGTGCAGTTGGGTGATGGCACTAGGCTCAAAGGCACTGTGCTGCCCGTGGCCACCATCCAGAACGCCAGCACGGCCATGCTCATGGCGGCTAGTGTGGCTCGAAAAGCTGTGGTTTTGCCTGGGGGGACTGCCACCAGCCCTAAGATGATTAAGAATGTGCTAGGCCTGGTGCCCCAAGCTCTGCCCAAGGTTGATTTGCGGGCAGGGCTGGGAACAGGGGGACAGAAGTTAAATGGTGCCTCTGTGATGATGGTGCAGCCTTCAAAGCCTGTTCCTGCTCCAGGCCCCGCAAGTAGCACGGTGATCTCACGGACTCAGTCCAGCCTAGTGGAAGCCTTCAACAAAATCCTCAACAGCAAGAACCTGCTGCCGGCCTACCGACCCAACCTGAGCCCACCAGCCGAGGCCGGACTGGCCTTGCCTCCGACGGGCTACCGCTGCCTCGAGTGTGGGGATGCCTTCTCATTGGAGAAGAGCCTGGCACGCCACTATGACCGCCGGAGCATGCGCATTGAGGTCACCTGCAACCACTGTGCCCGCCGTCTGGTCTTCTTCAACAAATGCAGCTTACTCTTACACGCACGCGAGCACAAGGACAAGGGGCTTGTCATGCAGTGCTCGCATTTAGTCATGAGGCCTGTAGCCCTCGATCAGATGGTGGGGCAGCCGGACATCACACCCCTGCTGCCTGTGGCTGTGCCGTCTGTCCCCGGACCTCTGGCCTTGCCCATCTTCGGCAAGGGTGAGGGGGCCATCACCGCCTCTGCCATTGCTGCCATTGCCACCGAAGCCCCTGTGCTGCCACTCTCCACAGAGCCGCCTGTTGTCCCTGCCACCTCCACTTACACATGCTTTCGCTGTCTGGAGTGCAAGGAGCAGTGCCGGGACAAGGCTGGCATGGCAGCCCATTTCCAGCAGCTGGGGCCCCCCGCACCCGGGGCCACCAGCAACGTGAGTTGCCTTTCCCAGCCCTCCTCTGGGGTAGGGGACAGCCATACACCGAAGATAGGCTCTAGGAAGGCATTGGAGGCTTGGTTAGGAGACATGACGGAGATTAGGGCACCCTTACCAACTGAACCTTGTTTAATCCCCTCCACAGGTGTGCCCCTCCTGCCCCATGATGCTCCCCAACCGCTGCAGCTTCAGTGCCCATCAACGCACGCATAAGAACCGGCCCCCCCACGTCTGTCCTGAGTGTGGAGGCAACTTCCTGCAAGCCAATTTTCAAACCCACCTGCAGGAGGCCTGTCTGCACTTTTCTCGCCGTGTAGGATACAGGTACCTTGTGCCCCTCGCCCCCCTGTACAGCCTCAGGGCCTCTTGTCTCAGCCGCAGCCTTTTAGATGACCTCAAACAAAGTCCATCTCTCTATCCCTCCAGCTCTGCTAGCTGTCAGACTCAGCCCTGTGACATCATCGCCTGCCTTCAGGCACTCCCCTTGGGGATCCCCAGGGGAGAGCAGGGGACTGGGTCTCTAGCTCTTCCTTTTCTACTTTGTTCATGCTCCACTGCTGATTCCTTTCTTGGAATCCACCCAGGCCTCGGCGATTAAGTATGGGGTGGGGGTAGGGGCTTTGGAATGGCCCTGCCTCATCACGGCGCCTTCCGCTTCCTCCACCAGGTGCCCTAGCTGCGCAGTGGTGTTTGGAGGTGTGAACTCCATCAAGTCTCATGTCCAGGCATCGCACTGCGAAATTTTCCACAAGTGCCCCATCTGCCCCATGGCCTTCAAGTCTGGACCCAGCGCCCATGCCCACCTTTACTCCCAGCATCCCAGCTTCCTCATGCAGCAAGCCAAGTGAGAGCTGGGGAGAAAGCCTAGGGAAGAGGGGTGGGTCGGAGGGCGGGACGGGAGCAGAGCTCCCATCCTGATGTCCGCCCTGTCCCTTCTGCCCCACAGGCTGATCTACAAGTGCGCCATGTGTGACACAGTCTTTACCCACAAACCCCTCCTTTCTGCCCACTTCGACCAGCACCTGATGCCCCAGCGCGTCAGTGTTTTTAAATGCCCATCTTGTCCACTGCTCTTTGCCCAAAAACGGACCATGCTGGATCATCTCAAGGTATAGGCTCCAAGAGCTAGGGGATCATAGGTGCTTGGCCGGGTTGGTTGACATAGGCCATGTCTGCACACACAGCCTTCCAGCCGGCAAAGCCAGTCCCTCCTTTCCCGTAACAGCCACTTGCTTTGTGTCTTTCACAGAACACCCATCCACCTGGACGGGGTGGGGAGGAGACTGCTGGGAAAGGGGGTGGAGGTGCTCTTCTCACGCCCAAGACTGAGCCCGAGGAGCTGGCTGTGACTGGAGAAGGGGCAGCCCCCGCTACTGAGGAATCTTCATCTTCCGAAGAAGAGCCGCCCAGCTCCCCCTCGCCCCCTCGCCCCTCCAAACGGCCCAGGCGGGAACTGGGAAGCAAAGGTGTCAAAGGTGGGGGTGGGGGGCCTGGAGGCTGGACCTGTGGCCTTTGTCACTCCTGGTTCCCTGAGCGTGACGAGTATGTGGCTCACATGAAGAAGGAGCATGGCAAGGTGAGCCACCCCGGCTGGGATGGGATGGGCCAGGCAGCCCCGAGGTTGGCTCCTGAAGCCTGGCTCTGAAATCTCTCACCCTCCGTTCTCCTAGTCAGTGAAAAAGTTCCCCTGTCGCCTGTGTGAGCGCTCCTTCTGCTCTGCCCCCAGCCTGAGGCGCCATGTCAGGGTCAACCACGAGGGAATCAAGCGAGTTTACCCATGCAGGTAACCTTTGCTTCCCACTCCTTTTCCAGCCCAAGAACCCAGAGTACCTTCCTGCCTGCCTCTTCCTGGAGGAGGCCTCCCTCTGCTCTGGCAGCCCCCCTCAGGTGCTGGGCCTTGGCCTTCGAGCTGTACGTGTGGTGCCAGTCTGTCCTCTCCCCTCGTTCTAGGTATTGCACAGAGGGAAAGCGCACCTTCAGCAGTCGCCTGATCCTGGAGAAACATGTCCAGGTCCGGCACGGCCTGCCCCTCGGGGTCCAGTCAGGGAGTACCATGGCTCGAGGTTCTGGTGCCAGAGCCCAGGTAGGCAGAGGCCCCGTATATATTGAGACCACGGAGTGGGAGACTGGCAGGTGCAGACCCTGGTCCCCGCAAGCCAGATTGAGGGGACCAGAGAGAGTGAGGTTGGTGGTAACGCCCAGTGTCTCCCATTCTTCTCCAGGGACCAGGAAGGAAGCGCCGTCCGTCTTCTGACTCCTGCAGTGAGGAGCCTGACAGCACAACACCGCCAGCCAAGTCCCCCAGGGGCGGCCCCGGGGCAGGTGGCCACGGCCCACTCCGCTACCGGAGCAGCGGCTCAGTGGAGCAAAGCGTCGTGGTGGGCTTGAGGGTGGATGGTGGAGCCCAGCAGTGCCTGGACTGTGGCTTGTGCTTTGCCTCCCCAGGCTCCCTGAGCCGCCATCGATTCATCAGCCACAAGAAGAAACGGGGTGTGGGTAGAGCCAGTGCCCTGGGGCTGGAGGATGGGGAGGAAGAGGCTGCTCCCCCAACAAGGTCTGACCTAGAGAGTGGAGATTCGCTCCTGCCAGCTCCTGGAGGCCCACTCACCTGTAAGGTCTGTGGCAAGAGCTGTGATAGTCCGCTCAACCTCAAGACCCATTTCCGCACGCATGGCATGGCGTTCATCAGGGCTCGGCAGGGGGGCAGTGGGGAGAACTAGGCCCCAGGCTGGGACTGACCAGCCCTTCCCTCTCCTCCCACCCCCCCCTCCCCCAGGCAAGGAGCCTGGGTTTCACTGCTGCTGCCACCCAGTCCCTGGGCTGGGGAATTTGTTTAACATTCACATTTTGTTCAGTTTCTCCAAATCCTGAAGGAAAAAGCTTTTGAGGATTATAGTGATTTATAACCTCCCCTCCCTCGGGTTTGGCCCTTGGGTCCTAGTCAAATGAGCCTTCCATTCCTCCTTTCTGAACTCAACACTAATTATGTTCCTGCTGCAGACCCTCAGTGTGTGGCTGAGGATGGGGGATGGGACCTAGGTAAAGTCTGCGATCAGGCACAGGAAGGGGGGGGGCTGGCCACAGCCTTCCACAATTCCTTCAGGGCAGACTAGGCTCTTGCTCTCCGCGCCAGGTCTTGCCCCAGCACCCTGGCACTCACGCCCCCACCCTGCAGTGCCTTTTACTTCTTTTTTCCCCCCAGAAGTTCAGCGGGGAGGTTGGTGGGGATGAGTCCTGTCAAAGGGGGCCCAGGGAGAGGAGGAGACAGGCTCTCAGGAATCCTTTATTCTTGTAATAATACTAACAGTGGGAGAAAACAGGAGGGAGAAAACCAGACCATTAAAACTGCTCGTGGTTTAATCCCCACTCAGGTTGCTCTTTGTATATGACTTGGACAATGGATTGACCGGGAGGGGGCGAGAGGCAGAACGGGGCAGTCCCTCCTCTGCAGGGAAGAGCAAGCTTTCCACCTGTGCTGTGTGCGGCCTTTTGTATCTTGGATGCAGTTCCCACCCCCCCAAGAAGTGATCAACTCAGATAGGACACAGGTGGCTAACTAAGGACTTTATTTCAGACAAAAATTAAAAATAAAAAATCGAGAGCCATTTCCCTGGGTGTAAGGAAGGTATGAGGGGAAGGAATTCCTCATGGCTAGGCCAGTACCCTCAATATGCTGGAGGGATTGTGGTAATTCCCTTCCTCACCGCCATGACAGGGAAGCTCAGCAACTTCAGGAACCTATGTCAGAGCCCACCTACCAAGGGGAACTCTGGCTGGGGGTCAGTCCCTGGCAGAGGAGAGTTGGGCAGCAGCATGGCCAAAGGCCAACTATAGGATCAAATCCTAAGTACCAAGAACCCACTCTTCTCCCTTTGCTGGGGCCCAGAAAAGATTAAAGATGGCCTGTGGAAAAGAGCCTCAGATCCTATCCTGGTGAGAAGAAAGGCCCTGGTGCCCCTCATTCGTCCTCTGTTCTCTGGAGGGCAGTGATCCTGGAGTCTTGTCAGGTGGTAGTACTGACACCGCAGGGCATAGGAACCCCGGCAGGTCTGGACCCCTTAGCTGGCTCTCCCACCCCTTGGCAAGCTCTCACGGTTACCACATGATCCTTTGTATTTCTTGCCTTCTATTTCCCTTGGGTGGATGGTTGGGTAGGTGGGATTTCATGGTTTGGGGTTTCTTCGACAAGGGCCCTCCCGGGGAGGGTGCCATAGATGCCCCCCACTACTGCTGGGCCTGAGAAGGAGAGTGTCACATGATGCCGTTGGTGAGGTACTGGAAGCCATCATAGAGTTTGGTGGTGATAGACCGCATACTGCCATCCACCATCTGCTCTACCAACAGCTGGAGCTGCTCCTCAGTCATGCTCATGTGGAATCTCTCTTTAAGGTTGCGAATGGTGCTGGAGCCGTGGAAGCAAGGCAGCTGAGAGCCTGGGGGTCGGGGGACAGGGATCACAGATGGATAGAGGAAAGTCAAGAGCGGCCACCACCAGGAATGCAGTCAGGGGTATCTTGAAGTACCTCTTCCCTCCCTTTCCCAAAGGTCCGCGGTGTGGGTGCTACTGCACTGGTGCCGAGAGCAGCAGCTGGTGGGCACCCTTGTCTGGAGCCCACCTTCACCCCATACTCCTTAGCCCCTCTGCATGTGAGGGCATATGGGCAGAGGAGGGATGGGAGCCCACGCCATCTCTCCCCCAGTAAGGAGAGTTGAGGGAGCAGAGGCTTAGGGCCCATGGGGAAGGAAGGCTGGGAAGAGGCTCTGGAAATGGGCCCTGCACACTTATCTGGTTGCAGGCCTCTGTCTACGCTACGTCTGACACTCACAGATGACCTGGGCCACGGTCATCACGGGGCCAGACGGGGATGCTCCTGAGCAACGGCGACAACCTGTGGGGTAGGGGTATGGAGGGGAGGAGACTGGCAGCTCAGATCTGGTGTACATCTGAAGCCTTGGGAGGAAGAGGGGGAGGAGGGCCTAGAGAAGCGGGTAGAAGAGGGCATCCTGATCAAACAACTACAGGTGTGAAGGCAACCAGGAAGTTGAATCATAAAGACGAAAAGGAGAGAGTCGGGGCAGGACAGGGGAGTAGTATGGAAAGGCAGGTGGCACCCCAGGGTGGCTGGGCTAGGGCAATGAGAGGTCACAGTGGAATGGGAGGAATCTGAATTGGCAAAATGATGCAGGAGCGGGAGACTAATGTCCAGTGCTAGATAGGGTGGTTAGAAGGACCAGAAACGAGGGCTGCTCTTCCTGAGGGTGCCTAAGAAGTCCTTTCTGCTGTCTCCTTCCTCCCACCCGAGACCCAGCTCTGCCAGGGTTCCAAAGGAAAAACAGAGCACTGGGTCAGAGCCAGAAATCCTCTGGTTAACCTTGAATTTTACAGTGGAATCAACTTTCTGGAAGTCCTAAACTTCAGGGCCCCAGCCTGAGTGGGATCCTGAGGCGCCCTGGGACCTGAGCTCTCCCTAGCCGCACCTTGTTGCATGATCTCCACGATCTGCACCACCTTATCCATGTGTTTGCGAGCGGCGATCAGCCCTTGCAGCATGAGCATCTTGTAGTAGTTGAACATGTCACCATTCAGGCCACCCATTACCTGGGAAGGGAAAGTCATGTGAACAAACATGCTTCTGGTAGGTATGGACCTTGTCCCAAGGGCCTTCAGCACTACTTCCTCAGCTAGGTGCTGGTAGCTCACGCCTGTAATCCTAGGTACTCAGGAGGCTGAGATCTGAGGATTGCAAAGCCAGTCCAGGCAGGAGAGTCCATGAGACTCTTGTTTATAATTAACCACCAGAAAACCAGAAGTGGAACTGTGGTTCAAAGTGGTAGAGTGCTAGCCTTGAGCAGAAAAACTCAGGGAGAGAGCCCAAGCCCTGAGTTCAAGCCTCATGATGGACCAAAAAATAAAGAACTAGTTCTCGGAGCAACCATGCCAACTCTTATTTCCTCATTCCCCTACAAGGGCAGGAAGCTCCCAGGAAATTTTGCCTCATCCTGACTGTCATTTCTGTTCTGTTCCTCCCAAATCTCAGGGAAATCCACCAGTTCTCTTCCCGTGAGAGAGAAAGACAGTGATCCTGGAGACACAGCCTCCTTTCTGACTCACATCCACAAACTCTGTGGTCAGCTTAAAGGCTGATGTTTCAAAGCCCAGGTTTCGGGGTGAGCTGGACAGGATGAAGCCAAAGTCGATGTGGATGATATGGCCTTCTGCATCAAGAAGGATGTTCCCATTGTGCCTGAGGAAGGAGAGGAGACACAGTAAACCTAAGGCTGGGACTTTAAGATGCAATACACTGGCCACGGGCTAACAGGCAGGGGAGTACTCATCCATGGTACCTTCCTGCCTATAACTGGCTCCAAAGTTACTGGTGGAAAGAAAGGAAGTGTAAAAAGAACCACTAAAGGCGGTGGGATCTGAAATTGCGATTAATAAAAAATAGTTTAAGATTATCCCAGTTTCCCAGAAATCATATATCTAGCAACCTGACTGAACCAAATCGAGTAGCAAGTCCTGAAGCAAAGGCCTCTGAGCTTCCAGCCAGCTATCACAGACATTACTTTGCTAAGTGTGTGGCCTCGACACAGGACAGATTTACCTATGTTTTGTTTGTAATCCCTATCAGCCTACTGCAGAAGAGGCTCCATCAAAAGGGACCAATAATTAGAGGCAATGAGGCTCAGTGTGTTTAAATGTAAAACAGTATAGGCATTTCAAGCAGTAAGTTCTAAATCGCTTAGGTTAAAAACTCAGGAGCCAAGCCTTACAGGCCATCAGTAGGGAAAGAAGAGTTAAAGGGAGATAAATCCCAGGTCTTTGTGATTCCCACATGAATGGCCAGTGGAAAGAACAATTAACATGCGAAGCATGTAAGGCCTGGCCTATTCAGTATAACCAATCTCCTCACTGTCAATAGAGGCTTTGTTAGTCTGAGAGCTGTGTCAGAGGGCTACCTTCTGGAGTTGATCTGCCAAAAAGAGGAGGGGGGTGGTAGAAGGAGAACAAGGCCTACCTGAGTCCTTCCTCCCACAGTTAATTTTTTTGTCCAAAGTTCCAAGACTAAGGAGAAACAGAAGATTGACACTCTACCACTTATCACTTTGTGTGTGTGTGTGTGTGTATGTGTGTGCGTGTCTGTCTGTCTGTCTAATTGGAGATAAGTCTCACAGACTCTCCTGCCCGGGCTGGCTTCAAACCATGATCCTCAGATCTCAGCCTCCGCAGACGCTAGGATTACAGGTGTGATTCAGTGGTATATGCTTGCTAGGCAGATGGTCTACCTCTTGAGCTGTGCATCCAGCCTTTTTTGCTTTTTTTTTTTTTTTGGGCCAGTCCTGGGGCTTAAACTTAGGGCCTTGGCTCTGTCTCCGAGTGTCTCTATGCTCAAGGCTGGGACTCCACCACTTGAGCCACAGTGCCACATCCAGCCCTTTCTATTTAGGTGATACTGAGGACTTGAACCCAGGGCTTCATGCATGCTAGACAAGCACTCTGCCACTAAGTCACATTCTCAGCGCTTGCATAGGTTATTTTTGAGATGGGTCTTACTTTGAGCTTGGACTTAGTCGCCTGGCTTGGGAGCCTCCTACTTGTGCCTTCACATCCATTGGTTTAGATGAGTCTTGCAAACTTTTATGCTCAGGTTAGCCTCAAACCATGACCCTCCCACCTCTATTTCAAATAGCTAGGATTATAGGTTTGTACCACCATACCTGGCTGGTCTCTCAGCATGTATTTTTTACAAATTGAAGCCTAGAGTTGATCAACTCCAATAATTTTTTTCCTCACCTTTGTGGTGCATAACCAAGAATAGTCCTACAGTGTGTGTGTGTGTGTGTGTTGGTTCTGGGGCATGAACTCGTGGCCTGGGAGCTGCCCTTGTGTGTGTGTGTGTGTGTGTGTGTTTCTGGGGCATGAATTCGTGGCCTGGGAGCTGCCCTTGAACTTTTGTGCTCAAGGCTAGCGCTCTACTACTTGAGCCATAGCCCCACTTCTTCCTTTTTGGTACTTAATTGGAGATAAGTCTCTTGGGTTTGTCTGCACAGGCTTGCTTCAAACTGTGATCCTCAGATCTCAGCCTCCTAAGTTGCTAGGGTTATAGTTAAGAGCCACTAGCACCCAGCTTGCTTTTTTTTTTTTTTGGCAGTCCTGGGGCTTGAACTCAGGGCTTGGGTACTATCCCTGAGCTCTTCAGCTCAAGGCAAGTACTCTACCATTTGAGCCACAGGGCCATTTCTGGTTTTCTGGTGGTTAATTGGTGATAAAAGAGTCTCATGGACTTTCCTGCCCAGGCAGTCTTTGAACTGCGATCCTCAGATCTCAGCCTCCTGAATAGCTAGGATTATAGGCATGAGCCACCAGCGCCTGGCTCCTCAGCTTGCTTATTGAGCTAGGGGCTCAAGACATAACACTAAGCTGCCGTGAAGTCAGCCTAGGCAAGAAAGTCTGTGAAACTCTTATCTCCAGTAAACTCAAAAAAGCTAGAAGTGGCACTGTGGCTCCAGTGGTAGAGTACATGCCTTGAACAAAAGCAACAGTACCCAGGCCCTGAGTTCAAGCCCCAGGCCCAGAAAAAGAAAAAGAAAAAAAGACATAGTCCTATTATTGAGTTGGTGGCTCAAGACATAACCCTAGCTACCCAGGAGGCTGAGACCTAAGGACTGTTGTTCAAAGCCAACATGCATGGAAAATCATATGTGATTCCATCTCCAATTAACCAGCAAAAAAGCCAGAGTTGGAGTCATGGCTTAAGTGGTAGAGTACCAATTGTGAGCAAATGACCCAAACAAGAGCATGAAGTACTAAGTTCAAGCTTGGGAATCTGCTAAATAAAAAAAGTTATTATTGAGTTTACTCAGTTGCCTGGCTCTTCTTCCCCAAAGGATAGACTTTCACCTTCCAAACACTTAAGAAAAGCCCTTGAGGCCTGACTAATGCCAGTTTCTTTGACTCCATTTACTCAACCCTGGTGCTAAGTTCTAGGCTCTCTAGGCACTGGGTTCAAAATCCTGACATTTCAGGGTCAGTCTAAAACTTGCAATCAGCTCATTATAATTATATTCTTCTAACGACCTCAGATGCAGAACCTATGCTGGCTTACTGTAGGGCAGAGTCTGGGTGGTATTATTAACTACATGCAAGATGTGCTTTCTCTCCATGTGTAGGAAGGCCTCATAAAGGTCATCTGATACTGACAAATATGGTATTCTGGGCAAAACAACAGATACTTTGATTTTTTTTTTTTTTTTGGTCAGTCCTGGGGCTTGAACTCTGGGCCTGGGCACTGCCCTGTGCTCTTCAGCTCAAGGTGAACGCTCTACCACTTGAGCCACAGCGCCACTTCTGGTTTTCTAGTAGTTTTTTGGAGATAAGAGTCTCATGGATGTTCCTGCCTGGGCTGGCTTTGAACCGTGATCTCAGATCTCAGCCTCGTGAGTAGCTAGGATTCCAGGCGTGAGCCACCAGCACCCAGCACAACAGATATTTTGAAAGTTGTGGAAATCACATGTTGAAATGGAAAGAAAGGAAACTTAGAGCTGTGAGTTTCAACTTCATCTTCATAATGTCCCTTATATCCATCTTTGTGCTGTCACTCAGCTGGTGCTGTATCACTTGAGCTAAGCTATCAGTTCTGGCTTTTTGCTGGCTAATTGGCAATACAAGTCTCTCACAAAAGTCTGCCGAAGTTGGATTTGAATCTTGATCCTTAGATTTCAGCCTCCTGGGTAGCTAGGATTATAGGCATGTGCCCTGACACAATTTGTTTTAATTTTAAAAACATTATTTTTCTTAAAAAAAAAAAACCAAACTATTCCTCAATTTTATCTTTTTCCAATCTCTATTGTCTTTTCAGTCCTTGTCCACTCAAAACCTTATTTTCATTCCTACAACTCCTTTGTGTGTGTGTGTGTGTGTGTGTGTGTGTGTGTGTGTGTGTGTGTGTGTGTCGGTTGTGGGGCCTGAACTCTGGGCCTGGGCGCTGTCCTTCAGCTCTTCAGCTCAAGGCTTGTACTCTACCACTTGAGCCACAGGGCCACTTCTGGCTTTTTCTGCTTATGTGGTGAAGAATTGAACCCAGGGCCTCATGCATGCAAGTCAAGTACTCTACTACTGAGCCACCTTCCCAGCCCCAACTCCTTCATTTTTTTACTCCTTTACTCAAACACTTGTCAATCTGTCTTCTTGGCTTACATGAACATTTGTCTCATACCCTCAGAAAAGAAAAACCCTAAGAATAAACCTAACCAAGGCAGAAATACCTCTATAGCGAAAACTATAAAAATCTGAAGAAAGACATTGAACAAGACACCAGGAAGTTCAAAGAACTCCCATACTCACGGATCAGCAGAATTAATATTGTTAAAATAGCCACAGTACTAAAGGTGATCTACAAATTTAACGCACTATTCATCAAAATCCCAAGGCCATTCTTCACTGAGATAAAGAGAAAACAATCCAAAAATTCATATAAAACCACAAAAGGCCCAAATAGCCAAAGCAAATATGGACAAAAAAATGCAGGAAAGCTGGGCACCAGTGGCTTACACCTGTAATCCTAGCTACTCAGGAGGCTGAGATCTGAGGATCACAGTTCAAAGCCAGCCCACGCAAGGAAAGTCTTTGAGACTCTTATCTCAACTTATTCACTAGAAAACTGGAAGTGGCGCTGTGGCTCAAGTGGTAGAGTGCTCACCTTAAGCTGAAGAGTTTAGGGACAGCACCCAGGCCCAGAGTTCAAGCCACATGCAGACCAAAAAAAAAAAAAAGCAGAAGGTATTATAATTCCAGAACTCAAACTTTACTACAGAGCCTACAGTAAGAAAAACAGCTTGGAACTGGCATAAAAATAAGTCGGAAAACCAACAGGATAGACCAGAAGACCCAGAAATAAACCCATATACTTACAGTCATCTGATTTGAGAAGGGAGGCAAAAATACGTGTTGAAAGAAAAACCTCTTCAACAAATGGTGTTAGGAAAACTAGATATCCATATGTAGAAGACTGAAATTGGATCTGGATCCCTGTCATCTTAGACTAATATCAACTCAAAATGGATCAAAGACCTCAATGTAAGACCTGAAACCTTGAAACTAGTATAGGAAGGAGCAGGAGAAACATTAGAATTTACTGGCATAGACAGGAACTTCTTTAATAGAATTCCAGGGACTCAGAAAATTGGAGAGAGAATTGACATTGCATCAGGCTAAAGTTTCTGTACAGCAAAGGACATAGTAACTACGCTAAAAAGACAAACTACACAATGGGCTATACATCTGACAAGGGCCTGATATCCAGAATATACAAAGAACTCCAGGAACTAAATTCCCTCAAAATCAAAACTCCAACTAATGGGCAAAGGTGCTAAATACAGACTGTCAGAAGTAAGAATGGTCAATACACAGGAGGAAATGTTTATAATGTCTGGCCATAAAGGAAATGAAGACAGGCGTCAGTGGCTTACACTTGTAATCCCAGCTACAGGACGCTGAGATTGCAGTTCAAAACCAGCCTGGGGAGGAAAGTCTGTGAGACTCTTCTCTAATTAACCACCAGAAAATGGGAAGTGGCACTGTAGCTCAAAGTGGCGGAGCACTGGCCATGACTGAAAGAGATCAGGGACAATGCCCAGGCCCTGAGTTCAAGCCCCACAACTGACAAAACAGAATATGTGAATAGCAACAAATACTAGTGGGGATATGGGGGAAAAGGGAAACGAAACCCTAATATCCTGGGCTGGGAAGGTAGCTCACTGGTACAGTGCTTGCCTTACATATATGAAGGCCTTGGTTCAATTCCTCAGTACCACATAAGCAGAAAAAGCTGGAAGTGGCACTGTGGCTCAAGTGATAGGGTACTAGCCTTGAGCTGAAGAGCTGAAGGGGGCAGTACCCAGGCCCAGAGTTCAGGCCCCACGACCGACCAAAAAGAAAAAGAAACCCTAATATCCTGTTGGGAATATAAACTACTGCAACTACTTTACAGCCATTTGGAGGGTCCTCAAAAATAAATAAATAAATAAATATAGAACTATTCTATGATCCAGCAATACCACTCTAGGGTATCTACTCAGTATTAGAAGTCAAGGTTTCGTAAAGACACTTGCATATTCGTGTTTATTGCTATACTATAGCCAAATTATGGAGACAACCCTAATGTCTGACAATGGATGAGAGGATTAAGAAAATGTGGTATATATACACAGCAGAATTTTTTTTTTTTCCTTTTTGGCAGTCATGGGCCTTGAACTCTGGGCCTGGGCGCTGTCTCTCAGCTCTTCAGCTCAAGGCTAGCGCTCTACTGCTTGAGCCGCAGCACCACTTCCAGCTTTTTCTGCTTATATGGTGCTGAGGAATTGAGCCCAGGGCCTCATGCATGCAAGGCAAGTGCTCTACCACTGAGCCACCTTCCCAGCCCCATACAGTAAAATTTATAACATCTATTAGGAATGAAATTGATTTATAAAATGCTTTGTTAAATGGCAACTCCTTCGTACAACTACTTTTAAAGATAATAATTTATTTTAAAAGAAAAGATAATACTGCGTCATTCACAGGGAAACGGATAGCCCTCAAAAAAAAAATATGTAAAGTGAAATTAAGTTAGGCTCCGAGAGATAAATGGTACAAATGGTACATGTTTTCTTTCACATGAGGAGGTGAGATCTAAATTATAAACAAATGAAAACTTATGCTAGTTACACGCATACACACACACACACACTAAAGGTTATACTCAGGACACACACATACACACACACACACACTAAAGGTTATACTCAGGACACACACATACACACCACACACACACACACACACACACACACACACACACACACAAGGTTATACTCAGGAAGATTCTAATGGTGGGACTCTTCTGAACAATTAACAAATGGTTTAACAAATGAATACCAGGAACCTTAAACATGTTTTGTTGGTAAGTAGGACAGATGAATAGAGAAAGGAAAGGTGGGCAGATGGTCATTATATTCAATATACACATGTAAAATGGAATTACATAATTTAAGGTATGGGTGGGATTGGAAGGGGTGGGGGAGAACAATGGAATGGTGACAGTGACCAAGATGCACTATATTCATAATCTGACTTGTTGAAATTAAACTCCTTTGTACAATTTCTTGAAAAAAAAAAGAAAGAAAATACATTTGTCTCTCTAAAAAAAAAAAAAGTTTGTTCAGCCAGTAGCCGGGCACCGGTGGCTCACGCCTGTAATCCTAACTAATCAGGAGGCTGAGATCTGAGGATCATAATTCAAAGCCAGCCAGGGCAGAAAAGTCTGTGAGATTTTTTATCTCCAATAAACCACTAGAAAACCAGAAGTGGCGCTGTGGCTCAAGCGGTAGAGCGCTCGCCTTGAGCTGAAGAGCGCAGGAACAGTGTCCAAGCCGAGTTCAAGCCCCACGACTGACAAAAAAAAAAGTTTGTTCATCAATTGTTGACTGCAATTGAAGGTACAGAGAGGTCCCAGGAAAGATTAAGATGAAGGGAGAAGTCACTCACCTGTCTTTGACTTGCAGCAGGTAGCAGACCAAGCAGTAGCCAGCACAACTTTGCACAAAATTGCGCTGGGCACTGAGGAACGCCTCAGTGGTGTAACTGCCATGCTCTTGTAGGAAGTAATCAAGCAAGGAGAGCTGGGACTGTTTTTTCACTTGGTGGATGGAAACAGCATTGACCACTGGTTCAATCATGCCACTGTCGGCCGAAATCACAAGAATCTTGTATGGCTTGATCCAAAGGGGCACTCGCTCCTGTTCCCAAATGGACTGTGAGGAGACACAAAAGTACCGAGACTCTCAGCTCTCTCTAAGCCAGAAAAGCAAGCTGTGTCTCCCCTCTTTCCTAACTTTCTTTCCTTTGTCACTTTGGATTCTAGGCCATCAAGTGAGTGGTCTACAGAGGGCCGGAAGCTTCGAAAGAAAGACAAGGGCCCCTCAAAGGCAGGAAACTCCATGTAGAGAAATGCAAGAAAAGTGTTCATATAGATAGAAGGTCCAGAAAATACCTATCATCTTATACACAGGGAGGTTGGTACTATCATTAACAAAACAGGAACCAGATATGGTAGGACATGCCTGTAAGCCAGCATTTGGGAGGAAGAGGCAGGAAAATATTCAGTTTGAGGTCTGTCTAGACCGAATGATTAGAGCTTGAATAAATAAACAAAATAAAAATCCAGCCAGTCGTCAGTGGCTCACGCCTGTAATCCTAGCTACTCAGGAGCTGAGATCTGAGGATCACGGTTCAAAGCCAGCTCGGGCAGGAAAGTCTGGGAGACTCTTATCTCCAATAACCACTAGAAAACAGGAAGTGATGATGTGGCTCCTGCGGTAGAGCACTAGCCTTGAGCTGAAGAGCTGAGGGACAGAGCCAGGCAGAGTTCAAGCCCCATGACTTCCAAAAAGAAAAAAAAAAAAAAAATCCAGGTATGGTGCCTCCCAGCTTCTTGGGAGGTAGGGATCAGGAGGATGGTAGACTAAGACCAGCCCAGGCAAAATGTTAGTGAGACCTTATTTCAACAAAAAAGTTGGACATGGTGGAATGTGGATGTCATTCCAGCTATAAAGGAAGCTATTGCTATGAGGATTAA
>NW_012267242.1:12011552-12022639 GCF_000151885.1 Dipodomys ordii
ACTGTGGCTTAAGCGGTAGAGCGCTCGCTTTGAGCTGAAGAGCACAGGGACAGTGCCCAGGCCCAGAGTTCAACCCCCACGACTGACCAAAAAAAAAAAAAAGAATTGGGCGCTGGTGGCTCACGCCTGTAATCCTAGCTACTCAGGAGGCTGAGATCTGAGAATCGTGGTTCAAAATCAGCCCATGCAGGAAAGTCCCTGAGACTCTAATCTCCAATAAACCACTCAGAAAACCAGAAGTGGCGCAGTAGCTAAAGTGGTAGAGCACTAGCCTTGAGCTGAAGAGTTGAAGGACAGTGTTCAAGCCTAGAGTTCAAGCCCCATGACTGACAAGAAGAAGAAGAGGGGGTGGGGGGAGAGGATCTATGTGGTCATTCAGGTGGGCTGGAGTTGGGATGAGGCCCTTTCCTTCCTTTCCTTACCTGCAGTTGCTTCAACACCTGGAAGGCCAGCAGTTCCTGCCGAAGGTCATCCCCACACTTGACAATGACTGACAGGAGCCGCCAATTGGGGAGATGGCCATAGGGGGAGCCTTCTCTGATCCGCCTGTGAAGAAAGAAGAAAGAAAGTGTCACTGGATAGAGTGAGGACTCAGGCTGCCTGGAAGTCTGATGGACCTTTTGGAGGCTGATGGGTTCCTGAAACCGCTTAGGAATTCTGAGAGTAGAGAGACCACTCCTTACTCCCACTCACCGTACTTTTTCCTGCCAAGGCTCTTTGAGGGCAACGGCAGAAGGGTCTTCTGGGTCTCGTTTGAAGGCTGTGGGGGTATGAGCTAGCTGTTCTGAAAGGCGCCGTCTAGTAGGAAGAAAACACATTTGTTTAGAGAAGTTACCCCAGAGCTTCAGGCCCTGTCTACGCTGGCATTCTCTGCACTAGTCCTGGACTCTAAGCACATAGAGAGAAACCTATGCTGAGAGAGAGAGATGCATGGAAGGAAAAGCCCCATCTACAGCACCATTTTGCTAACTTGGGCACTAGTGGCTCATGCTGGTAATCTTAGCTAGTCAGGAGGCTGAGACCTGGAGGATCATGATTTGAAACTAGCCAAGACAGAAAAATCTGTGAGATTCCATCTCTACTTGACCAGAGGCCCTGAGGTGAAACACAGCTACTGGAAATAAAATAAAAATTCGGGGTATCTGGTCCTCTCTATTCCCCTACCCAAATACTGATTTAGAATGTGACTCCAGAATCTCCTCCCTCCCACCTGATTCTGAGGTCCCACTTTGGGACGTCACTTTTTTGTGTGTTGTTGGCTTCATTTACTTTTGGTGGTGGTGTTAAAGACAAACCCGGGGCCTTGCACGTGTTAGACAAGCAGTCTATCACGGTGCCAGTCCCCCACTTTGAGAAACACTGCTTGAATTCCTTTCTTGGCTACTCCCGCCCTTTAGAGTCCCTCTTAACATCTCATTTCTTCCTGTAGCTGTTTCAGTACTGTCTCAGCCTTCTTCAGTAATGCCTTCGCTGCCCTAAGTCAGGTGGCCTCAGGACAAGGACAAAGTAGAGAAAAGGGAAAGACAGGCTGAAAGACAAGAGAGGAAGGGGACGAAGCGGTGTCTTAGGAAGGGATAAAAAAAAGGAGGCGCGATGGGATCTGGCCATACCGGATATCCCCTGCTGCAATGAACACAGGCTCCTTGCTCTCCTGGCTGGTGATGCTGTCCACGGAGAACTGGGAGATGTTGTCACAGCTGTTGGTGTGCACTTCAGGGAGCTGGGGAGAGCAGGGGAGTGCTGGTCAGAGGTACTAAGCATAGAGCTCTGTCACTCTGCCTGCCATCACCACGGCATGTTCACCCCTCCCTTCCAGACTGTTGAGTAAGCCTCCCATGGTTCCGTGCCATTCTAACCACTTGCAGCTTGAGCTGCCTGGGCATGCTCATGGACCCCACAGCAGTGTTTCTCAAAGTGTGAACTACCTGTCTCAGAACTGACAGAGCAGCTTGCTGGAATGCATAATTCTAGGTCCTGCCATCCATCTCAATTAGCATGACTGAGAATGAAAATTGGAAGTCTGAATTTTTCAAAAGGTCTCCAGAGACTCCCAACATACTAAAGTTTGCACACCACTGCCAAAGATCATAAGCTGAATTCTCAGCCTCATCTTGAGTGAGAGGCCCTCAAGGTTAAGGGTTCATTCTTCCCTGTGGTTTAGAATTCTTCTAGATTTCTCTGAGCAGTTCAATCTAAACCGATCTTATCTCCTCACTTCTCTCCTTTACTCCACTGTTACCTAATGTACGCTGCCTTATACATATATCTTCTGTAATTTTTCTTCTTAAATATCTATGTCTAATTCCTCTAGCTGAATTGAAAACTCAAACACAGAGATTTAGAGATTCGTGTGTGTATGTATGTACACTGGTCCTAAGGTCTGAATTCAGGGCCTGGGCACTGTCCCTGAACTTTTTTGCTCAAGGCTGGTGCTCTACCACTTAAGCCACAGTTGCACTTCTGGCTTTCTGCTGGTTAATTGGAGATAAGCTTTTCATGGATTTTCCTGCCCAGAATGGCTTCCAAGCATGATCTGCAGATCTCAGCTTCTGGAGTAGCAAGGATTAGAGCCACTGGCAACCAGCTAAGGCCCTGTATAAAATCCTGCTCTGGTTCCCTATAATCCAGAATAAAATTTAAGTTTCCACAGCTCACAAGATCCTCCCTATACCATGACTCATGGCAACCTTCCTACACCATGACTCACGGCAACCTCTCCAGCCTCCTTACTCAGGGATTCTCACCTCACTCCCACAGCATGCAAATTTTCTTTCAGTTCTTATCAGGGGCCAAGTACTGTCTTATCTTCCAGTCTTTGTATACAGGTCCTTTGTCCCAAAGCTTTTTTTTTTCTGTCTGTAGTGGGGCCTGAACTCTCTACCACTTGAGCCACAGCACCACTTCCCGCTTTTTCTGCTTATGTGTGCTGAGGAATTGAACCCAGGGCCTCATGCATACAAGGCAAGCACTCTACCACTGAGCCACCTTCCCAGCCCCATGCCCCAAAGCTTTGTCCAGCTAATTCCTACCATACTTCATGCATCACCAAGAGATCACTTCCTCTAGCTAATTTTTGTTGTTGTTGTTGGTGGTGGTGGTCATGGGGCTTGAACTCAGGGCCTCTGCGCTGTCCTTGAGCTCTTTTGCTAAAAGCTAGCGTTCTACCACTTGAGCCACAGTACCAGTTCCAGTTTTCTGGTTGGTTAACTGCCCAGGCTATCTTTCAACTATGATCCTCACATCTCAGCCTCCTGAGTAGCTAGGAATATAGGCATGAGCCACCAGCGCTAAGTCTTCTAGGAAATCTTTTGACTCCAAATAAAGGACTATCTTCACCCTTGGATGGTCCTGTAATGTCCCATCTTCTGCACTGTCTTGTTCTCTCTCCTACTAGGTCATAAACTTCTTTTTTTTTTTTTTTTGTCGGTCGTGGGGCTTGAACTCTGGGCCTGGGCGCTGTCCCTCAGCTCTTCAGCTCAAGGTGAGCGCTCTACCACTTGAGCTACAGCGCCACTTCCAGTTTTCTGGTGGTTTATTGGAGATAGGAGTCTCACGGTCTCTCCTGCCCAGGCTGGCTTTGAACCGCGATCCTCAGATCTCAGCCTCCTGAGTAGCTAGGATTACAGGCGTGAGCCACCAGCGCCCGGCATTAGGTCATAAACTTCTTGAAGGTAGAGACCAAGTCTTTTTTTTTTTTTTGCCAGTCCTGAGGATTAATTCTGGGCCTGGGTGCTGTCCCTGAGCTTCTTTGTGCTCAAGGCTAGAGCTCTGCCACTTGAGCCATAGCACCATTTCCAGCCTTTTCTAAGTAGTTTACTGGAGTTAAGAGTCTCATGGATATTACTGCCCAGGCTGGCTTCAAACTGCAATCCTCAGATCTCAGCCTCCTGAGTAGGTAGCATTACAGGCGTGAGCCACCAGCTTACTTAGCAGAGGCCAAGTCTTATTCACTGGCATATAGCACTCAGGTGTGGCACACAGAAATTCCTTCAGTATTTTTTTTTTTTTTTTGAGACAAAGTGGTCTTGCTATGAAGCCCAAACTGGCCTTAAATTCATGATCTTCCTGCCTCAGCCTTCTGCATGCTGGGATTACAGGCATGTGCCACCACGTCCAATATAAAAAATACTTTGTGAAAGAAAGCATGGCTTGCCAGTATTTGCTAGCTTAAAACAGCTTTATTTAGCAAGTGTTCAATAAATAAGTTCATGAAATTTCTCACTCTCCAGGGTCTACAAGTTCTTCCTTATATTTAACTTGAATTCTTTCTTCAGGAGAACAAGCTCCACATGAATCTAACCCAGATCAGCTGCTCAGAGATTGTCCCTCTCACATCTATACCATTCATTTGGGCTCTTGGCTGCCCCACCAGGGAGGAGACTGTCTGATCTCCCATGTCTTGAAAGCTCCCGAAGAACAGGGGATGTGCCCTGGTATCACCCCTGTGGAGCTCCCTCACCTCGACTTGTAGCTCGCCTATGTCATCCACTGACCAGGCTTCGTCGTCATTGTCATAGTTGGGCACGGTGCTGAAGCTGCCAGCCCGCTGCTCATGGGTGATACCACATTCAGGCAGATTCTCTACAGATCGTGTGCTCCGAATTCGGTTCTCGGGGATCCGGGCAGGGACACTGGTAGTGTCGAAGTTTTCACATTCAAGGACTTCCACATAGATCAGGTAGGGAGCCTAGTGGAGGAGGTAAGAACAGTATTTGCAACTTACCTCTACCACTACTTTTCTTTTTCTTTTTTTTTTTTGGTCAGTTGTGGAGCCTGAACTCTGGGCCTGGGCGCTGTCCCTCAGCTCTTCAGCTCAAGGCTAGCACTTTACCACTTGAGCCGCAGTGCCACTTCCAGCTTTTTTGCTTATGTGGTGCTGAGGAATTGAACCCAGGGCCTCATGCATGCAAGGCAAACACTCTACCACTGAGCCACCTTCCCAGCCCTCTTTCTTTTTTTTGTTGGTCATGGGGCCTGGGTGCTGTTGCTGAGCTCTTTTGCTCAAGGCTAGCGCTCTATCACTTTAAGCCACAGCTTATTTAGTGGTTATTTAGTGGTTAACTGGAGATAAGACTCTCACATACTTTCCTTCCTGGGCTGACTTCGAACCCGTGTCTTCAGATCTCAGCCCCCAGAGTTGCTTGGATTACAGATGTGAGCTACCAGCACCATTAATGCCTGGCTTCTATCACCACTTCCTAAATCTCAATTCTGTTAACACAGTTCTTCCCGTTGCCCCTTCCTAACTCTAAGCCTCATCTACCTTCATACATGAACACCATAGTAAGGCAGGAACTTGTCATATATGATCACCTACATAAAGTATTTGGGTGAGAGAAAAAAAAAAACAAGTTTTCCAGCTGGGCTTCAAATGACCTGATTTTGCAATTGGACCAAACTATTCCAACTAGAAATGACAACTGTGGGCCTGTCCTAAAGACAGGGCCCTAGAAGCTGCTGGGGACATAAAGATGGGACAAAACTTGGCACAGTCCCAAGAAGGACTCTAATCTTTAATACTTCCTATGAAAGAAGAATTGGAATGATGTAGTCATTCTAATCAGCACATTCAGTTACTTTTCTCCAGTTATGGGCATCCTTTTTTCCTCTCTGCCTACACTGTTCAGAAAACGTCTTAGAAACATTTCTCTACCTTCATAGTAGCTGTATCTAGATAGCCTGAGAACTTCAGAAGAACTGAGGAAGAACTATCAAAATGAAGGTAAGGAACGGGTGGAGAGTGCTTCTTCTAAGATATAGTTAAGAGAGAAGCTGAAAGATTAGGCTTGATGGCTCAGAAAAGCAAAGTCTAAGAAACAAGGAAGGAGGGCTCTCAGGATCACAACAGTGACGGAATACAGTCATGGTTGACACATGTACCATGAACTATGAAGGGCATCTAAGATGTTGGTAGGGCATTCTTGGGGCTTATACATAAACTTTAGCAATCATGGGTGAACAGTGAAATCAGTGATAAGGTCTGAGTCAGAATCTACCTACCTTGTCCTTGGAATTGAGGACAACAGCCTGTGTGTGGGGCACGCGGACCACGTGGTGGTCAAATCCAGCGGTGGGTAGCCAGACTCGGGCAGGGAGCTTATGGTTGAGCAGGGAGAGCTCTGAGATCAGCCGCTGGGTTTTCTGCTCTTTGGTGGGGAGAGTGGCCAGCCGTTTGCCAATTGCCATTAGGGACTTGATGAATTCTCGCTCAGGAGCCAGTCGGACAGGCTATTGAGAAGATTAAGACAAAAAAAAAAAAAAGATGGGTTAAAACAACAACAACAACAACAAACCCAACAGATATTGAAAAAAGTAGCCCACCCTCTTCAATGACTCCTGGCTAAGTAGACCAGGGCCTCTAGTAGCTAGAGAATTCTGGGAAAGGAGCTAACCCAACCCTCTCAGCTTGAATTGAGAACAAGTAGAGCATTCCTTCTTTGCAGTTTTACTCCTTGGGGAATCCAAGGGATATACACTCCTTGTCTGTTAAACTTGAGGTCCTCAAGGACTGTCCTAAGGCTTTAAGACAGGCAAGGGGACAACAGGTCCTCAGAGAGAAGTACACCTTCCCTCGTCTCAGGATAGGATTGTCTCCTCATCTGAGTCCTTGGTCTGGATCCCTGTTGAAGGGCTTTGTCAGGGCCCACAAATTAGGAAAGAAAGCTCCACATCTATATTCTCCTTCCAAAGAAGGAAGGTGTTCTTCATCCAAGTGACTTTAGGTGCTCCACAACCATCCCACATTCTCTTAACACGAGATCAATGCACATGCACAGGATGAGAAAACTACATTAATGAGGGAATGGTGAAGGGGAAAAGAAAAAGCAGAGGGAGGGAGGAATGGGTAGATGAATGGAGAAAACAGTAGCCTATTTTTAGTCTTGATGACCCTGAAGACTGTCTCTAGTAATTCCTCCTTGGGTCCTCCTCCCCTACCTCTCAGCAACTAGGCTCCCATTTTAGCTCCCTATTGTGAGGCTGCTTATGCTAAGCACTTCAGTCATCCCCCGAAAGGGCAAAGTCAGTCTGGGAAGACAGGATGGGGAAAAAGTTGGACTTAGCTAGACCTGAAGAAGGGCTCTGTAGTCCAAGTTCTTCTATTCCAAGGGGCATTTTATCAAGATAGCCATTCAACTTCCCAACCTATCTCCCCTCAGCTACATAAGCAAAGTATCTCCTCCTTTTACAGGAATAGCATTGTACTCACCAGACTTTTCTTTCTCTTTCTGAATGTGCCTTGCTTAGTTTTCTGATAGAGATTTTCTACCTTGACTGCGGGGCGGGTAGGGGACTTCTTTTGAAAACTGAGCAGTATACCATGTCCACTTGTGTATATAGGACAGAGCCAGGGTAGAGGAAAGAAACAGCAACTCTGTCAGCTCTCATGACAGGAAAAGAGAGGCTGGCAGTAAGCAATGAAAGAGTGTCAGAAATTTAGGGGATAGGGAGAAGAGAGATAAAGAAAGGTAATAGTATTGGACTTCTTTGAATCCTGGGGGCTTAGTAGAAAAGACTGAAGCCTTGGGTTCAAGCCTCACACAAAGACAGAAAGAGACAGAGAGCATGAGAGGGAAGGAGAAAGAGAGAGAACTATCTGAAATATCTGAGCCCTAATCCATCCATTCAGGTGGCAACCAGTCACCATCCCAAGGACCTTCCAGCCCAACTAATTCATAGCCATCTCATATTATAAAGGGCAGAATTCCTTTCCATTCTCAAATCAGCATTTGAGATGGGGGCCTCTATGTTACATGAGTATGTCAGAAATGTGACCCCTAAGTTACAGCAACATGTTGGAAATGTGACCCCTAAGTTACAGGACAACGTTGGAAATGTGACCCCAGGCCTCTAGAGAGAGGCTCTGCCACATGGGAGGAGATAACAATCATGACTGAAAGGGGAGCAGCACAGAACATTGAAAACTGATTGGGTAGACAAAGAAAATAGAAAAAAATAGAAAAATAAAATAGAAAAAAATTTTAAAAAATAGAAAAAAAAATCATTTAAACTCCCAGAGGGTCCAGCATTTCCTCTCACGTCTTTATCCAGCAATAAGGTCCAAGACACTGTGGGTCTAGAGGGTCAGGAGTTAGTCCAGAGGGGATAAGAAAGGAGAATGGGGATTAAAGAATACCCTGGGCAGTAAACTGGGAAAAGGGAAGAATTCAGCCCTGGAAGAAATGTGGTGAAAAGTTAAAAAGGAACACCAGTTGTGGGGAAGTGAAAAAACAAAAACAAAAACAAAAACCTTCTTCCAATCAGGTCCTGTTTGCTTTTGGAGTTGCTCCCAAGCAGCACAGGGTCTACCATTTAGAAGACTGGCTGAATACGTTGTGGTCCAAGGACAGAAGCCATGGGGAAGAGTTCTGGGTGGGAGCAATAAGACCCAGGGGGTTCTGCCAAGCAGTCTTTGGCTCTAATCCAGGAGTGATTTCTACCTCTTTCCCAGCTGTTTGTTCCTGAGACCCAGGAGCTGGCATGGAACAGCACAGCATCCAGCCCAGCTGTCTCTGAGAGCAGGATCAACCCAGCCTGTCTGCCTGGGCTCCTGTAGATGCCTACAGGGCTGGGAGGGCTGAAAGGGAGAAGCCTATCTCCCAGGAATTAAAGGGGTCTTTGAACTCTAGCCTCTGCCTGGAGGCTCAGAAGACCTGGGACGGAGAGGAAATGCGGCCATGGGGGGAGCCTGCCACCCCAGTCCCAGCCTGGCCCCACTTACGGAACTGAATGAATTATCAATACTCTCGGTGCTGGAGGAGAGCTCCTGGGAAAGGGCCAGAGGGCAAAGGGAGGAAGAGGGGGCAGGGAGGGAAGGGAAAGAGACAAAGGCAAAGAATTTAGCTCCAACTTGGACCATAACTACTTCTCTTGTGCTGTTCTAATTTAGTGAAAGACACATAAACCCAGAAATCCCACTTGCCCAATTCTAGACATTTGTGGGATGCTGAAAGGACAGTTCAGACCTCGAGTCAAAAAGGCCGAGGAGACAAGGCAGCCTCTCCTTTTCACTTTATTCTTATCTATTCTTGCCTAAATGATTTGGGGACTAAACCCTAAAGTCAGGCCCTTTTGGCAGTAACTGTACTGCTAAGCTTCCCTGTTCTTCCTCTATAGTTACTCACGTGCTCTCAGCCAACCCCTTCTTCATGAAGATCACTGAGAGGTGACTGGACTCCGTGAGCAGCATGACCCCATACTAGAATTCTTTTGAAGTCTCAGGAAGAGCTAAACTTTCTTTGCCAAGTACATTTACCTCTTCTCCAATCAGCTTCTGGATCACCCTGGGAAGCCTAATCCCAACTTGAGCCTATGTGCCAAGGGCATACAAGACCCATGAACATAGAGGCTCTGGGTTGGATGCTAGAGGAAGTAAGACTAGCTCAATCTTATATCCATCAAACCTTCTAAAGCTTCCTGACAGGCTATTTCACTTGACATTGGGCATATTACAAGTTTTTCTTACTTAAATTGGACACTTTTACCTAAATTCACTGGAGAAGGCTGATTATTAGCTGGGCAGTAGCTGTCCTAGTCCTAGCCCAGGGGTAAAAATCTAAGCATCACCCCATTCCTGTGTCTTAGCTGGTATCAGTGAACAAAACTGGGGACAGGGATGGTACGTGAACTCTCATTCAGTAGTTCTGCAGTAGCACTCAAAGTGCAGGGCCATCGTGGGTTTTGTCCAACAAGGTCTACCAGGTAAGGGTGCAGGGGTGGTACATGCACACAAATGGCAGGAGGAGGGGGGCCTGGACAGAAAAGGCAAAGTCCTGAAAGCTCCCAGGGCAAGAAACCCATGGACACTGAGATTTAGTCTACAACCAGCATCTCAAGTATCGGCTTAATTCAGGTTCATGTTTTAAATTCTATTCTAACTGGAGGTCCTATAGTTGAGATTTGACTTGGAAAATTGGGGCTGAAGAGCGTTTGTAGGGAAAAGCCACACCTGGAAACACTCTCCTAAGGCAACAACTCTTCTACTTCAGTAGAAGTGTGAGAGAAAATGCAGGCAGTGAAGGTACCAGAATTGATGACAACATCGTGGTTCACTTTCTACACTTGATCTGTCTAGAGAAGGAACAGCAGGCAGGACATTGGCTCTATGAGCAATGCTCTGGCCGATTCTCTCACAGAAAGGTCTCAGTGGACTCATTAATAGCCTTACGGGGAGGGAGGTATAGTATGAGCTGGCCCTCTCCTCCTACTCCCTAGGCTTGAGTCACTCATACTGAGTCAGCTGCAGGGAATAAAGCTGAGGCCAAGAAGCTGACATCACACCATATCAGGCTGGAAGGCCCACTGGGCCTCTAGTGTGACATGCAGCAGATTTCTCTGTACAAAGGTTGCACTCCTGAAAAGACAAAATTGATCTGGTGTCCTTATGTGGGAAAGGGCGGAGGTGGTACCTAAACCACTCCCTGCATCCCCACTTTATGCCAAAATATTTGTCATTTGGCTACAAGTGGAAAGGAAGGCTGCCTGAACAGAGAGCCCCGAAGTGGCTGATTAAAAAAACTGCTTTAAAGAGGCAAGTTTGAAGGAGAATAGTAGGAAAGGGGAGAGCTCAGTACTAGAGACTTCTCATCGTGTGTGGGGAGAGTGTAATAAAAGATTCCTCAGGAAGGAAAGAAAATGGAACCCTCTGTGAGATCTAGGCAGAAAAGAGCTGAGCAGGGAGACTCCAGCCTAGAAGAAAAGTAGAGCAGCTCTTCCCTCTTCACTGTGCTGCCACCCGAGTCTCAGGAGCAACCTACTGTGGTAGAAGCATAGGATGAAACTCAGGACCCAAAAGGAGAGCAGACATGGAGAGCATGGCACCAGGGCTCTCCGAGAGACTCTACTTTCCTGAAAGTCTACTCAGGCTTCAGAAAATTCTATGCTTCGTGGGCTGGGAAGGTGGCTCAGTGGTAGAGCGCTTGCCTTGCATGCATGAGGCCCTGGGTTCGATTCCTCAGTACCACATAAGCAGAAAAAAACAAAAGCCGGAAGTGGCGCTGTGGCTCAAGTGGTAGAGCGCTAGCCTTGAGCTGAAGAGCTGAGGGACAGCGCCCATGCCCAGAGTTCAGGCCCCATGACAGGACCAAAAA
>NW_012267242.1:12032154-12039939 GCF_000151885.1 Dipodomys ordii
TAATCCTAGCTACTCAGGAGGCAGAGATCTGAGGATTGCGGTTCAAAGCCAGTCCGGGCAGGAAAGGCCATGGGACTCTTGTCTCCAATAAACCACCAGAACACCAGAAGTGACGCTGTGGCTCAAGTGGAAGAGCACTAGCCTTGAGCTAAAGAGCTGAGAGACAGTGCGCAGACCCAGAATTCAAGCCCCAGGACTGACAAAAAAAAAAAAAAAAGCCAAGTGGGAGCAAGGCCCTGAGTTCAAAACTTAGTATCAGTATTAGGGGAAATAAGCAAGCAAGCAAGAAAGAAAAGAGGGGCTGGGAAGGTGGCTCAGTGGTAGAGCGCTTGCTTGCATGCCTGAGGCCCTGGGTTAGATTCCTCAACACCACATAAGAAAAAAGAAAAAAGTCGGAAGTGGCGCTGTGGCTTAAGTGGTAGAGTGCTAGCCTTGAGCTGAAGAGCTGAGGAACAACAGCACCCAAACCCAGACTGGACCCCAAAAAATAAAAAATAAAAAAAGGAAAGAAAAGAGAGCTAGTTACTTATAACTCTTTTAAAATAATTTTTTAGCTGGGCGCTGGTGCCTCACATCTATAATCCTAGCTACTCAGGAGGCTGAGATCTGAGAATTGTGGTTCAAAGCCAGCCTTGGCAGGAGAGTCCCTGAGACTCTTTTTTCATTGTTGTTGTTGTTGGTCTTGGGGCTTGAATTCTGGGCCTGGGCGCTGTCCTTCAACTCAAGGCTAGAGCTCTACCACTTGAGCCACAGAGCCACTTCCAGTTTTCTGAGTGGAGATGAGTCTCACAGACTTTCCTGCTTAAGCTGGCTTTGAACTGTGATCCTCAGATCTTACCCTCCTGGGCAGCTAGGATTACAGGCGTGAGCCACCAGCGCCCTGCTTTTTTTTTTTTTTTCATGGGGCTTGAACTCTGGGTCTATGTGCTGTCCCTTAGCTCTTCACATCAAGACAAGTGCTATACCACAATAAGCCACAGTGCCACATCGGTTTTCTGGTGATTAACTGGGGATAAGAGTCTAGTGGCACCAGGCCTCCAGGAGACTCTTTTTTTTTGGGGGGGGGGGAGGATCTGGTCGTGGGACCTGAACTCTGGGCCTGGGCGCTGTCCCTCAGCTCTTCAGCTCAAGGCTAGGGCTCTACCACTTGAGCCACAGCACCACTTCTGGTTTTTTTCTTTTTGCTTATGTGGTGCTAAGGAATCGAACCCAGAGCCTCAGGCATGCAAGGCAAGTGCTCTACCACTGAGCCACCTTCCCAGCCCTCCAGGAAACTCTTATCTCCAATTAACCACTCAAAAACCAGAAGTGGGTGCTGTGGCTCAAAGTGATATAGCAGAAGCCTTGAACAAAAGTACTTAGGGACAGCGCCTAGGCCCTGAGTTCAAGGCCCAAGACCAACAAAAAATAAATAAATAAAAAATGTACCATAGCCGGGCGCTGGTGGCTCACGCCTGTAATCCTAGCTACTCAGGAGGCTGAGATCTGAGGATCGCGGTTCAAAGCCAGCCCGGGCAGCAGAGACCTTGAGACTCCTATCTCCAATAAACCACCAGAAAACCGGAAGTGGCGCTGTGGCTCAAGTGGTAGAGCGCTTGCCTTGAGCTGAAGAGCTGAGGGACAGCGCCCAGGCCCAGAGTTCAGGCCCCACGACCGACCAAAAAAAAAAAAATGTACCATAAAGGTAATGTACAGAGGGGTTATAGTTACATAAGTCAGGTAAAGAGTATTTCCTTTTTTTTTTTTTGTCAGTCATTGGGCTTGAACTCGGGGTCTGGGCACTATTCCTGAGCCTCTTTGTGCTCAAGGCTAGCACTGTATCACTTTGAGTCACCACCCACTTCCAATTTTCTGGTGGTTAATTGCAGATAAGAGTCTCAGTACTTTCCTGGCCAGGCTGGCTTTGAACTGTAATACTCAGATCTCAGACCCCTGAGGAGCTAGGACAATAGGTGTAAGCTACCAGTCCCTGGCAAAAGTATTTTGTTTTTTGGACAATGTTGCCCCTTCCCTCACTCTCTCCCACTTGTACCTTCTTTTTGGTCAGTCATGGGGCTTGAACTCAGGGCCTGGGTGCTGTCCCTGAGCTTTTCTGCTCAAAGCTAGAGCTCTACCAATTTGAGCTACAGCTCCATTTCCAGTTTTCTAGTGGTTTGTTGGAGAGAAGAGCCTCACAGACTTTCCTGCCCAGGCTGGCTTTGAATCATAATCCTCATATCTCAGCCTCCTGAGTAGGTAGGATTACAGGCATCAGCTACCAGAGCCTGGCTTCACTTATAACTCTTTTATAGTTTTTTTGTTTTGATTTTGGTCATGGGACTTTAACTCTGGGCCTGGGCGCTGTCCCTCAGCTCTTAGCTCAAGGCTAGTACTCTACCACTTGAGCCACAGCACCAGTTCTGGTTTTCTGGTGGTTTATTATGAGATAAAAGAGTCTCATGGACTTTCCTGCCTGGACTTTCCTGCCCGGGCTGGCTTTGAACAGCAATTCTCAGATCTCTGCCTCCAGAGTAGCTAGGATTACAGGTGTGAATCACTGACACCCAGCCAACTCTTTTTAAACATTTATGATGATAGCTTTCTCCTGACCCAATGTCATCACATACTCCACATACTAGAGGCAAAAAGAAATCAGGTTAAGACTTGTAGATCTAGAAGTTCTGTTTGTTTTTGTGTGTAGGCTGGACCTGGGGCTTGAACTCAGGGCCCAGGCACTGTCCCAGAGCTTCTTTTGCTCAAGGATAGGATTCTACCAGTTGAGCCACAGCTCCACTTCTAACTTTTTTGGTAGTTTATTGGAGATAAGAGTCTCATGGTCTTTCCTGCCTCTATTAGCTTTGAACCATGATCCTCAGATATTAGTTTCCTGAGAAGCTAGGATTATAGATGTGAGCTACCTAGTGCCCAGCTTGTTATGTTTTAGAGACAGAATTTTACTTATATAATCTAGGATTGCCTTGTGCTCATAATCCTTCTGTTTCCTCATAGCCTCTTGATTGTGAGGAATATAGCTGTGTATCACCCATATCTGGCTCATGGGTCTAGAATTTGTGCTTTCTGATAGTACTAGGGTTTGAACTCAGGGCCTTTTGATTGCTAGACAGGTGCTTTGCTGCTTGAGCCACCTCTAGTCCTAGAATTTTTTTCTTTTGTTTTGTTTTTTTGGGTCCGGTCGTGGGGCTTCAACTCTGGGCCTGGGCGCTGTCCCTCAGCTCTTCAGCTCAAGGCTAGTGCTCTACCACTTGAGCCACAGCCCCACTTCTGGCTTTTTTCTTTTTGCTTATGTGGTGCTAAGGAATCTCATCCAGGGCCTCAGGCATGCAAGGCAAGCGCTCTACCACTGAGCCACTTTCCCAGCCCCTGGTTCTAGAATTTTTAAAGACTAGGGAGGCACAAAAATTATTACTCCGAACTCTCTAGAGGGACTCACAACCAGACCCCCCCCCAAAAAAAAGATACACTGGTGAATCATAACTGTAATCACTACACAAGAGGCTGAAATAAAAAATAAAATAAAAATAAGATTCACTTCAGAACGTGACCAAGGGGAGATAAGCAAGATAAAGCTGGAATGTAGGTGATTTCCAAGATCAGTGACACCACTTTTGGTGCTGGTGACTCAGGATGCCTATACTTTGAGTAGGCACATAGATTCTTTGGGTCACTCTGGAAACCCCTATTTTCTACCACTACCCTACTAGTGCCTCTTTCTCAAAAAATGGAAATGTTAGTCAAGATGATTACTTCATAGAAAAACAAGATAGAGAACTCTTGTATTCCTCAGAGATGAACAAAACAGTCTATTAAAAAACAAAACAAAACAAAAAGCTGGGCACTGGTAGCTTACGCCTGTAATCCTAGCTACTCAGGAAGCTGAGATCTGAGGATGGCAGTTCAAAGCCAACCCAGGCAGAAAAGTCTGTGAGACTCATCTCCAATTAACCACAAGAAAACTGGAAGTGGCACTATGGCTCAAGTGGTAGAGAGTTAGCCTTGAGCTGAAGAGCTCAGGGACAGAGTTCAATCCTCAAGACCCACAAAAAAAAAAAAAAAAGTTTGGGGCTGGGATGGGATGTGGCTTAAGTAGCAGAGTATATGCTCAGTAAGCATAATACTCTCAGTTCAAACCCAACTACCACCAATGAATTTTTTTTTAAGTTTACCTGTTTAGCAAGAAGTTCATTCCTCACTCACAGTGAGACCAAAAGAGGATACTCTTCCTCTTAGGAGAGGAACACAAAGGCGAAATGTCTATGTGCAGCTGATCATATAAAATAATATTTATCAAAATGAACTTTAGGAAATGAAAACAAGAGGAGTTTGTTCTTTGTTGTTTTTGTTTTCTTTCTGTCTTGTTTATCTGTCTTTGAGGGGGCAAGGAGGGGACACAGAAATGGAGGAATGAAGGGTGAACAAATGCAGCAGTGGTACTCACTAGACACTATGTTGAAAATGAACTACACAACTCGTGGGTGGGGATTAGAGGGGAAAACTGGGAAAGAGTGAGGGAAGGGGTGACATGGTCCAAAAAGAAATGCACTCTTAATCTGACTTCTGTAACTGTAACCTCTCTGGCACATGATCTTCATGATAATAATTTTTTTAATTGGAAAAAAGAAGTTCATTCCTGGATTTAATTTCTCTGATGCAGCTTGCGCTTAGTATTAGCAAGAAGGTAACAACTCTTTTACTATGCTCTCCTAAAATTAGGTAGTGTCCTCTGGGCGGTAGAACCAGCATGGCTGCCTCTGTGAATCTGTCTCTACTCACAACTATGTGTTGCACAGGAATAAGGAGAAGGAAGCTTTAATCATTCCCAGCCACACCTTTCTTTGTAGGGCACTCTCCTCAGAGGGCCACTTTAATTCAACTGGGACCTTTACCTTTTAGGTCTGCTTAGAAACTCATATGCTAGCTGTAATCATCCTATATAAACAACTCTTTTTCTCAGTATCTCTATACTTGGCACATCCTTTTCTTTTTCTCTACTTCAGAGACTGCTAGGTCAACAAAAACTTCAAGATGTCCACTGTTCAAAACTTAAAAGTTTGCTTAGCCTTAGATTTGATCCTCAGTACCACAAAAGAAAAACAACAAATATGCCAGTGGTGGCTCACTCCTTTAATTCTAGCTGCCCAGAAGGCTGAGATCTAAGGATTGCAGTTCAACTCCAGATCAAAGACAGGGATGTCTGTAAGACTCTTATCTCCAATTAACCACCAAAAAGCAAGAACTGGAGCTGTGACTCATGTGGTAGAGTGCCAGCCTTGAGCGAAAGAGCTAAGGGACAGTGCCTAGACCCTGAGTTCATATCCCGGTACTGGCACAAAAACAAACCAAAAAACTTAGACATGGTCCTCAGCATCAATTCATTTATTGTTAAGAATAAGAGGAGGGCACCATTGTTATCATTCTTGTAATTCTAGATACTCAGAAGTCTGGGATCTAAGGATTGTAGTTTCAAGCCAGCCCCAGCAGGAAAGTCCATGAGACTTTTAGCCGCAATAAACCACTAAAATGCTGGAAGTGTAGCGCTGTGGCTTAAGTGGTAGAGCACTGGCCTTGAGCAGAAAAGCTGAAAAGCAGAGCCCAGACCCTGAGTTTAAGTTTAAGCCCTAGTACTTGTACATGTGTATACATGTACACACACACACATACACACACACACACACACACACACAAACACAGAGTAAAGGAAAATTCAAACCATTAGTATGAAGCAACTTCTGTAGTCCTCAAGGACCAAACAACTCCACACTTAACTGGGAAGCCTGGGGAAACTCTCCTTCTACATGGCATGAGAGGGGGAGCTAGGGGTGGGGGGAAGGGAGCCTCTTTTGGCTTAGCCTAACAGCTGGCTCCTAAGAAGGGTAAAATAAGAAGCCAGGCACCAGTGGCTCACGCCTGTAATCCTAGCTACTCAGGAGGCTGAGATCTGAGGATCGCAGTTCAAAGCCAGCCTGGGCAGGAAAGTCCATGAGCCTCTTATCTTCAATAAACCACTAGAAAACCGGAAGTGGCACTGTGGCTCAAGCAGTAGAGCACTGGCCTTGAGCTGAAGAGAGCAGGGACAGCACCCAAGCCCAGAGTTCAAGCCCCACGACCGACCAAAAAAAAAAAAAAAAAGAAACAAGGGAGTGTTCACAACTATGCCTTGTGGCTTAGGTCTAAGCAAGGTAGGAAATCCAGTCTCAGCACCAGGGATTATTATAGGGCAGAGAGAGAGCAGCAGTTAGAGACTGAACATATGTATTCTGTGGGACTGAGCAGTAAAGTACATGTCTGCAAAAGGGAATTCTACCACTTAACCTAGCTTCCTGATCCTCTTCCTCAAAAGATTCTAGGCAAATAACCTACTGCCTTCTACTAAACAACTTACTGAACTGGTCTTTCTCAAGACAAGATGGCAAAGAGTCCCAAATCAAACCCCTGCCTTAGTTAATCACCATTCTTCTCTTCAAATCTTATTCTATGGACTTGATAAATATGAATTGTTTTAGATCAGTCTCAATGTTTTTATGCATTCCTATATTTTCACACAGTGGTCTCTCCTCTTCTCTGTTCATTACTATGTAATCAAGGCTAGCCTCAAACTCACCGTGGAGCCCAGGCTGGCCTTGAACTCCTAAGTCTCCTGCCTCAGACTCCAGAGTGTACTACTACAGCTGACTCATAGAATGACCTTTAAGAGATCATCCTGAGTCAGGCATGATGGCACTTTCCTGTGATCCAAGCACTCTGGAGGCTGAGGGAGGATAGCAGACCGCCATATGGCCTCACCTAGGCTATCTAGTGAGTTCAAGGCCAATTTGGGCTATGTAGTTAAACTCTCTTCTATCTAAAAGGTCCTTTGAGATGGATCATGAAAGGTGAAAAAAAAAAGGGGGGGGAAGGTACAAATATCTTTATCCTATTAGGTGGGTACCGACTAGGTGGTTAGTCAGGTGTGTAGCAATGCACAGCTGTAAACCCTGTTAAGGTAGAGTTCAAGGTCAATCTGGGCTATAGAGGAAGACCCTATTTCCCAGGGGAGATGGGTGGAGAGAAAGGAGAGAGAGGAAAGAGAAGAGAGACAGGAAAGAGAGGAGAGAGAACATGAGAGGATTTGAGACTGTTTAAAGTTAATGAAAAAGATGGGGCTGGGAAGGTGGCTCAGTGGTAGAGTGCTTACTTCGCACGCATGAGGCCCTGGGTTCGATTCCTCAGCACCACATAAACAGAAAAGGCTGCAAGTGGTGCTGTGGCTCAAGTGGTAGAGTGCTATCCTTGATCTGAAGAGGCTCAGAGACAGTGCCAAGGCCTAGAGTTCAAGCCCCACAACCAACAAAAAGAACAAAAATAAAAAATAAAGTTAATGAAAAAGAGGACTGGGGCAGAAGGTAAATGTAGAGTAATCGACTACCATGAATGAGGCTCTGGGTTCTAATCCTCAGTCATTCCCCACCCACCACCACACAGTACAGTCAATAGAAAAGAAAGTTCAATATATTATTTAAATTTACACAAGTGTCTAAAAGAAGAAATAACATGATTGCATAAATAACAGGTATAAAGCCTCTAAAGTTAAATCCACTTTTGTACCAATGAATCAAGAAATCTCAAACACTGGGCTGGGAATGGGGCTTAGTGGTAGAGTACTTGCCTAGTACACATGAAGCCCTGTGTTCAATTTCTCAGTACCACATAAATGGAAAAAGCCAGAAATAGTGCTGTAGCTCAAGTGGTAGAGTGCTAGCCTTGAGCAAAGAAGAAAAGAAGGTCAGGGACAGTGCCTAAGAGTTCAAG
>NW_012267242.1:12039989-12044578 GCF_000151885.1 Dipodomys ordii
CAGAACACCAGAAGTGACGCTGTGGCTCAAGTGGTAGAGCGCTAGCCTTGAGCTGAAGAGCTGAGGGACAGCGCCCATGCCCAGAGTTCAGGCCCCATGACAGGACCAAAAAAAAAAAGAAAATCTATGCTTCGTGTTTGAAATGTGTACTTCCTGGCTATGAGCAGAAAACTTTTCAAGAGTCACAAACTAACCTCCCTATATCCATGGTTTTAATATCACCTTATCAGTTACTACAGGGAGGAACAATATTTTGTCCTGTATTTTCTGCTGTCTTTTCAACAGGGTTTGTTTTTGTACACTGTACAAGGTCAGTTGTTGGGTGAATGAATGTTGCATGACAGGGAAGAAAAGTAAAAGAAGGAAAACCAGTTCTTTGGTATTTAGAGGACAAAGGTCTTGGTATAGATATCCTCAAAATGGAAAAAGGGTTTGGGAGAGACCCCAAAGGAAGACTCCAGTGCTTACAAGCCTGGTGATATTCACATTTCTGTCTCTCTTATACTCTCCTATTTCCTGAAGAGCCATAGTGGATTCAGGTGTCTCATTCTACCAATATCAGACAATCCAGGAGGGCCTAGAGACTTGTAATCTTCATCTTTTCCTGGACAAGGAGCTGGGTTGGGGAAGAGTGGCAGCCAGTTGCAGAACCCTCCCTAGAGCTTTTTTTTTTTGCTGGTCCTGGGGCTTGAACCCAGGGCCTGGGTGCTGTCCCAGAGCCTCTTTGCGCTCAAGGCTAATGCTTTACCATTTGAGCCACAGTGCCACTTCTGGCTTTTTCTGAGTAGTTTCTTGGAGATCAGAGTCTCATGGACTTTTCTGCCGGGCAGACTTTGAACCATGATCCTCAGATCTCTACCTCCTGAGTAGCTAGGATTACAGATGTGAGCCACTAGCACCTGGCTGGCCCCAGAGCTTTAAATACTCAGAGAATACCTGCCTGTCATCCATAATCCTGGAGCAGACGTTAGATGTAAAGAAGAGGAACCCCAGCCCAGCAGAGGGCAAGAGAAAGCCTAAGGCCTAAAGGTTTCTTAAGATTTCTGGTCCTAAAATGAGGACTAAAAAAATGGATACAGCAGAAAGTCACGCCTGACAAGAGGCACCAAGGAAGTCACTTCTAGTTGCTCACATTCATTCTGCCACAGGCTTAAAACCTTGGATGAGACAGTGATCAAACACTGTGTGCTATTAGGTCCACCAGAATCTAGAAGATTTTTCTTGCTCTGCAACATTCTCCCTTCATGGATCCTGGATTCAGCTGCTAATCTCAAACAGAAATGAAAAAGAGCCACCCATTGTGGTTCCTGAAACAGCTTGGGCTTTGTCTGTGCACGGATATGAAAGGGTAGATAGCTATACCGGGTCTTTCTTCCCCAATGGCCTCTGACAGCTGGGATCTAAGCAAGTAGATGGTGAGAAATAATGAAGGCAGCTCAGTTGAATGGTTATGAAGACAAGATGTGGGTTTGGGTCCTGGTCTGATATTTACCAGTTGAGACATATTGGGGAAATTAACCTCAATGTGTCTTAGTTTCTTCATTGGTAAAATATATATTAAGGTTATAAGGATTAAATGTAAGGCACTTGACATAATGCCTGACACCTAGTAAATGCTCAATAAAAATGAACACTTTACCATTATTCAATTACAATACTAAAACACATTTCTAGGCCAGGCAAGGTAGCTCAAGCCTGTAATCTTAGCCACTTGAGAGGTGGAGATCAAGGCATCATGGACTAGTATGGACAAAAAGAAAACTTATTGAGACGTCATTTGGACACACAATGGTGTGTACCTGTCATGCCCATTAACTTAGGAGAGCCCAGATAAGAAGCCTGAATTTGGTCCTGGACATAAGAAGTTACTATCTGGAAAGTAACCAATGTAAAAGGGGTCTGGTGGCTTGGCTCAAGGGGTATAGCTCTTGCTCAGCAAGCATGAGGCCCTGAGTTTCACTCTGACTTCCCTCTACTTGAAAGAAATCCCATTATATCAAAAATGTGGATGGGTTGTGTCCCAGAGGCTGAGGCCAGGACCGTGGCCATACACATTTTCGAACAGTGCAAGTTCCTCGTTTTTTTCTCCCTTCTTTTCTAAGTTGGGCTGATAAGCCTGGTCAATGGTGAATCAAGAGAAGAGAAACAGGGCACCACTGTCTGGCTGGGATACCAGGTTACCAAACCTGCCTGTCCATTGGGCCATTTTCCCTGCTATCTGTCCAGATATGGAGGAAGGTGGCTATAACCTACAGATGTGCTTATTTCCTCTCCGCTCTGTATCTTACATTAGATATCCCTAACTGCTGCTGCTGTGTCCTGTTCCTCAGCCTTAGATCCTTCACCAGACACTAGCTTTACTCTGCTAAGACTGCTTGTTCCTTCCCTTTGTGCTTCTCCCAAATGAAGGCAGGCAGGCAGAATATTCTGCAGATGCTTCGGTGACAAGGTATGAACCTTACTCTATGTTAACAAGAAGTATTCAGGGAAAAGGAGAGGGATTATGAGGAGTGACCAGGAAAATGATGCTGACATTCTATTTAACATCTCCCCTCCTGCAGTACACACAAACACCACAGCCCCTTTCCCCTCCCTCTGATGGCTGCCCTAATAGCTATCCTGAGTCTTAAGCCATGGTGGAAACCCTCTCCTACCATTCTTAGCAAGTAGTTAATGGAATGACAGTGCAGTTTAGTGAAAACAACTCTGGACAGAATCAGAAGGATCAACCTTCCATTACCTATCTGACCTGAGGCAAGTCACTTTATCCCTGCAGGTCTTGATTCTTCCTCTGTAAAATGAGGCAGTTGGAATACATGAATTCTAAGGTCTTTTTCCATTCTATCATTCCATGCGTTCATCAATGAAATGAAACAGAGGAAAAGGACAGAAAGGACAGAATAACCCTACATAAGACATCCTGTCTTCATGCAGTCCTCTCACGCTGCCTCTCCGTCCCACCCCCGAATTTTACCTCATCCTCATTCTCCACCTTAGGGTTGCTGGCTGTTCGTTTCAGGTTGCTGCTGAGACTTATGCTGGCAGTGGCATCTGACTTAGACCGCTGGTGAGTCCTTTTGGAGGGAGACAGCCCTGTATCGGGAGCTGGGCTCAAGGAGGGCAGCTCCCTCTTTCGGTGAGCTGGCTTCAGCTCATCTGAGAGGATCAGCTTCCGTAACTTGGTCCCACGGGAGTGTCGTTGAGTGGAAATGTGCATGTCTGAAGAGTAGGCCCCAAGCAATAGGGCACACTGGAGGGAAAAGTTAATGCTCTGGCGACAACGGTGGACAATGTAGGGCTTAATGGCATCACCCACATCCTCATCCATGTGGATGTACATGTTAAGCAGCTGGGGCAGATAGAAGTCCACATCTTCATTGCGAAAGCAAAAAAGCCGGTTGCCAATGTAGGCTTGCACTCCAGGCTCCTTGGAGTTATACAAGTATGAAATGGCCATAGAGATGTCAAACAGTTTTGACTCAAACAGCCTCAGCAGCCAAGACTGTTTGGCTGAGTTGTTCTGCCGACGCCTTCTTGCTCCTTTGGCTGTTCCCGAGGCCACAGCAGCTTCCATCTCATCTTCCTCTTCCCTGATCTGGGCAGGTGGGTCATCCAGGCAACGGATCTCACTGTCCACACCATCTCCATTGACCAACTCCAGTGGGGTGCCTCTGCTGGAGATGGCCACACCTCCGTGCAAAAGCTTGACTTTTTCCAGCACCTCTTGGCAGGCCTTCTGGGCCACCTCAGGGTCAATCACTGATAGTTCCCCGACCCCCTCCGTGATGACGCTTAGCAAGGAGCCCCCATTATTCCCTGGTGGGCTAGAAGTAGGCTCAGAAGTTGGCTTCAGGGGGGCAGGCTCCACTACCATGTCTCCCATGGCGACAGCCAGACTTCGAGCTTCCAAGCTATAGCAGGATGGAGGGAGAAAGGAACAGAAAGGGAGACATACACATACTGGTTAATGGTGTCATCCACAGGTCTTCCCTTTGTCATGAAACCTTACCCAGCATCTCCTCTTTCTGTCTTCCTGGACTCCTTCAAAATCATAGGAAAAGTCATCTCCTCCCGGGAGCTTGTATCACTATATCCACTTCCAATCACCCTATTATTTTTTCTCTCTGCATTAGTTACTCACCTTGGCCTCACGTCTCAGCTTATACTTGCAAAACATTACGTTATGTTAGGTTTTCACAAACATAAATATCACAGGTATACTGGGAAGCAATTCTTCTCTTATTCCCTTTCTTTAACTCTGTAAATTCTTTTTTTTTTTTTTTTTGGTAGGTTGTGGGGCCTGAACTCTGGGCCTGGGCGCTGTCCCTCAGCTCTTCAGCTCAAGGCTAGCGCTCTACCACATGAGACACAGAACCACTTCCAGCTTTTTCTGCTTTTGTAGTGCTGAAGAATCGAACCTAGGACCTCATGCATGCAAGGCAAGCACTCTTCTACCAAGCCACCTTCCCAACCCCATCCATAAGACTCTTTTTTTTTTTGGGTCCGGTCGTGGGGCCTGAACTCTGGGCCTGGGCACTGTCCCTCAGCTCTTCAGTTCAAGGCTAGCGTGCTACCACTTGAGCCACAGC
>NW_012267242.1:12057688-12064298 GCF_000151885.1 Dipodomys ordii
GTAGAGGGAGGCAGGAGAGAGGGAAGAGAGGGAGGAGAGAGGGAAGAGGGAGAGAGGGAAGAGGGAGAGAGGGGGAGGGGGGAGAGAGAGGGAGAGAGGGAGAGAGGGGGAGAGGGAGAAAGAGAGAGACTCCATATCACCTTAGGCTGTTTGTTTGGCTATTGAGAAGTTCCTCTCATGTCTTAATGTTTCAATGTCTAATTAAAACCTCTCTCTCTCTCTCTCTGCCAGTATATTGCTTTGTTGTTGTTTTTTGGTCATGGGGCTTGAACTCAGGGCCTGGGTGCTGTCCCTAAGTTTTTTTGCTCAAGGCAAGTGCTCTACCACTTTGAGCCACAGCACCACTTTCAATTTTCTGGTGTTTAATTGGAGATAAGAGTCTTATAGGAACTTTTCTGCCTGGGCTGGCTTTGAACTGCAATCCTCAGATCTCAGCCTCCTGAGTAGCTAGGATTTCAGGCATGAGCCACCAGCACCTAGCTTCAGTATGGTATTTTCAACTAAGGGCCTCACGCTTGCTCAGCTTGCTTGAGCCATAACTCTACCCTGGCTTTTTGCTGGTCTCTATCTGAGATCCTCTGGATCTCAGCATTTTAAGTAGTTAAGATTACAGCATGAGCTACAAGTGCTCTGCTTCAAACCTTTCTTTAAAGAGGTCTCAATCATCTTTCCTTTTTGGCTTCAATGGTAAATGTGGAGAAAAAAAATCCTCCATTTTCCTTATAGTTACTCAAAGCTAAGCAGTCAAGCAGGCTCAAGCCCCACCAGGAAGCAGACAAAGGCTTACCCAAGGCCCCAAAAAGTGCTAGCATTAGGGGAGAGGGCATTCCCAAGCTACAGTAGGTAGGGAGGCAGTGGTCTCAAGGTAGTAAAGTCAATATTGAATCAGGTTAAGGACTCTGTGCAGGGCTGTGAAGCTTGTATAAGTAGATTCCAGCCAGACAGCCCAAGCCAGCTCTTAGAACCCCTGATGAAACTGACAGATGGCAACAGAAGCAACCTATATGCTCACCTTTCTCTGAACTGTTCCTCCCTTTTGCAAGTTCCAAATGTGCTTAGACTAGGCCTTCTCTTATCCTATGCTAATTACTGAAGGATCCTCCCAAACCTCTTCCCCAAATGAAAGAAAATCTCAGTTTGTTCCTTTGGATAGTGTTCAACGAACATATTCTCATGTGGTGTGAACCTAGCTGAGAAGGAAGCAGAGACACTGGGGAAAATATTTCTGGTTACGATGCTTCTAAGGAGTAAAGCTTCTTCTATAAAGGGTATGATGAGCAGACTGCACTCTGGCTAACTCGGGCATAGAAAAAGGAGAAGTGAGATGAAGTGGCATAACTACTTTCAGATGGGACTAGAATTGGAAGATGAGTGCAACTTCATGTGTCCTCTTCACAATCACAGGCCAAGAGAGATGGTATACAACTAGTTTCCTATCCCAAGTTCTCTTTCCTAGCCAGTTTCTTCAAAAAGCTTTTCCACAAACACTTTCTAACCCAAAGAATCTGGATTTTATGAGCAAGAGGAATGGCACAGGTGGTTAGCAGCTTAATGCACAGGGTTGACGAAAGAAGCAAGTCAGGAGCTTGTGTTTCAAACTTTCACTCATGGTTATAAACTGGAAAGATTGAGATGAAGGAAAATTCTCAGGATGACAAAACCACTAGCAATAAATGTCTTTTGTCTGAGAACCCAGAATGTTTTATAAACAAATAAACCAAGCTGAATTCTTCTCCCAACCCACATCCTGCTATTAGCCTATTACTGCATTGATGCTTATTGAGTGGGCCATTTTTACAAAAAGACCATTCTAGAAGTTAAGTGAGGAAGTTATATGCTGAACCCAGGAGTTCTGATTCTGAATGTACAAGCTCTTTCCATTGTCTGATTTTTTTTTGTCCCATTTACCCCCATCTACCCCACCCTAAACTTGAGCTCTTATGAAATCAACCAAAACTATTCTAGTAAGCCTCAATCAGTAAACTGATTCCTTTTGCACTTGAAAGGGGGTGGGAAGACACTCTATTCTGGGATTTATTTAACACAACCCCGAAATAATCCAAAACAAAATTTCTCACAACCTCATTCAGTTTCCATGCAGGCCTGTTCATCCCTCCTAGTGGCTCCTCCTGAGTAGTCAACAAAGTGTAATCTGATAGGGACTTCTTCAAAACTTGCTCCATCCTCCAGAAACACCCTTTTGTCCAGAAAAGCCTGAGACAGCTGAGGCTCCCCCTCCTCCCAACACATTTTCTTCTTAGTTCAAGGTTTAGCTGATCCTGAAATAAGTGGTATTTGGAGATAAAGAGTGTGACAAAGAACACATAAAAGCCACAGGAAAAACAGAACCAATTGACACAAAGATCAGCAAAATCCGTGAAACTACGGGGAGGTGTCAAAGTTGGAAATGGGAAGGATCCAAAGTCGGATCTTTCTCTTAGGGGAAGGAACCCTCAGAGGGCTGGGATTGAGAAGGGGGAAAAGGAAGCTAGATGGCTCCAGGGATCATAAAACCCTCTACAGAAGGTGAGGGTTAAGGTCAAAGTAGAATGTAAATGGTACTTTGGAAATGATGACAAGGGCCCGAGATCAATGAAGGAGAGAGGCATGGGCAATTCTTGGAAGCCAGGAGCTGGGTGGGTGGGAGACGGTGAGGTAATGACATCAGAAGCAGGATAAGGGGGCTACAAGCTTTTAGTTCCAGAAAACGGGAACTCCGTGCAGAGGGCGCACAGATTTTGGTGGAGTGGGGCAAAATAGAAAAAGCGATAAAGGCGGAGTCTATGGAAAATGTTTGGGGCAGAAGCACAGATGACGGAAAAGGACAAACCAAGATGGACATTCTGGAAGGGATCTAAGGTGGGAAGGGTTCACGACAGGAAAAATAATTAGGGACGGAGGCAATAAGGGTAAGAAGGTGCGGTGGGGGGGGGGGACGGGAATCCTCGGGGCCGAAGGAGGGGCTAAACAGACGAGGAAACCAAAAAGCAGAGGAGGACCCCCGCCCCGAGAGCAAAGGGTGGAGGGCAGGGTGCAGCTGCCACCCCGAGGGCAGTTTTGTGGTCGAACCCAGGTGGAGAGAGGCTTTGCGGGACAGGGTGAGAGCGCCCCACCACCACCACCACACGGGGCAAAGGTGACTCAAGGGGCAGGAGTCGCTTACCTCCTGGGGACCCCTGCGGAGGGGGTGCAGGCGGTCGGGGTCGGGCTGCCGACACCGCCGCCTCAGCAGCAGCGGCCGCTCCCGGGTTCCATTGGCCGCCTGCGCTTCCCTGACAGCGGCCGCGGCGGCTGCACCAGGCCCCGGCTGCGGGGCTGCCCACGGCGCTGCCTGAAGGGGCCTTGATGCTGCCTGAAGTTGAACCCTGCTCCACAGTCAGGACCAAAAGAATATATACTGATAATAATAATAATCACAATAATACTTCTCCAGCAGGTCTTGATGTAAGGTTTTCCTGAACTCAAGCCTTTCTTCCCGGGATTTGCTTTCTTACTTCCCCGACGCTCAGGACCCCCACAGATCCTATAGTAATCTGAGTCAAATGAGCTGCCCAGAATGTGCCTGTTCAAAAATAGAAAAGGGGGCGGGGAAAGGCTATTTGGAATCTCGGGAGGGAGAGGGAAGGGCGGGGCTTACGGGGAGTGGGCGGGGCCAATGCTTGAGAGGCGGACCTGAGGCGGAGGAGGTTTTGCTGGACTAAGGAAGCCGAGAAGGTGGTTCTGCGAAACGAACTGGATTAGGTGGCCGGGTATGGGCGCCCTCTTAGGAAAGAACGTCTATAAATACAGAAACATGTAAATACTATGTAAAGGAGGCTTTTGAGTCAGCTACAGTTACAGGCTACTGTAATTGAAACCGGGGACTTTCCCTCCTCCCTAATCCTACTTCACTTCCTTAGTAAACCGGACTCTCGGATCCATGCCGGAGGGGCCAAAAAGGAAAGACCGGGGTGGGTGAGGAAGACCGTCACCCTTACTGCTCTTTCCTTATCCATCTTTAAGGGCATTGCCACGATTGTGTTTCTTCTCGCTTCCGGAATGTTACCATTTCAGCGGCCGTGGTTCTGTCTCCGAAGTCACTCCCTGGCTGGGAGAGGTGAGTGAAATGATAAGGACGTAAATCCCTTCTTTCTAACGAAAGCCACTACGGCAAAAGACTAAATAAATAGACAGTCTGAACTTCTGGCTTTGATTTTGTGTATTTGTTGATTCGCACTGATAATTGAGAGACTTCTTCCTCCTCAGAACCTCTATCCCAGTGTCTTTCCTAAGGGATTTAGGTAACATCTATTTCTCCACCCCACCCCCCTTAGAATCTTACCTGATGATATTCTACACTGAGGGTAGTTATTTGGCATCCAGATCTTGGATGCCATCATCTTCTTTGCCACTGCCAACCTGATAACTGATATAACCTTTTAAACTCAAGTTGTTTTTTTTTCTTTCCGTTTAGAGGCCAGGCTGGTCTAGAACTTCTAGGCTAAAGCGATTCCCTTACCTTAACCTACTTAGTAGCTGGTGCTACCACCACATATCATCCAGGCTTGAACGTCAGTTTCTGTGTTTGCAAAGTGGATGCAGTAATATTAACAGCTCACAAAGTTTTGTGAGCGTCAAGAGAATACAGATCAAAGCCAGGTGCCAGGGGGTTCATGCCCGTAATCCTACCTAGTCAGGAGGCTAAGATTTGAAGATCACAGTTCAAGTTCAACCCAGATTTGGCTAGCCAATTAATCAGTAAAAATGTGGAAGTAAATCTATGACTCAAATGATGGAGCACCAGCCTTGATCAACCAGTACTGGTTAAAAAAAAAATTACTGTGGCTACCGTGACTTAGATTGTAGATATTAAATATTGGATATTATACAGCAGAATAATAAAAGAGGAGAGCACATTCTGAAGGCCAAAAAGATTGTAGAAGAATAGAACTGGAAGTTTATTCAAATCATAAGTACAGGGCAAAAAAGTACACTAGGTTGAAGCAGGAGTATAGTAGTGAAAGACAAGCTGAGAACAGGTGCCAAAGACAATTTCAATTTGTCATCACATCTGCAGTGAGGCATCACCAGTCCACCTGTTAGGATCAGCAGCTCTTGGCCAGTTTCCAACTAGTTGTTCCATGAGTATCAAGGCAAAAATGTTTGCTTTAGTCTAAAATGCCTCATATCCCCTTAAGGGGTAGAATTCGCAAGGGCCACAAGACTAACCTTTTTTTGGGGGGCGGGGGGAAAGTCAGTCATGGGGCTTGAACTCTGGCCTTGGGCACTGTCCCTGTGCTCTTCAGCACAAGGTGAGCGCTATACTGCTTGAGCCACAGCGCCACTTCCGGTTTTCTAGTGGTTTATTGGAGATAAGAGTCTCACAGACTTTCCTGCCCGGGTTGGCTTTGAACCGTGATTCTCAGATCTCAGCCTCCTGAGTAGCTAGGATTACAGGCATGAGCCACCGATGCCTGGCTAAGACTAACCTTTTGAAACATTGTAGAAAGAGATGGGACCACCTTTCAATAGTAGGTAGATATTGTTGTTGTTGTTTCAGTACTAGGAATTGAACACAGGGTCTATTCATACTAAACAAGTGCTCTAACACTTGAACTACACTCCCCAAATCCCCTTTTTTTTAGACATTTATTATTTTTTAAAATTTTTTTGTTGGTCATAGGATCTGAACTCTGGGCCTGGGTGCTGTCCTTCAGCATTTCAGCTCAAGACTAGTGCTCTACCACTTGAGCCACAGCACCACTTCCAGCTTTTTCTGCTTATGTGGTGCTGAGGTATCTAACCCAGGGCCTCATGTATGCAAGACAAGCACTCTACCACTGAGCTACCTTCCCGGCCCCACCCCGACCCCCAATCCCCTTTTTGATGGCATTGAGATTGGGATTTTAAACTCAGGCTTTGTGCTTGTTAAACTTGAATCATGCCTCCAGCTCTATTTTTCATTGATTATTTTAGGATAGACCTGAGCCACAATCCACTTACTTTAGAGTTCCCATCATCTCTGGGATCACAGATTTATGCCACTACATGCAGCTTTCCTCTGTGGAGACATTGTCTTGATTACTTTTCTGCCCCAGCTTGCCTGGCCCTGCAGCCTGCCAAGTTTCAGTCTTTCCTATAGTTTTATGTGACAGGTGTGTACCAGTGTGCCCAGCTATGAACTGAAAGGGGTCTTTTGAACTTTTCTTCCCCTGCTGGTCTTAAACCATGATTCTCTTGGTTCTCAGCCTCCCACGTAGCTTCTTTTAGGTTTATTTTATGTTTTTTTTTGGGGGGGGAGTGTGGGGAGTAGTCCTGGGGCTTGAACTCAGGACCCAGGCACTGTCCCTGAGCTTCTCTGTGCTCAAGGCTAGTGCTCTACCACTTGAGCCACAGCGCCATTTCTGGCTTTTTCTGCTTCTGAGGAATCGAACCCAGGACTTCATGCATGCCAGGCAAGCACTCTATCACTAAGCCACATTCCCAGCCCAGTTTGTTTATTTTATTTTATTTTCCAGTTTATTTTGTTTTTGAAATAGGGTCTTACTGACTTTGCCTGGGCTGGCTTTGAACGCTTTTTTTTTTTTTTTTTTTTTGGTCCGGTTGTGGGGCCTGAACTCTAGGCCTGGGC
>NW_012267242.1:12064572-12069572 GCF_000151885.1 Dipodomys ordii
GCCAGTTGTGGGGCCTGAACTCCGGGCCTGGGCGCTGTCCCTCAGCTCTTCAGCTCAAGGCTAGCACTCTACCACTTGAGCTATAGCGCCACTTCCGGCTTTTTCTGCTTATGTGATGCTGAAGAATTGAACCGAGGGCCTCATGCATGCAAGCACTCTACCACTGAGCCACCTTCCCAGCTCACTAGAGCCCTTTTTGCTCTGGTTATACTTTTTTTTTCCTGGTCATGAAGTTTGAACTCAGGGTCTGGGTGTTACCCCTGAGCTCTTTTGCTCACAGCTAGGACTCTACCACTTTGAGCCACAGCTCCACTTCTGGTTTCTGGTGGTTAATTGGAGATGTCTCATGGACTTTTCTGCCCAGGCTGGCTTCCAACCATGGTCCTCAGATCTCAGCCTCTTGGATAGCTAGGACCCCAGCATGAACCACAAGTGTTTGGCTAAAATGGAATACTATTATTTTTCCCATATTATGTATAAAAATAGAACATGTGTTATATGAAAGTCTTCAACCCATGAACTTATTTTTTTTTTATTTTTTCCAGTCCTGGGGCTTGAACTCAGGGACTGGGTACTGTCCCTGAGCCTGTCTGTGCTCAATGCTAGTGCTCTACCACTTGAGCCACAGCCTCACTTCTGGCTTTTTCTGTGTAAGTGGTACTGAGGAATCAAACCCAGGGCTTCATGCATGCTAGGCATGCTAAGCTACTACTAAGCCATATTCCCAGCATATATGCCTGTGAAGAAGCCTCTTGTCTTGGTGGAAAAGTATGTATGTGTGTGTCACATTGATTGTGAGGAGGGCAGGAAAGTACAAACAGGATAAGATAATGACATTTGTCTTATTTAAATTTCATCAAAGGGCTAGGAATGTGGCCTAGTGGTAGAGTGCTTGCCTAGCATGCCTGAAATCCTGAGTTCAATTCCTTAGTACCACATAAACAGAAAAAAGCCAGAAGTGGGCACTGTGGCTCAAGTGGTAGAATACTAGCCGTAAGCAAAAAAAAGCTCAGGAACAGTGCCTAAGCCCTGAGTTCAAGCCCCAGGACTGGCACAAAAACTAATTTCATTAAATATGGGAAAGAAATTGGCTTACTGGAAGACTAGTAAAATTATAGGACTTATATCATGCCATAACTACAATTATATGTTAAACACCTTTGTGGCCAAATAAAAGCCAGACATGGTGGTACACATCTATGATACCGCACCTATAATCACAGCTACTAAAGAGGCTGAGGCAGGAGTTACATGTTTAAGGCCAGCCTGAGCAGCTTAATGGGACCCTGTAATAAGAGTAAAATGAAAAACAAAGGGCTGGTGGTATGTGTCGGTGGCTCGGTGGCAGAGTGCCTGTCTATTATGTAAGGCCCTAAGTTCAATTTACAATACTAAAACAAAACAAAAAATAAAGTCCTCCCCTAACCATAGATATTACAAGCTTTTCCCCCAGTGAAATGAAAAGTTAGCAGTTTTTTCCGTACAAGTCCATGAAAGAAACTTTAGCCCAAATTAATAGAAAGTGAGCTTCAGAATGGTTAGTAATTGCTTTTCCATATTGTTTTACTTCAGCCCACAGTAAGAGATATATTTTATATCATGACCACTGAAGAGTGATACATAAACATGTCTTAATGAATTTTATGAAATACTCCATGTGTGATGCACTTTGATATTTTAGATTATTATTATTTTATTTATTTATTTTGTCAGTTGTGGGGCCTGAACTCTGGGCCTGGGAACTGTCCCTCAGCTCTTCAGCTCAAGGCTAGCACTCTACCACTTGAACCACAGCGCCACTTCCAGCATTTTCTGCTTATGTGGTGCTGAGGAACCAAACTCAGGGCCTCATGCATTCAAGGCAAGCACTCTACCACTGAGCCACCTTCCCAGCCTGATATTTTAGATTCTTATTTCACTTTTTTAAAATGCTGTTTTGCAACTTTGCTAAACTGGATAATGTTCAAAATCATATGGTAATGGTAAAACTAAAGTTTGAATTCATGCTCTTAACTGTAAGAAAATCTCCCTTCAGCTATTTCTTTGTTATATCACAAGCTGCTGTGAGCATGTATTAAAAATCCTGTGAGTGGGGCTGGGAAGGTGGCTCATTAGTAGAGCACTTGCCTTGCATGCCTGAGGCCCTGGGTTCGATTCCTCAGCACTACATAAGCAAAAAGAAAAGAGCTGAAACTGGTGCTGTGGCTCAAGTGGTAGAGCGCTAGCCTTGAGCTGAAGAGCTGAGGGACAGCGCCCAGGCCCAGAGTTCAGGCCCCACAACCAGACCCCCCCAAAAAAAAATCCTGTGAGTTGCTGGGTGCTTGGCTCACACCTGTAATTCTAGCTACTTAGGAGGCTGAGAGCTGAGGATCACCGTTCAAAGCCAACCAGGACAGGAAAGTTCATGAAACCCTTATCTCCAATAAATCACCAGAAAAACAGAAGTGGCACTGTAGCTCAAGTGGTAGAGTGCTAGCCTTAAGCTGAAGAGCTGAGGGACAGCACCCAGGCCCAGAGTTCAGGCCCCACGACCGGACCCCCCCCCAAAAAAAAAAAGAAAGAAAGAAGCTAGCCTTGAGCTGTAGAGCTCAGGGACAGCACCAGGCCCAGAGTTCAAGCCCTATGACACACACACAGACACACACACACACACACACACACGTACTTAATGCCTTACCTATGTAACTGTCAGCTCATCACTCTTTCAATTAAAAAAAGACCCTATGGAAGGCAGTAGGGACCTGGGGATTGTGAAGGGGCAAAAGTCAGGAATGTGGGAGGGGAAGCAGTAGGTACGCCACAATCTTTTTTTTTTTGTCGGTCGTGGGGCTTGAACTCTGGGCCTGGGCGCTGTCCCTCAGCTCTTCAGCTCAAGGGTAGCGCTCTACCACTTGAGCCACAGCGCCACTTCCGGTTTTCTGGTGGTTTATTGGAGATAGGAGTCTCACGGTCTTTCCTGCCCGGACTGGCTTTGAACCGCGATCCTCAGATCTCAGCCTCCTGAGTAGCTAGGATTATAGGCGTGAGCCACCAGCGCCCGGCAACTCCACAATCTTAAGTTCAGCTACTCATCTAATAAACTGAAGGTTGTTTCAACTATGCAGAAGTAACCTGTTTCATCTTCCATTTTAACAATAGGGTGCATGAGGCTACTTTAAAATCCACACAAATCTCAAAATCATCCAATGGTCTGGTATTCCAGTGAATAGAGATGTCCTATCCCCAGTCATGGTGAGGATATTTCCTAGGTAGCTTCTATATATCTTATTACCAGTGATTTCTTTTTCCCTATGCTGATCACTTCTAATGTCAGCGTCAGGGTCAGCCCCTCATCTGCTCCTACATGGATAATGTCAACAGCTCTAGACTCCAGTTCTCCATACACTAATACCAACTTCTCACTTTTTTTAAAAATTCAGTTTCTTTCAAACAACAAATAACTATAATGCTAGGTGCTCTTCCAGTTTCTCACGATTGTCTGTTGGGGTTTTTTGGTTGGTCGTGGGGATTGAAGTTGGTATGGATGCTGTCCTTATGCTCTTCAGCTCAAGGCTAGAGCTATACCTCTTGAGCCACAGCGCCCCTTCCGGTTTTCTGGTGGTTAATTGGAGATAAGAGTCTCCTGGGCTTTCCTGCTCAGACTGGCTTTGAACAGCCATCCTTAGATCTCAGCCTCCTGAGTATTTAGGATTACAGGTGTGAGCCACCAGCGCTCTGCTTGAGCTTCCTTTGCTCAAGGCTAACACTCTACCACTTGAGCCACAGCGCCACTTCCAGCTTTTTCTGTGTATGTGGTAGTGAGGAATCAAACCCAGGGCATCATGCATGCTAGGGCAAGCACTCTAACACATTCCTAGCCCTCACCATTGTACTTATATATTTCTCCTAATCATGTCTCTCCTAGGTTACCATACCATGCCACATCCCCACCGTTTTCTAAAATGCTCTACTAGATTTCACTTTACCTCCAAGCCTTAAGTTTCCCACAAAGCCTTCCCAGATTACTCAGCTCAAACTGATGTCCCTGCATTTACAGTTCTCTGAGATTCTCAAAACAGTAGCTCTTACTGTTTTTCACCATATGCCTATGTTATTTTTGCTTTTCGGGGCCTTAGTGCAGTCTGAGCTTCTTTTTACCTTTTTTTTTTTGGAAGTTGTGGGCCTTGAACTCAGGGCCTGGGCTCTGTCCCTGAGCTCTTTAACTCAAAGCTAGTGTTCTACCACTTGAACCACAGCACCAGTTCTGGTTTTTGAGTGGCTAATTAGAGATAAGAGTCTCACAGGGACTTTTCTGCCTGAGCTGGCTTTGAACTGTGATCCTCAGATCTCAGCCTCCTGAGTCGCTAGAATTATAGGCATGAGCCACCTGCTTTCTGAGCTTCTTTTTGCTCCAGGCTAGCTCTCTACCACGTGAGCCACAGCTTCACTTCTGGCTTTTTGATGATTAATTGGAGATAAGAGTCTCACAAACTTCCCTACCTGGGCTGGCTTGGAACTGTAATCCTCAGATCTCAGCCTCTGAGTAGGTAAGATTAGGCATGAGTCACAAGCACTGGGCTTACCTTTGCCTTTGCTTTATAACTAGACTTGACCTTCTAACTCCTATTTACCTCTACCAGCAAGATACCTTTTTCACCTGAGTGCTATTCCTCTGCCCTACACAGCCCTGGGTGCATGGAACTCATACTCTGTGTGATCATCATTAACTTCTCTACCTTCCCACCTAGAATGTTTGAAGACAGAATCTCAGGATGCTGCTGCTGTAAAGCAAGTGCCAAACATTTAGAAAAACAAAGGAGAAAACGTTACAACTTCGTTAATAGATTCCTAGCAGCATGAATAATATGGAGCACTCTCCTGTTAAAATGCAAGTACCTTCTGGGTCAATTATAGCAATAGCATAATTGTTACCACTTTGCTGCGCTAATTAAAAAAGGGAAAATACTAACGGAGAAAAAATATATATCATTAAGCTGAAGCTTTCACAAAAGATGAGCAAC
>NW_012267242.1:12071015-12079230 GCF_000151885.1 Dipodomys ordii
CCCCCCCACAAATTTCTAGCAAATTGATTAAGGGGAAAAGGCGGCACAGGTTAAACAATAGAAATGAAAAGGATCGTATGTTCACAAAAAAAAAATAAATAAAATTAAAAAAAAAAGAAATGAAAAGGATCTGACTACTAGAATATTAGAACTTCCTGTTAAATTTTTTAAAAGACATGAAAAGCATAAGAATATTGGAAAATCACTTTGTCTAAACTGACTCAAGAGGAAATGTAGTTATCTATAGTTACTAAAGAAATTGTACCAATTATTCCCACAAAGAAACTTAAGACTCGCATAGCTTTACAAGGTTTTACCAAAAGTTCAAAAATAGTTCATTTCATGGGGCTGGGAAGGTGGCTCAGTGATAGAGTGCTTGCCTTGCATGCCTGAGGCCCTGGGTTCAATTCCCCAGCACCACATAAGCAAAAAGAAAAAAGCCGGAAGTGGCGCTGTGGCTCAAGTGGTAGAGCGCTAGCCTTGAGCTGAAGAGCTGAGGGACAGTACCCAGGCCCAGAGTTCAGGCCCTAAGACCGGACCAAAAACAAAACAAAAAAAACAAACAAACAAAAAGAATAGTTCATTTCAGTCTGTTGTAAACTTTACTAGAGAATAAGACAAGGTTTGACAGTCCCCAACTTAGAGGTTTACAGACCAAAAGGACCATCTTAGAACTCTTTAGAAATTTTGCTACAAAGGCACTAACATGTACAAGAATGTTCATAGCAGCATTATATAATAGCATAAAGTAGAAACAGCTCAAATATCCATTGACAGGTATGGTAAAGTTGTGCTTTATGTACTTAATGGAATATTATACAGATGAAAATGAATCACAATTTTGCAACAGGGATGAATTTTAGAAACAATGTTAAGTGCATGAAAGCAAATGTCAAAGGACGAAATGTAACACTTGTAAAGCTAAAAAACTAAATACATTCTTAAAAAATATTATACATATGGTTGAAATACATATAACAAGTGATTTATAAACATAAATTAAGGACAGTTGTTACCTCTAAAAGGGGGGTCTAGGGTGGGGCAGGGATATAAACATAGTATTTCTAATGCTTATATATATGTGTGTGTGTATGTATCTATCTATCTATATATATGTATATATATAAGTGATGGGTCATAGGTACTCATTTTATTGTTACATATCATAATTTATTCATGTTACATATATTCTTTATAGATATCAAATATTACGTTATAATTTTAAAAAAATCTGGGGATTTTATGGTGGAAACACAAATGAATGCCATCTCCCTGAAAGAAAGAAAAATTTGTATTTCTTGGGAAGAGCCGAGACTCCCTGACAGATGCTCTCTTACTTAGAGGACAAAGGAGGTCCTCAATAAATAAGGGCTGGTTTACTGCTTTTCCCATGGACATACCCAGAGGATCTGGATCTCCTTCCCACCTGAGCTCCCTGACATGAAGGACCACCTCTTTCTGTACAAGCAGCCAAAACCCCACAGATTCAGCCTGACACATGGATGACAAGAGACTGACACCTGGTGGATACAGAATGAATTTAATGAAATAACTAGGAAGTAATCTCACTCTACTTGGTGAAAGGGGCAACAGACTGGGGGATAGGGAGTGAGAAGAAAGTGTAAGTTCAGAAAAAGAGAAGAAAAAAAAGGTCTGTTTCTGAGATGTAGGTGGGAAAAAAAAGTATGTGTCTAATAGGTGAGGATGAAGAAAGTCTCCAAAGGAGAATGACTTCCTTCTCTCTCTTCAGAGGCCAGATCAAGAGGAAAGAAGCTATAGCTGCGGTAAGGGAAATGCAAGACTGAAGGGAAAGGGCTGTAGGTCTAGCTGATCTAGACTTATCAAGCTTAAAATGCATGCACCTGGTAGTTGTTGAAGGCTGTTAGCTGCCTCCCAGAAACCCCTGGCCCAGTCTTCATCTGTGGAATCTGATCTCAAGGAGGCTGATTCTACCCTTTTCCCCTGAAGGTGTGGCATAAGCATAGCTGCTTACCATCCTCCTGGCCACACTAATTGGTCAGGGGTGGACATGTGACCAGGTTGGCTTAATCAGAGTGAGTCTTTTACTAGGGTATCTGGCACAATGATACTCTCTCTTTCCAATTGGTCATAAGTGGGCAAACATGTAATCTTAGGCATGCTGGCAGCTATGAGGTGACCCGGGCTTAAGATGGTTTACATTAGGTGGAGCAGTGAGACCAATTTTGCCTGATTTTGCCAGGTCTAATTTCGTTCGCCTAGAGCCAGCATTACCTCTAGACTTTCAGTTACATGAGCCGATAAATGAGTTTGAGTTAGGTTATGGTTGAAAATCAGGAGATCCTTAGCTATACATTCATCATACTTACCCTTGCCTTCCCAGAGGAGAGCAAAGGGATCCAGACCAGAAGGCCACTACAGATTTGTGTTATATGAAAGTCAAAGTATTGAGCTAGAAAGGTTAAAAGCAGCCACCAGGCTCTATGTAACACTGGGTGACTCAGCTGTCTATGCAGAGGACAATGGATTCCCTTAGGGAAATAGCCAAGTAAGAAGCAAGTGCAGAGAAAGGCCTCTAGCAGGCGATCAGGTAGTTAATATGTAGATCTAGCCACTCTTCCCCACAGGTCTATCAGGGGGGAGTTGCTTTAGGATCTTTCCGCTCATGGGTTAAGGATCTTTGAAGGACATGCCCCTTGAAGCCTTTTCCCTGGGCTGCAGTATCTGCCTCTCCTTTTACAAACTGAAGAGCCTCCTTGTGGCTTCTGCTGCCCTTGATTACACTCACTTTTGGGGGAACGAGAGCAATTTTATCTTCTGTTTCTTTGGCTTGCTGCAAACTGGGGGCCCTTCCTCCTTTGCAACCAGCAACATCTTCCTGACCAAGGGCAAGCGCTGCCCCTTGCTCAGCCTCTCCTGCTGGCCCTGGCATCTCTGACTCTCCAGCTGAGTTGCTTTTCCCTCCTGAACTCCACTTCTCCCATGATAACCTTGAGGCCTGGGCTGAGTCCATGGCAGCTGCTGACTTCTCAGGGGTGGAATGTCTTTCCCCACTTCCACCAGACTTCTTTCGAGGGCGCCCACGTTTTCTTTTGGCATCACTTACTGTATCCTCTGTATCCTGCTTTGCTGCTTTAACTGCTGGGTCCTGCCCACTGGCCTCACTAACTGGTACTTCAGCTGTCCTCTTGACAGCCTTGTCATGGGGTCGTGGGTTACCACCTATGCCTACCTCTCTGTTCTCTGTTCCCTGAGACTGAGTAAGTCCCCCAGCTGGGGCTCTCCCTGGGCCTGGCCCAGACTGAGGTCCAGGTCCAGGCCCAGGCAAAGCAGGAACAGTTGGTAAGAACATGTTAATGATGGGTACCGCTGCTTGGGGTCCTCCAGCCCTACTGGGCAGAGGCAGTGTAGCCACTTTCAGTGTACTTGAAGAAATCTTGGGGGCCAGGATGGGTGAAGAGACTTGAATTGGTGGAATCAGTGCTCGAGGGGCCCGGGGAAGGAGCAGAGGCAGCCGGGCCACTAGGGCATTGACCTGTGGGTTACTGGGTGCAGAGGCCGAGCTCTCAATTACACTCTTCTTCCGATCACCACGCACTGGAGGGCTAGCCCCTGTCCGGGCTTCCAGTTCCTTAGGAGGCTAAAAAACAAAAGAGATGATCACAGTAGGGTTCAAAGAATGAACGTGGAGGCTGGGAACATGGCTGGGTGGTAGAGTGCTTGCCTGGCATGCATGAAGCCCTGGGTTCAATTCCTCAGTACCACATAAACAGAAAAAGCTAGAAGTAGTGATGTGGCTCAAGTGGTAGAGTGCTAGCCTTGAGAAAAAGAAGTTCAAGGGCAGCATCCAGGCCCTGAGTTCAAGCCCCAGGACTGGCAAAAAAAAAAAAAAAAAAAAGGAATGAATGTGGAAAGAAATGTAGGCACTTGAGGCACCAGAAGAGAAAAAGTAGGGGGCTCACCAGGGAAAAAGCTAGAGGCATTTTCCTTACCTGAGCTGGCCTTTCAGGTTTCTTATGGACTCCACCTTCCAGATTCTCTGCTCCATTCTTGGATTTAGAATACCTTTCCCTAGGGGTGGGTTCATCCTCTTCTGCCAGAGGTGTCAGAAAAAGTAATAGAATGAGGGTAAGAATAATACTGAAGAATAAGAAGAAGAATTTGCCCTGAGGAGACAGGGCAAAGCAGGTGGTCAAAGCATGTCTACAAAGGGACTCTAGGAACAGAAGGCAATCTGAAGTGTCCATTCTGATATACAAGGTGGACTTTAAAACTGAAGTGTCCGGGCTGGGAAGGTGGCTCAGTGGTAGAGTGCTTGCCTTGCATGCCTGAGGCCCTGGGTTCTATTCCTCAGCACCACATAAGCAAAAAGAAAAAAGCTGGAAGTGGCACTGTGGCTCAAGTGGTAGAGTGCTAGCCTTGAGCTGAAGAGCTAAGGGATAGTGCCCAGACCCAGAGTTCAGGCCCCACGACCGGACACCTCCCCCCAAAAAAAGCTGAAGTGTCCATTCTGGTATACAAGAATGTGAAACCAGGCATGTCATGGTGCCAGCCTGTAATCCTAGCTTCTTAAGGGGGCTGAGGTGGGAGGATCAATTGAGTGCAGGAGTTGGAGAGTAGCCTGGGCAACATAATAAGACTCATTTAAAAAAAAAAAAAAAAGGCCGGGCGCTGGTGGCTCACGCCTGTAATCCTAGCTACTCAGGAGGCTGAGATCTGAGGATCGAGGTTCAAAGCCAGCCCGGGCAGGAGAGACTGTGAGACTCCTATCTCCAATAAACCACCAGAAAACCGGAAGTGGCGCTGTAGCTCAAGTGGTAGAGCGCTAGCCTTGAGCTGAAGAGCTGAGGGACAGCCCCAAGCCCAGAGTTCAAGCCCCACGACCGACAAAAAAAAAAAAAAAAAGTTGTTCCGAATGCTGGTGGCTCATGCCTGTAATCCTAGCTACTTCAGAGGCCAAGATCTGAGGATCACAGTTTGAAGCTAGCCAGGGCAGAAAAGTCCCAGTGAGACTCTAATCTCCAATTAACCACCCAAAACCGGAAGTGGCACTGTGGCTCAAGTGGTAGAGCACTAGCCTTGAGTACAAAGAGGCTCAGGGGGGCTGGGAAGGTGGCTCAGTGGTAGAGCGCTTGCCTTGCATGCATGAGGCCCTGGGTTTGATTCCTCAGCACCACATAAGCAAAAAGAAAAGTGGTAGAGCGCTAGCCTTGAGCTGAAGAGCTGAGGGACAGTGCCCAGGCCCAGAGTTCAGGCCCCATGACCGGACCCAAAAAAAAAAACAAAAAACAAAGAGGCTCAGGGAAAGCGCTCAGGCCCTGAGTTCAAGCCCCACAACCAGCAAAAAAAAAAAAAGTTGCAAGTGGTTAAGAATTTCACATACATGAGAAGGTCCACTCACCAGTCAGCCCCATGGCCTTAAGCACATGGGCGTGTACAGATCGGGCAGAGATGAGGTGCTGCTGGAGCAGGTAGCGGGCAACTTCAACAATGGAACTGAAGGACCGTTTCAGGATCCGCTCTGCCCAGTCACAGGTCAGGGCGCAGGCGGCCTCTACCAACTCATCCGGAGGTGCTGGGGTTACTTCTGGGCCCATTTCTGGCTGTAGTGGCAAAAGATGCCCAATCACATTACAAACGACAGAACCCTTCCCCTGACACTTCTACTGACCAGACTGAGACCATCCCAACCCAGAAATCCACAAACTCTTTTTCTCTTTCCTTCAGCTATAGAGGAATCAGAAGGATACCCAGAAGCAACGCACAAATGACCTAGACTTTGTCAGCCCTCCATAAATGTTCTAAAGCCAGGTATCATAGTGTATACCTGTAATCTCAAGTTACCCAGGAGGCAGAGGCAAGAGGATCTTGAATTTGAAGCCTGCCTAGGCAAAAGTAGCAAGACCCTGTCTCAAAGACAAAATAAAAACAAAAGGGCTGAGAGCCCAAGTGGCGTGTACTTGCTTAACATGTGTACGGCCCCGGGTTCAATTCCCAGCATTCCAAAAAGCCAGGAAAGAAGAATGGAGTTGTTACTTACACTTTCTGAACCCTTTAGGTCAAGTCCAGGCAAGGGTGGCATAGACACCAAGGTTTTCCTTCGTATACCACTGTAGCAATATCTGATGCCAAGTTAAGGAGCAGCTAACATTGGGGCACTCCAGGCCCCTTAAAGGGCAAATTAGGCCATTTTCACCTGGCTCTCCACATCCTATGATTTCCTCCCCAGGTCTTCAGGTCCCAACCTCTCCAGTCAAGGATATTTAGACTGGCCCCGGCCACCAAGTCTTCGGGCCTTGATGTCAGGAAAGATCTCTCTGATGATTTTGCCGAAGTTGGCTGTGCTGAGTGGGCGGCAACAGGCAAGACTCTCACAATACTTCCTGAGTGAGTGAGGGGCAGATTGCAAGATACTCAGAGGAGGAGGCTATGGGTGAGTTGTGAGAGTCCCTAGAGATCAAGTGTGGGGGAATCATTCAAGAAGTCAGACTCTAGCAAGGTAGGGGGCTTTGCAGGAGTGTGGGATTAGTCCTATGCCCACCCCCTCCACCCACCGATAAGCATCATAAACGCTCTGTTTTGGCAGACAGGTGTCCGTGTGCTCTTCCAGGTGGTTGCGGATCCACCTGTAGGCATACATGTACTCTTCATTGCTGAGTGTACTTGGCTCTGAGCTGTAAGAGAAGTTATAGAGACAAGCATAAGCAAAAGGCCAACAGTTGTCCTGGTTCTTCCCCAACTACTATTTCAGTAATACTGAACCAAATTAGTCCACCTGGAATCCATCTTTCCCTGCTGGGCAAGGGTAGTGGATCTTGAACTCAGGATCTGCGTGTTGTCCTTTAGCTATTTCACTCAAGGCTGCCACTCTCCCACTTAAGCCATAGCTCCACTTCTGGTGGTTAATTAGAGATAAGCATCTTCTAGATTTTTCTTGACCGGCTGGCTTTGAACAGAGATCCTTAGCTCTCAGCCTCCTATGTAGTTAAGATTAGAGGTGTGAACTACCAGCGCTCAGCTAGGGGCTTTTTTCTTGGTCATAGATAGCAGCTATGTGTTTTCCTACTCTTCCTGCCCCTTCACAATGGGACTGTCTCTAAGAATCAGAGCCTCTGACTTTTAAAACTCTGCCACCAAACCAACCTTTTGTCTCCAGTGCTGGGCCCTGAAGGTAGCTGAAGGTAGAGATAGAGTTTGTCATTGTCCGAGAATTTCTGTACATCTTGCTGAGGTAAGAAGGAAGAGGAGAGAAATAATAAGATGCAGAAAGACCAAATCCATGTTCTCTTGATCCTTATCATCTAAGTCCTGATGATTCATAGGTTGTCAGACTATGTCAGGGGGAACTCAGATGACTTGAGGCAAAGTGCTCACTGTGGCCCATGGAACCCTTATGGACTATCACGGAAAGAAAGGGAACAGCTCTGATTTTCTCTCTTCAGGGCTTCTAAATGAGAAGATGATGTAAGATGCTCACTGTCAAACTGGCAGCAATGTGCAAAGCCAATTATCTTCTGCTGAGGTGGACCACACTGCCTCTCCTACATGAACCTTTCATTTACCCATCCCATCCCACTGCCCTCATCCCACCAATGATCTTTCTAGATTGCCCTCATCCCAATGTGCTTACCAGAATTCCCTCTACTTTGTTCTGCACGGCCTTGCTGTAGAGAAGAAGAGAAAGCTAGAGGTCATGAGGTTTTCCCATCCCTGTATCTGTTTTCTGTTTGGGTTTTTTTTTTTCCCCTCCCAACTTGGGGAAAGGACTTAAGTGCCTAGAGGAGCTTAAGAATTGCCAGCATAGCAGCGTGTTCTCCTGCTCCAATGTACTTACCTGATAGGAGGCAATCTGTCTCCAGAGGGGTCTGGAATAGGATTTGGAGATGGGAATGAATACTTACGAAATGGTACCCCGGAGCCTTTGAAGAAGTGTGGTAGGTTCCCCAGCATCTGTACCACCTTGGGGGGGCCTCGCCCCAGTCTTAGGGCTCTTAGCATCAGGCTCATCTTCTGCCATTCCTGTATGAAAGCTACAGCTGAGAGGGGAGAGAGTATTAAGATTTAACTCACATCAGCTGTCCCTTCCTCTGAAGTCCCCAAGAAAGTCCTCTCTACCCAGAAAGGCAAAAAACAGAAGTAGCCGGGCGCTGGTGGCTCACGCCTGTAATCCTAGCTACTCAGGAGGCTGAGATCTGAGGATCGCGGTTCAAAGCCAGCCCGGGCAGGAGAGACCGTG
>NW_012267242.1:12081091-12130152 GCF_000151885.1 Dipodomys ordii
GCGATGGGGCATGGGGGTGGTGTTCCCTGAGCTTCTCAGTTTCCAAGCAAAAGATGCTTGCATGGAGATGCAGGCATGATAAGAATTTCAGGGAGGCTGACAAAAAGGAAGATCTCACAAGGTGGAAGCTTTAGCAAAATCACCTCCCCCTAGAAGGTCCTTCAGCTATCACCTGGCCAGGCCATGAGTTCTAAACCTTCTCAGTTAAGACTTTATTTTTAAAGGTCATAAAGTAGGTGAAAATGATGGATCTCTTCTGTGAAAACTGAACAAGAAGAGCACATTTTGTGTGTGATTGCAGAGTGGTCATGGACTCCAGGTTGACAGGCTCTTGAACCATGAACCACACTCACTATATGGGAGTTTGATCTTGTACTAGCAAGATCAAAGGTCTATAACTTGAGCAAGGTTACTAAACTGTTAGAAATGCACTACCCTCCAGTGTCAGAAATGAAGAGGCACACAAGAGATGTAGGCAGTTTCCTTTTGCACAAAATGGTGCAATGCCACATTACTCTACCTAGACCTAGGCAGGCACACTGTGCAGGGCAGTTTCCTAGGCTTTTATGCCAATCCAAACTCCCTCCTCCTTGTCAAGAAGTTAGGCTCACAGTCTAAGTACAATTGATTACCAAGGTTAGAAAGGGAGCCATTCTTTAATTTCTATCAAAGGTTTACTTCTTTTTTTTTCCCCCACTTAGCAATTATAGTGTATTATTTTAACTTTTTCAACACAAGATTTAGCTCCCTAACATGGCCAGCTTGTAACAATCAGTACAGATAACAGATACACTTGAAGTAAATAAAGCGAATAGTTCCAGGAAATATCTGTCACAATACCAAACTCACTTTAGTTTGACAGAAAAGAATACTTTTTCTCACAAAATGAATGGTTGTGTGTGTGTGTGTGTGTGTGTGTGTGCGCGCGTGCACAGGTGTTCACGCACACCCATACTAAGGCTTGAACTCAGGCCTTCAAATTCTAGCTTTGTATCTTCAGCTCACCATTTGAGCCACACCTCTACTTCCTACTTGTTGCTGGTTAAATCTCACAGAGCCAGGTGCTGATGGTTTATGTCCTGTCATCCTAGCTGCTCAAGAGGCTGAGATCTAGCTATCCAGGATCAAAGCCATCCCAGACAGGGAAGTTGATGATAGTTTTATCCCTAATTAAACTGCAAAAAGCTAAGTTAGTCCTTGAGTCCAGTGACAGAATTCAAGCAAGACACAAAACATAATGAAAGTGACAGGAAAATTTATTCGGAAAAGAATATGACAGAGAATGGAGATTTTTACATGGCATGATGCCACCAGAACACAACAGTTCATCATCAGCTATTTTCATGAATGGTAGACTTAGATACAGGAAGAATTAGGGGAAGGGAACAAAAGTATGCATAGTTGAAGAGTCCCAGTTACAGGTGGGTGTTATAATCCTACTTACTCAGGAGGAGGCTAAGATCTAGGATCGTGGTTTGAAGACAGCCCTGGCAGGAAAGTCCAAAAGACTCTTATCTCCAGTTAACCACCAAAAAGCTAGAAGTAGAGCTATGTGTCAAGTGGTAGAGTGCTAGCCTTGAGCAAAAAAGCTAAGGGACAGCATCAGGCCCTAAGTTCAACCCCCAGGACTGGTATTAAAAAAAAAAAAGTCCCAGTTACCAATGTGTCCTGGTAGGTCTTTATCTCAGCTCTGGTTCTCCAGGGTTTCATAGGAGTTGTTACATAGAAGTTGTTACCGCTGTCATCACTTGAGGGCTGTAGTCTGATTCCTGTAAGATGATCCTCCCCCTCCATAGTTGTCATTCAGTCTGGGATGATCTGTCTTACAAGGGTCTACCGTTCCTTACTATCGGTCAGTCCTGTCTTTCTTGGAGCCCCAAAGGTGATTGCAAAGTGACTATAGAAAGAATAGATTAGAATAATGAAGGCAGAGATGCCAGGCTTTTCTCTTGCTTTTAGTTCTTTCCTCACAACTGAAACATTTTAAGTGCCTCTTATAAATACATTCTCCATAGACTGAAAGCAGTTGTCTCTGGAGAACATCAGCATTCACCTTTGCAGTTGTGAGCACTTAATGAGATTATCTGTGAGAAATGCCTTTCCCTAGGTCCAGTCTATAGGGCTGAGGTCACCTGTGGGTTGACCAGTTGTAATTACAGGTCAGTGTTTTCTTTCAGAAGACTTGTGATCCCATCCTCCATTTGAAGTTTTCTTTGTATCTCACCATCACTCCTGGTTAGCTGCTTCCTATTTTTGAACACCTATGTCATGCTCACAGCAACTTTCTGAAGTAGGTAATATTACTGTCTCCATGGTACAAATAGGTAAGCTAAGATTCGGAGAGAAAGGGCCTTGTGTCCTGTGATATAAGTAGTAGGTGACTATGTAGAAGGTGCCAGAGTCAGGAATTCAAGACAGGTAGTTTCCAGAGCCTGTTCTTTCCAACATGTCCTAGACTGCATGTAGATGCATTTGGATGGCTTATGTACAAATATGAAGAGACAGTAATGGAAAATTTATACCAATGTTTGGTGTAAATGGGAATATCGAACACTTTGCAAATAGAGTTTTGGGTAAGTTTTTCTGCTGAAAGATTTGCAAGGAACAAATGGCTCCTTTGGTGGCTTACACTATAATCCTAGTAATTCTGGAGGCTGAGATCTGGAGGATCATGGTTCAAAGCCAGCCCAGGTAGAAAAGGCCACTGGATTCTATCTTCCAAATAACCAACAAAAACACAGGGCTGGGACTGGAGGTGTAGTTTGAGTGATAGAGTGCTGGTTCAGTGAGTGAGGCTTTGAGTTCAATTCCACTAAAAAATAATAGTAATAATAATAAAACCAGATTTCTAGGGAACAGGGAATGATTCAAAGTTTTATTAAGAGGAGAGAGTATCACAGATTATTTTGGCAACACTCTAGAAGTAAAAGTTGAATGGGGAAAGGCTATCATTGATGCCAGGTATCATACCACAAACTGAGAGACATAAAAATAAATAAGTTGCGCATTACCCTAAGAATTGAAAAGAAAATATGGCCCAGTGCTGGGCTGGCTTGTGTCTGTAATCTGAGCTACATGGAAGGCTGAGACTGCGAGAATTGTAGTTCAAGCCCAGCCTGGGAGAAAATTCAGCAGACCCCTTTCCCAATAGAGAACTGGATACAGTGGTACACCCACGCCATCCCAGCAGTGACAGGAAGACTGAAATAGGTAGATCTTGCCAGGTGAGCACCTGGGTAGGAAGCTACTCTGTCTAGCATAAAAAAGGGCTGTGTGGCTAAAGTGGTACAGCACCTGTCTAGCAAGTGTGAGGTTCTGGGTTCAAACTCTAGTACCATCATAAATAAATTAATTAAAAAAAATTAATAAAGCTGGGTGCCAGTGGCTCATGCCTGTAATCCTAGCTACTTGGAGGCTGAGATTTGAGAATTGTTCGGAGCCAGCCCAGGCAAGAAAAGCTGTGTCTTTTATCTCCAATAAACTACTCAGAATAGGCGAGAGGTGGCGCTGTGGCTCAAGTGGTAGGGTGCTAGCCTAGAGCAAAAGAAGCTCAGGGACAGCACACAGCTTTGAGTTCAAGTCCTAGGACCAGCCAGAAAAAAAAAAAAAAGAATAAATGAATACATCATCACAATATGACAGATATTTTATGTAGCACTTCCTATGTTCTGAGAATGGGCAGAGGGCTCATAGATATTACCTATTATCTCATGGCAACTGTATCAGAGGCATGCTATGATTACCCCCATTTTACAGATGCAGAGATGGAGGCATTGAGGTTGATCATTGGCCCAAGGCTACACAATGAGTAGGCCATGGAGCTGGAATCATAATTTAGGCCATCTAGACTCAGAATTTTTTTCCTTGGCACTACTGTACAATGCCTTCTCATATTGACAAGTTATCGAACAAAAACGAAGGAAAATATTGATGAACTTAGAGATATTATTAGGAACACATCTCATGACAGTCAGAGAGCAGAAAGAAGGGGCCAGACAGGGAGTAATGACCTACCTCCCAAAGCTAGGCCCCAAAGTTTCTAGAATCTTCCCCAAAGTGCCACCAGCTGGAAACCAAATGGGAGGCAATTTCCTATTCAAGACATTGCATGCCTGTGAATGGAATGTCTGAGAATGATTCTGCAAGTCTGGGTGAAAATGTCAATAGAACTTCCTCTTTGCTCTGGGTGAGTAAACTAGCCCCTTTGGAGCCCGGCCATGATGGTGTGAAGGAGCCAAGCTGTCACATGAAAAGGCCATGTGTCCATGTTCTGACCATAGTCCCAGCGAAGGCTGCACGTGACAGGCGGGGGGAGGGGTGGGCAGACATGGGAGCGAGAGAGCCAGCAGACAGTTACTCCTCTAGCCTTTAAACTGCCCCACGGCGAGCTGAACAAAGGCCAGCTGGTCCCACTGAACCCTGTCCAACCTACAGATGTATGAGCTAAAAAGTATGTCATTGCTTTAAGCGAGTCAATTTTTTTTTTTTTTTACCAGTCCTGGGGCTTGAACTCAGGGCCTGGGCATTGTCCCTGAGCCTCTCTATGCTTAAGGCTAGCACTCTACCACTTGAGCCACAGTACCACTTTTTCCGTTTATGTGGTTCTGAGGAATGAAACCCAGGGCTTCATGCCTGCTAGGCAAGCATTCTACCACTAAGCCACAGTTCCAGCCTAAGCGAGGCAATTTTGAGGTGGCTTTGTGACACAGCACTAGATCATTGGAAGCCTATCAATTTACATTTTCAGATTGCTTTTAGAACAATTGATAAAGTTTCAACAGAAACTCTTCACCCTGCAAAGATAAAATTTTGTTTTGTTTTGTTTTGTTTTTTGCCAGTCCTGGGGCCTGAACTCTAGGCCTGGACACTGTCCCTCAGCTCTTCAGCTCAAGGCTAGCGCTCTGCCACTTGAGCCATAGCACCACTTCCAGCTTTTTTCTTTTTGCTTATGTGGTGCTGAGGAATTGAACCCAGGGCCTCATGCATGCAAGGCAAGTGCTCTACCGCTGATCCACCTTCCCAGGCCCTATCCTTTTTCTTTTATCTAGTTCTCACTCCACAACTCTGGGTCTGGGCACTGTCCCTAGCATTCTACCACTTGAGCCACAACTCCACTTGGCTTTTTCTGCTTATGTGGTGCTGAGGAATCAAACCCAGGGCCTCATGCATGCAAGGCAAGCACTCTACCACTGAGCCACCTTCCCAGCCCTCCCTGAGCTTCTTTTATTCAAGGCTAGCACTCTACCACTTGAACCATAGCACCACTTCCAGCTTTATCTATTTCTGTGGTACTGAGGAGTTGAACCCAGGACTTAAGCCACATTCCCAGCCCTTCAGAGTTTATATGTTTAGGAAATTATCCTCCTATATTCATTTCTATGTTCTTACAAACACAAGATTTTTGTTGCCATGGTGGTTGAGTTTAATCCTAAAACGGAGCTGGGCACCAGTGGCACATGCCTGTAATCCTTCCTTCTCAGAAGCTTGAGATCTGAGAATTGTGATCTGAAGCCAGTCTGTGAGACAATTCTGAAAGACTCATCTCTAATCCACAAGTGGAGGTGTGGTCCAAGTGGCAGAGCACAACTTGGAGCAAAACAGGCTAGTGAGAGCATGCAATCCCGAGTTCAAGCCCCAGTACTTGTGCACACTCTCACTCACATGTGCACACCCACACCTACACACCAGTGGGGGCAAGGGATAGGGAATTATCTCAATGCTAGAACACTTGCCTAGCATGTATGCAGCCCTGGGTTTGATCTCCAGTATCCTACTCTATCATACATATAGTTACACCTAACAATACACAGGATAATTTGTATGTGTCCCTGAAGGTCAGGTAGTGTTCAGAGTAGAGACTGCTAGCCATTAAAACCAGTGGATCAGGGTCGAGACTCCTAATAGCATTCCAGAAAGATGGCCAGGAGAGGATAGTTAGAGCATGTAGCTGGTCAATCAAATACTTGGAAGAAGCAAAGTAGGGAGGAAGGGAGGCAGGCTTGCAGAGGAGGAAGGAGTTGTCATCCCCAGGATGAACAGTTACCTCAAGCCTTCTTTCTTTCAACACTAGCTGGATGACAGCATGTAAGAGGGCCATTCATGATTACAGGACCACTGCTAGATGGGCTGCAGTTCTCCAAATTCTCTCTCAAGTTCTTAGGATGATCCTAAACTTGGCACACTCTCTAGAACCTTCCCCATGGCCTCACAGGCCAACTTGTAGAGCTGGCCATGGTGCTAACAGGAGAGTCTTTGTTAGTAGCAGGATCAGCTCTGTTACTCTTGTTTGTCTAGCCTGGTGCTGGTGTATTGAGGGTGTTGTTTGTGGTGCAGCAGAAAGAGATGGTGGGTGGGCAAAGCAGACCTTACATAGATTGTGGATGACTACAGTGAGGAGAGCATCTCTTGTTTTTGGAGTGTTTGTCTTCATGATGTAGGCCGGACAGAGATGAGACCAGGATCTGCATGAAGGTGAACAGAGTTTCTGTTTGAAGTTTTTATTATGGATTTTTTTTGGGGGTCCGGTCATGGGCCTGAATTCTGGGCCTGGGCGCTGTCCCTCAGCTCTTCAGCTCAAGGCTAGCGCTCTACCACTTGAGACACAGCACCGCTTCCGGCTTTTTTCTTTTTGCTTATGTGGTGCTGAGGAATCGAACCCAGGGCCTCATGTATGCAAGGCAAGTGCTCTACCACTGAGCTACCTTCCCAGCCCCATTACGGAGTTTTTTTTTAAAGCATAAATTTTATTGTATACATTTAAGATATACATGCTATGGGATATATAGAGACAGTTTTTTACTTAATTTTTTAAAAAGGTTTTAAATCTAGGCATTTGCTCTATGTTTAAATCCCAGCTTTCGAGGAGTATGGCCCTAGACTAAAACATGAGACTCTATCTGAAAAATAATCAAGACAAAAGGGTTGGAGGTGTGGCTTAAGTGTTACAGTGCTTGCCTAGCAAACTTGAGAGTTCAAAATCCCAGTACTGCTAAAGTTTAAAAAAGCTCTCTTTTTATATAACCCTATGTGACTATCACACCTAAATATATTAAAAATAAAATCTTAATATCATCCTACATACAGTGTTCAAATTTTCCCGCTTTTCTTGAAAGATGAATTTCTTTTCCAGTAATTTGAAATTGGGATCAACAAAGTTTACATGTTGCATTTAGGTTTTGTTCATCTATTTCTTAAATCTTTCAAATCTGTATTCTGACTTTCTCTATTTATTTGTTCAGAAAACAGATGATTTGCTCTATGGAATTTCCTACATTCTGTATTTTTATTATCATATCTGGCAATGTAAAATAATGGCTGTTTTGTGGATTTTTAAGGAAAAATTAGAAGTTTATTCTGAGTCATTCATCAGTGGAATCTTGGCCTGGGAACAAAGATTTAAATTGACCTTCAATGACAGGCTCCAATATAGAAGAGGTGGCTTGAACTTTTATAGTTACAGAACAAAAGGAAGTCCTAAATCAATTCTATGGGCCAGAGCATGAGGTAGGCAGGCTCATCTATAGGTTTTAGTTGTTATGGCATTCTTTGTTGTTTGTTCCAATATCAGGGCTTGAACTCAGTGCCCTGCACTCTCATCCAGCCTTTTCCTTCATGGCTGGTGCTCTGTCCCTTGAGCAAAACCTCCACTTCTGGTTTTTTGTTTGTTAATTGGAGATAAGAATCTCTCAGATATGTCTGCCTGTGCTTTGAACCATGATCCTGAGATTTCAGTCTCTTGAAGATTACAGGCCCCAGCTACCAGCATCTGGCCAAAGGCAAATTCTTTTTTTTTATTTTTGTTGGTCATGGGGCTTGAACTCTGGACTTGGGCGCTGTCCCTCAGCTCTTTAGCTCAAGGTGAGCACTCTACCACATGAACCACAGCTTCAATGCTGGCTTCTTTTGGTGGTTAATTGGAGATAAGAGTTTCACAGAGTGGGGCTGGGAAGGTGGCTCAGTGGTAGAGTGCTTGCCTTGCATGCTTGAGGCCCTGGGTTCGATTCCTCAGCACCACATAAGCAGAAAAAAAACAAAAACAAAAACTGGTAGAGTGCTAGCCTTGAGCTGAAGACCTGAGGGACAGTGCCCAGGCCCAGAGTTCAGGCCCATGACCAGACCCCACCCCCCAAAAAAAGGGTCTCACAGAGCTTCCTGCATTGGCTTAGAACTGCAATCCTCAGATCTCAGCCTCCTGAGTAGTTAGGATTGCAGGTGTGAGCCACCAGCACCCGGCCTTGATTTTTTTTCTTTATGTTCTATTTTTTTCAGAATAATGAGATGATATCCTAACATCTTCCAAAGATGATTAATGAGAGTTCTGGGTGAGTGTTATCAACAGTTTAAGATGTTAACATATTTATGTATTGTAATCTCTTTGAATATTGCTCTTTTTTATATCTAGTTGTTCCATTTTTGGCCAATGGATACTTTTTCTAATTGTCATCTGTGTTACTTTATATTTGGAGATAATAGTAGACTCATAGTTGCAGGAATTTATACAGAGTGATCTCATGTGCCTTTTACCCTGTTTCTATCAGTGGTACATATTATGTAACCTTAGTATAATAGTACAATCAGGAAGTTGATTTAGTCTACTGAACTTAGATTTTACCACTTTTATAAGCTCTCATTGTGTGTATATGTATTTAATCCTGTGTAATTCTATTGTAGACTTGTGTAACCAACTCTTTAGTTATGACACAGAAGTTTCCCCTCTGGTATCCTTTAAAAGACTTATTCACGTCCCACACCACTCCCATCCTGAGCTCCTGACAACCACTACCCTGTTCTCTTATTCTATGACTCTCTCGTTTCAAGGGTGTTATAAAAATGGGCCTGGGGGTGTGGCTTCAATGGTAGAGCACTTGTGTAGCAAGTACAAGGCCCTGAGTTTAAACCCTAGTACCTTAAATAAAAAAGCTTTATAAATGGTATGGTAGTTTTGGTTTTTTTTTGGGTCTGGTCATGGGGCCTGAACTCTGGGCCTGGGTGCTGTCCCTCAGCTCTTCAGCTCAAGGCTAGCGCTCTACTACTTGAGCCACAGCGCCACTTCCAGCTTTTTTCTTGTTTTTGTTTATGTGGTGCTGAGGAATTGAACCCAGGGCCTCATGCATGCAAGGCAAGCGCTCTACCACTGAGCCACCTTCCCAGCCCTAGTATGGTAGTTTTTATCTGAACTTTACCACTAAGCCACATTCCTAGCCCTTTCATTGCTATTATAAAGGTGATATAGAGAGGGGTCACAGTTATATAAGTTAGGTAATGAGTGTATTTCTTTTTGGACAATGTCACCCTTTCACTCTCTCTCAGTTCAAATCATTTTTTAGGTTTGGGAATATGGCTTAGTGGTAGAATGCTTGCCTTGCATGCATGAAGCCCTGAGTTTGATTCTTCAGTATCACATAAACAGAAAAAGCTGGAAATAGCACTGTGGCTCAAGTGGTAGAGTGCCAGCCTTTAGCAAAAGAAGTTCAGAGACAGTGTCCAGGCCCTGAGTTCAAGCCCCAGGACTGGCAAACAAAAAATCCCTACTTTTTAGAGTGAGTTTCTTTTTAACATTTTCACCAACAATGTATGAATGATCTCGTTTCTATACATTGTTGCTATTTCATATCATCATCATCATCATAATCATCATCTCTTTGATGCTAGGGGGATTGGACCCAGAGCTGTACACATGCTAAGCATGTGCTGGATCTGAGATATAAGTACAGCCTCTCTCTCTCTCTCTTTTTCTCTCTACCTCCCTCTAATCCTCCCTCCTCCTCCCTCCCCCAGCATGGAATATTGCCTAACATGCTCTCCCGCCTTCTGTTTTGCTTTTGTTTTTTGGCCAGTCCTGGGGCTTGAACTTTGGACCTGGGCACTGTCCTTGAACTTCTTTTGCTCAAGGCTAGCACTCTACCACTTTAGCCACAGAGCCACTTCCAGCATTTTCTGTTTATGTGGTACTGAGGAACTGAACCCAGGGCTTCATGAATGCTGGGTAAGCACTCTACCACTAAGCCACATTCTCAGCCCACTAGTGTTTAATTTTCTGCTGTTGAGTTTTGAGAGTTTTCCATGTGCTCTGGGAGCAGAATATGTATCTTTTGTCAGATATATCATGTGTTTTTAGGTATAACCCAATTGTCTCCAATAATTTCCCTGAGCTGAGTGCTGGAGCTTGTAATCCTAGATACTCAGGAGGCTGAGATCTGAGGATCACAATTTGAAGACAGCTTGGGCATAAAAGTCCATAAGACTCTTATCTTCAGAATAAACAGCACAAGGCTACAAGTGGAGGTATGAGTCAAGTGGTAGAGTGTCAGCCTTGAATGAAAAAGGCAAGTGAGAGAAAGAGGCTCTGAGTTCAAATGTCAATACTGGCAGGTACATACTCACTCCTCTATGCCCAGGGGCATAGGGAAGACTCTATCTCAATAAAATAACCAACATATAAAGAAAGGTACAAATGGAGCAGTTCACTCTAGTGCCTGTCTAACAGATGTAAGGCCTTTAGTTCAAACTCCAGTACTGCTAAAAAGAAAAAAAGTGAGGAGAGAGAAAGAGAGAAAGGAAAGAAAAAAGAAAGATAGAGATAGAGAGAAAGAAAAGGATAGCAGAGAGAACAGAGTTGTGTTTAGTTGTTTTTTTTGTTTTGTTTTGGTTTTGGTTTTTTTCTGAGACTGGGACTCGACGATTTCTCTCATTGGCCGGCACTCTACCACCTGAACCTCACCTCCATCTCCCAGAGCCAAGTTTGAATGTCTGATTTAGGCAAGGTTCTAAAGCACTGTACAGGTGGAGGCAAAACTACCATGACCATGTTAGGCTGTTTACCTTGGTGTTCCCAGACCTCCTGCAGGGTCATGTTCCTGTCTTCCAAGTGGGAGATAGAAACAATAGAAAGTTCTGCCAGCAGTCTCACTCATGGTAGAAATCATTTAAACTACCTACATGAGAGGTCCAGGGTGTGTGTGAAGATTCACATTATATTCCTTTAGAGGTGTTAAGATTTTAGTTCCATTAAAAGAATGCATGCACAGAAATGGAGGGACAAAGGGCCAACAAATGCAGCCGTGGTGCTCACTAGACACTATGTTGAAAGTGAGCTATACAACTTGTGAGTGAGCTGGGAGGGAAAAACAGGGAGAGAGCAAGGGAAGGGGTGACAGTTGTCCAAAAAGAAGTGTAGTCGGGGCTGGGAAGGTGGCTCAGTGGTAGAGTGTTTGCCTTGCATGCATGAGGCCCTGGGTTCGATTCCTCAGCACCACATAAGCAAAAAGAAAAAAGCCAGAAGTGGCGCTGTGGCTCAAGTGGTAGAGCGCTAGCCTTGAGCTGAAGAGCTGAGGGACAGTTCCCAGGCCCAGAGCTCAGGCCCGACAACTGGACCCCCCCCCAAAAAAAAAAAGAAAATGTAGTCATAGCCGGGTGCTGGTGGCTCACGCCTGTAATCCTAGCTACTCAGGAGGCTGAAATCTGAGGATTGCAGTTCAAAGCCACCCTGGGCAGGAAAGTTCATAAGACTCTTATCTCCAAGTGGTAGAGTGCTCTCCTTGAGCTGAAGAGCTGAGGGACAGTGCCCAGGCCCAGAGTTCAAGTCCCACGACCGACCAAAAAAAAAAAAGAAGAAGAAGAAGAAGAAATGTACTCACTATCTGATTTATGTAATTGTAAAACCTCTGTACATCACCTTTATAATAATAAGCATGAGTTTTAAAATAGGGTAGAAATACTAATTGACATTCTCTGTCCTCAGGTCTCCTTGTGGCAATCACACTTCAAATTATTAAGTTCTATATGATCCCCAATCTTAATTGAGGTGTCATTAGCATCCCTGGTGTGAAGTAATCATCACTGACTCCCTTGGAATCCTCTCCAGGCCCCTCCATTCAGGAAAGGATGGGTGAGCAGAAGAGGAGTCAGGTGTTCCCAGAGACAAGACAATCTGAGAGTAGTTTATTTCCCAGTGCTTCTGAGAGCTTGTGTAAAAACAGCACAGTGAGCAATGAGCAACAGTGGTCAGGAAGGGAGATGTCGGAACGTCTCTGTTGGCTTTGGTGGGGCCCACTGCCCCAGGTCAGGTTCAAGAGCAAGCAGAGTGAAGCCAAGCTCATCCTCCAGTGGAGGCTGAGGATGTAGAAGAAGAGGCTCCAAGGTCAGACTTCAGATCCAAATGTCAGAGGTGCAGTCACCACCTGGGTAGCGGAGTTCATGGGCTAAGGCTGGGCCCAGGGGCTCCTTCCCAAAATCCACCAGGAAATTGGGGTTCAGCTTCAGGCCTCCGTTTACTGTGTCTACGTCAATCTGCAGCATCACCGAGCCTTCCCTGGTAGAAAGAGGAAGGGGGTAAAGGATGCTGAGTTATACAGGGTGGGTTCCTGGAGACAGGAGTCTTCAGGAAGCCTCTGGGAAAGGAAGGTGGGAGAGGTGAACCTCTCACCTGACGAGGTCGGGGTAAAACTGCTTGTCCCACGCACTGTACAGGGATGTGGTGAGGTAGAGACGCTTGCCGTCCAGGCTAAGCTGGATCATCTGAGGGCCTCCAGGCACCCGCTTTCCCTGGGCGAAACCAAGGGTTAGACCACAAGGTAGCACCCAGATCTGAGGAGGGAACTGCAAGCAGCACCCACATCCCCAACACATGCTCCCAGGTGCCCTACTTCCTCCTCGAGCAGTGGAGGCAAGGGGGGCCTGCAAAGAGGGGACACTCCTCACCTTGACCACCAGTGGCTCTGGCTGGCACTTCAGTTCCGGATCCTCTAGCACTTGCACAGGGCCTCCCTTAACAATGCTGCCCCCAAGGAAGATCTGGATGTGGTGGGGGGTTGCAAGGGACAAAGTGGGGGACAATCATGAGAGGCAAAGACATGGTAGGAAGCAGCTTGCCTCTGGGAGGGCCCTTCACTCCTTCTACACACATCCTTGTCCCCCCTGGCTTCCACCATCCTGAGCCTACAGTTATGCTTTACATGTTCCTCCCTCATCCTCCTCCAGCTCCTTCACAGCCTTCTTTCCATCGCAGACTCCCCCCCCCTCCTCTTTTCTGGCTCAGTCCCTACCTGTCCCGCGAGGCGGGGCTGGCGGGGGTTAGAGATGTCATACTGCCGCACATCGCCGTGCAGCCAGTTGCTGAAGTAGAGGAAGCGGTCATCCAGTGACACCAAGATGTCAGTAATCAAGCCTGGGAGAGTGGGTTCAGGTGCTTAAAGGCCTTCTTGCTTCCCAGGCTGGAATCAAGCTTCTGATTCCACCCCTCCTAAGCACTCACCTGGCATTTCTGGCAGCAGCCAGCCCTTCACTTTCTTGGACGGCACCTGAATCACCTTCTCCACTGACCAAGTACCTCCCTACAGCAGAGAGTGGAGGGTGGGGTTAGGAGGCAGAGAGCGGCACCCATCAGTCAGGAGCTAGGAAGAAGCCTGTAGAAGCAGAGTCTTCTTGCCAGTAGGGTCTCCTTCCTTAAGGCAGGAAAGTGACTACTTCCCCATGACATGGCTGGCGCTTCTTGTCAGAAGTACCTGACATACAAGATCACTAAATTGTTTGTGAATCAGCCTAATAATATGGTCAGTTAGGCTTCAAGTGTACTTTTCTTGTGTGACAGTATTAGACTCAGGGCTTCATGCCATCACCTGGCTTTTTTGCTCAAACCTGGCTTCAAGTGTACTCATGTTGAAATGTAATCCTCATTGTAAGGCCATATAAGCCCCTCCAAAGCATTTGGTCCAATAGGTAGACATGTAGGGTTTCTCCTGTGCTTGTTGGCTGTCTTCCTGTATTGATCATTATAAGTATCCAAATGGCCTTTGGCAGAGAGATGGTCCCCCATCTCTGGGGGATGGTTAATGGGTTATTTCCTGCATGGGTTTGTTATAAAGGCTAATTTTTCTCTTATACATGCCACTGTCACCAGGTGGTGTCCTATGCTGTCTCAGGACTAGCCCAAGTGCTGGTGGCTCACATCTGTAATCCTAGCTACTCAAAAGGCTGAGATCTGAGGATCACGGTTCAAAGCCAGCCCAAGGAAGAAAAGTCTATGAGACTCTTTCCTTCAAAAAGCCAAAAATGGAGCTGTACCTCAAGTGGTCGAGTACTGTCCTTGAGCACAAAAGCTCAGGGATGGAGTTCAGACCCTGAGTTCAAGCCTCAGGATTATGTGCCTGTGTGTGTGTGCATGCAGACATATGCATGTGCACATATACACACACATAAACACACACACACACACACACACACACAAATCACTACTAGTAAGAAAGCTCTTACCAGATACCCTTCCTCAACCTTGGATTTTTCAACCTCTAGACTCATGAGCCTCTATTCTTTATTCCCATGTCTGTGATATTTAATTGTGGCAACAAAAAACAGACTCAGATGAGTCTGGCACCAAGAGAAGAGAGGCAGGGCATGTGGCCTTGTTTCTGTTCCTGGAGAAGCCTGAGCTGGTGGAACCAGGGAGCATGGGCCCTGAAGCCTGGCCACAGGTGCTGAGCCTGCTGGGAGGGGCATAAGTCACCTCATTCTTGTAGAAGTGCTGGATGGTGGAGCTGAGGGCACAGCCCACAAAACCCTGGGCAGCGTCTGGGTTGTGCAGGAAGCGGACCTCCAGGGGAATGAGCCCATCCTTCATAGGCAGGGTCTGGATGATCTCATGGCGCTGCCAGTCCCACACGTGGATGCTGCTTCCATAGAGTCCTGGAGTGAGGGTGAGACCCAAGACTAGTCTCAGAATCAGGGCCAGATGGCAAAGACTAGAGCAGAGGGTTGGAAAATGGGTTCCGAGGACAGGACCAAATCTACCATTAACCAACAGTCTGTATCTATAGGAGGGGGAAAAGAGGGCTGTAGGTCTAGAGGGGTATTTGGGAAAAGAAACAGAGGACATGGGCCCAAGGCTCCTGCCAGACCCTGGGGTGGTTCTCACCTGCCTCCACATGAGCTGGATTGAAGCCATCTTTTAAGACATTAGGAGGTGCCCATTCGGTGCTGATCATGACATTGTGTCGAGGCTGGTACCAGAAGTCATAGCCCATGGGTGCGGCACCCCCAGGCCGCTCCCACGTCCCCTTCACCTCAAAGGTCTCCCCGTCCAGGAGCACAAAACCCCCTGTGCAGGGAAGAAGGCCAGTAAGGTCGAGGGCTTTTCTTGCCCAGTTTCCCCCAGCCACAGCAGAGTTTCTCCTAGAGGCTAAACTGCACTCGGCTCCCTGCATTTTCTCCCCCATAGAGCAAATATTTCTTTGTTGCTCAAAAATATGTTGCTCCTTTGCTGAGTATGTTATGGTTCCTTGATACATCTTTGCAAATGCAACCAGCTGTCTACTTGTAGGCTTACTAAGTTACTCCTAGCTTACTAAGGTTGTATCTTTTCCATCTGGACAACGTAGTCAGGTGACATCTAGTGCAGAGCCATTAGCTGGAATGGAGGTCTTTGGTGAAATCTGAGAGAGGCAATACATAGTGGCAATTAGGACATAGACTCTGGAGCCAGAAGTGAAGTGTGATGGTGCGTGCCTGTGATTCCGACACTCAGGATGATCTTACAGTTTGAGGATAGCATGGCTCTCAACAAAAGAATAAAGGAAAAGCTGGGGGTGTGGTCTCCTGTTGAGCCAGGAAACCTTGTATTGCAAACCACAGTACTACCAACAAAGGAGTGATTCTGGAGCCAAATTGCTGGATTTGAGTTCCAGCTCTGTAATTTATTGGCTGGGTGACCTTGGGTAAGTCACTTAACCAGCCCATGACTTCATTTTCTCACCTGCAAAATGAATTTTAATGGCACCTACCTCATAGGTTCTAGCTGGTACACAATAGACATTTTATAAGTGTCAGTTTTGATCGTGACCATAAATGAGATAAAGATCCTCAAGGACTGAGAAACTTGCCTATAATCCACAAAGGTTGGTATTAAGTGTCTGTATTTTCTGGGGCCATGTCTCCATGTATATTTCTCATAACAGAACTTTTTGTGTGTGTGGTAGTACTAGCTAGGGTTTGAACTCAGGACTTTGTGCTTGCTAGGCAGTTCTGAATCACTTGAGCCACTCCTCTCATCCTCTTTTGCACTAGTTATTTTATTTCATTTTTTTGTCAGTCATAGGGCTTGAACTCTGGGCCTGAGTACTGTCCCTCAGCTCTTCAGCTCAAGGCGAGCACTCTACCACTTGAACTACAACGCCACTTCTGGTTTTCTGGTGGTTAATTGGAGATAAGAGTCCCATGGACTTTCCTGCCCGGGCTGGCTTTGAACTATGATTCTCAGATTTCAGCCTCCTGCGTAGCTAGGATTACAGGCTTGAGCTACCAGTGCCCGGATGCACTGGTTATTTTTGAGGCATGGTCTTACTTCCTGCCCGGTTATGACAGGTGAGTGTTAACATATCTAGCTGTGTTTGTGATGGAGTATCACAGACTTTTCTACCAAGGTTGGCCTACCCATGACCATCCTGATCTTAGCTTTCCCTTTAGCTTAGGATGATAGATATGTGTCATTGTGCCCAGCTGTTGATTGAGGAGGTGTTTTTCAAACTTTGCTACCAAAGCTGGTCTTGAACTGTGACCCTCTAATCTCAGCCTCCTAAGTAGTTAGGCTGGCAGGTGTAAGCCATCTGCATCCAGCCCATTCTGGCTATACTTCTAACTGAACCCATCAGTCAAAGTACATCTTTGTAGGAATAACAGATACAACTTACAAAACATTGGATGGGCCTCACCAGCTGGATCTCCTCCAATCTCTATCCCATGGCTCCCCAACCTTGGGAACTATTTTCCACATACAAACAACCCCCCCCCCACCTTCATAGCTGCAGAAGTTTTCACAGGCTCACAGTGCCAGCAGATACCTTTGCCATTGCCGTTGGGATCTCCCAAGGTGCTGATCATCACTTCCCCACTGGCCAGGCAGTGGCTGGTGTGCAGGTAGCTCAGGTCACATTTAGCTTGTACCTCCTTGGCCTCGACAACCTAGACAGGGATGTGGAATGGGGTCAGAACATTACCTAGCCTAGAGTCCCCATTCTTTATCTCCATACATCCCTATTTTATGGGCACTTTTCCTTTAAAAAAAAAATCAAAGGAGCCGTGTGCCAGTGGCTCACACCTGTAATCCTAGCTACCCAGGAGGCTGAGATCAGAGCATCCCAGTTCAAAGCCAGCCCAGGCTGGAAAGTCTGTGAGACTCTTATTTCCAATTAACCACCAAAAAGTCAGAAGTGGAACTGTGGCTCATACGATAGAATTCTACCCTTAATCAAAAAAATTCTCAGTGCCCAGGCCCTGAGTTCAAGCTCCAGGACTGGTACATACACGTGTGCGTGTGCGTGTGCGCGCGCGCGCACACACACACACACACACACGCAAATAGAAGGAAATTTCAGCAACAACAAAAAGAAAAAAAATTGAAGGAAATTTCAACAACTCTGTTCCTACAGGTACATGGTACAGATTCAATCTGGTAACTTCTACAGAACAGCAAGGGAAAGTCAGACTGCTAAAGATGTCCTCCCAGTGGGGTAAATGCCAGTGTTAGCTTTGTGTTAAGAGGAAGGTCTGGGGGCTGGAAATGTGGCTCAGTGGTAGAGTGCTTGCCTAGCATGCATGAAGCCCTGGGTTTGATTCCTCAGTACCACATAAACAGAAAAAGCCAAAAGTGGAGCTGTGGCTCAAGTGGTAGAGTGCTAGCCTTGAGCACAGAGAGGCTCAAGGACAGTGCCCAGGCCATGAGTTTAAGGTCCAGGATGGGCAAAAAGAAAAAAAAGAGGAAGGTCTGAAGGCTCCAGCTCAGGGAAACTCTGAGCTCTTAATTGGGTGTGTGGGGGGTGAGGGCCATGGAGAGACGACAAACTGGATCTCTTCTTTCTCTGTAAAAGAAGCCTCTTCCCTCTGGCATTCTGGCTGAACAACTGGGTGATGCGAGATCAATGTGCCTAGGTAACTCTTCTTCAGACTTCCCTCCCCCTCCCTGCTGCTGAGCAAGACCCTGTGCCTGAGTGAGCCGCAGCCTGGTTAGGGGTGACTTCCCGCCCTGGGTGGTTAGGGTCTCCCAGATGGAAGAGCAGAGGACATGCCTTGTGCAGCTTCGGGGCGCGGGGCTCAGAGCCCACATCCACCACGTAGATGCGGGAGGAGATGAGGCAGGGCAGCACCAGTTTGTTGCGGGACTTGGTGCTGTCCCCGAAGCAGCTGCTGCAGGTGTTCCATCCTGAGTGATGCAGCTCGTCGTTCAGGTGGGGCATGGGGAGCCGGTGGATGACCTAGGATGGAGGGGGCAAGGAGGGGGTGCTCTTTTGGAAAAGGTGCTCCCCCCCACAGGCTGGATTTCAGCACTCCCCTTGTCCCATGGCAGGGGTGGGGGGGATGGGGGCAACCTTGTGCAGTGAATGCCGAGAACAAAGAAGGATCTAGTTAAGGGAGGGAAGTCTTCTGGCACCAGGCCTAGGGGTGGAGCCTCACAGATGCCAACATCCCCACCCTGCCTCACCTGGCTATACTGGGGAGACATGGGGTCCACATCCACTGTAGCCAGATAGTCTGGAGCCTTGGTGCCCGTGTTTCGGTAAATACAGGGTAGGTAGATAATCTCTTCACGGGGTCCTGGGGTAGAAAACAGCCAGTAGGGATGGTAGGATAGGAAAGGATGGCAGTCTTGTGTGGGTCAAGGGAGGGAAGCCAGGCCTGAAGTTCCCCAACCCTAGCAACCATGGGGTCAGTGGAGGGTCAGTGGTGCTCAGACATTGGGCAGTTACCTTTCATGGCCTCCAGAGGAGTGGGGTAGCCAGGGCCACACTTGGAACATTTGGTAGCTGTGGAAACAATGGGACATATTGGCAGGGGGCCTGCTCAGGGGGATGAAGGCTCTCTTTTCTACATACCTGGCAGGCTTGGGCAGACCCAATGCTGCCCAGGTCTTCACTCCAGCCCCCCTTCCTGCCCTTCCCTACCCTGTGAGGGTGTGGCAGAAGAGCCGGAAGGTCCAGACCTGAAGGTGGATAAATACTCTGGTAGGGCCTAGGAGGCAAGCCCAGCCAAGCACAGTAGGGGCTGTGCTTATGCCTACTATTATGTGCTATAGTTACAGCCACAACTCACGTCCTAACAGCCTATTACTGCCTAGCCATAGGATCTTGGGCAAGTTACCTAATCCCTGGCCTCAATTGCCACTTCATCTATGGAAAGAGAATAATGAGACTACCACATGATATACTAGGTGTAGTAGTGCTCTCCAATAAACCCAGCACCGGGGAGGCTGAGGCAAGAGGGTGGAGAATTCAAGGCTAGCCTGGGCCACGTAGCAAGACCTAGTCTCAAAAACATAAGGATTAGAGATATAGCTTAGGGACAGAGCACTTATCTGCCATATGCAAGACTCTAGACTAATCCCTAGCACCATAAAACAAACAAAACAGGGCTGGGAAGGTGGCTCATTGGTAGAGTGCTTGCCTCGCATGCATGGGGCTCTGGGTTCCATTCCTCAGCGCCCAGGCCCAGAGTTCAGAGTTCAGGCCCCACAACTGACAAAAAAAAAAAAAAAAGCAAAAAACCCACAAAGAGTTCTAGAAGGCTTTAGACAAGGTGGGGTAGTCACGTGTGTAGCCTCCTGCAGCCTGCTTGGAGCTGTTCTTAGGGAGCAGTATTTAGGGAGAAAGGAACGGGTTGAGCTTGGGCAGGGCAGGGCAGGGCACCCCTAGCTCACATCTGTAATCCTAGCTTCACCTGAAGTAGAAGTATGGCTCAAAGGGGTAGAGCACTAGGCTTGAGTAAAAGGGCTCAAGGGACAGCACCCATGACCTGAGTTCAAGCCCCACAACAGGGGGGGAGGGGGGGTGTAGCGGGGGGGGGGGAAGCTCAGGGACAGCAGCCAGACCCCCAGTGCAAGCCCCATGACAGACAAAAAGGAAAGAAAAGAAAGTAGGGTGGTAGGGTGTTGGAAGGTGTTGGGCTCAACACCCTCTACCAATACACTTCCACTGCAGGGCCTGGCATGCTTCCTGCTTCTCTCTCTCTCTCTGGTCTTGAGCCAGGCTCCTGACCACATCCTGGATTATATAACTGATTGGGGGGGGGGGGTCGGTCAAGGCTAGGTGTCCTCAGTCCACTTTCTCTCCCCTCCCCTCCACCTGTATGGGAACAGCCCACTCAGAACCTGGAGTCTGGGAAGAAAGGTCATGTTGACCCACTGGACCAAAGTTGCCTCTGAAGGACAGTGGCCAGGACCCTAAGCTGGGAAGTTTAGGACCTGCCAGGAGGAGGAGCTGAAGGACGTACTGGGGAGACTGTTTACTGCAGGCCGAAAGAAATCCCGGAGTGGAGTTCACAGGACTTGGCACCAGCTCCTGCCAGGTCTCATGGCCACAAGTGAGAATCCAGGAGTAGCCAGAGTGGAGCCTTTACTGGTGCCTGAGAGCCAAATAACTTCGGAGACCAGGAGGCAACAACAGCATCCGATTCCAGAAGCCTGGCTTCCAGTTCCACTTTCTTTCATTTCCCCAAAGGAGAAGATAATATAACCAACCAACTTATCCAGATGGATTTTTACCAAACATAATCACAGCACTTTTCCAAGTAAGAAAATACAAAAAAGAAATGTGTAGAAATATGAGTTACAATGTAAGCAAAAGTTTTTCATGTGGCTGAAATAAAGATTGTAAAAATATGAGTAGGTTGCCAGAGGAGGGAGAGTGTATTAGGCAATATTCCATGCTGGGGGGGGGAGGGGTGCGAGGGCCGGGGAGGGAGGGGGGGGAGGGAGGGAAGGAGGGAAGGAGAGGAGGAGGGAAGGAGGGAAGGAGGAAGAGAGAGAGGGGTGGGGAGAGGGAGGGAGGGAGGGAGAGAGCAAGCAAACATACCAGTCCCAAGAAATAGAATTAGGGATTTGGGAGGCTTGTTGCTATAGCAGGGCTTGGCATGTAATTCCAGGAGGAGGGGAAAGAAGTTGCTGGAAACAGGAGGGAGATTTATAAACAAACACTATAAAGAGAGTGAGAGAGAAGTAAAGGTGCCATGAAAGCATCTCCCCAGCAGCTCCGTCCCTCATCCCTCTCAATCTTCCTTAAGGTTAGACCCTAAGGCTACTCAATTGCAGGGAGTATTTCATCTCTTCAGTTTCTGGGGGTTACAACTGCCCCCCCAGCATCTCAAGCAAGGTATTTGCGCATTTTGACTTCACAATAAACCCAGGGAAAGCTCAGTGGGTTTTCTATGTCAGCCCAGAGAAAAGCCAGCTCCAAGGGGATAAGGAAACAGGTCCACAGGGAGCAAGCGAGGGTGGAGGTTGGGGGACTCACTTTGTTTCCAGTGGGACTGGTAGTTTGAAGCAGCTAGAGACCCAAACCCCAAAGGCTGGCATTCCCTACAATCCTCCCAGCCAAAAGCCAGCATAAGGCTAAAACCAGGACTGTCTATGAATCCCCCCATCATTTGCTCTAGGAAGCCCCTCTCCTGCTGAATGAGCAGGAGAAGCCCAGGACCACCCTTCCCAGCCATCCCTCTGCCCTTCTTCAGAACTTGGGCTAAGCTGGTGTGTGTGAGCTGTCTAGGTTCAATGAGTTGTGCTTTGTGTGTGTAAGCATGCATACATATGCAGATGCACCTGTGTGTGTCTGTGGTACAAAGATCAGTCCAGGCCGGGCGCTGGTTGGCTCATGCCTGTAATCCTAGCTACTCAGGAGGCTGAGATCTGAGGATCGCGGTTCAAAGCCAGCCTGGGCAGGAAAGACCGTGAGACTCCTATCTCCAATAAACCACCAGAAAACCGGAATTGGCGCTGTAGCTCAAGTGGTAGAGCGCTTGCCTTGAGCTGAAGAGCTGAGGGACAGCGCCCAGGCTCAGAGTTCAAGCCCCACGACCAACAACAACAACAAAAAAACAAAGATCAGTCCAGCTCTTTCTCCTCTAACTGCTCCCTCCCCCGGTTTTGGGTCATTTCCATAGGGAAGACCCTTCAAACTAGGGGCGGGCACAGGGTGGGCAATGCACAGTCTTACCCATGCTGCTGCTGGCTGATCCAATTTGGTCCTGATGGGTTTGCCAGGAGTGGGCAGAAGCCAGGTGAGGTGAGGCAAGCTGTCCGGGTGTCACAGCTGGGCTGTGTTGTGGAAGGGGCAAAGGGAGGGAATTTATACAAGCAGTTAGGGAGGTGGGGTGAGGCGAGGGGAGGGACTGGGCTGCAGTCCAGGATGAACTTCCCAGGGCAGCTGGCCAGAGTGAGCTCAAGCAGCCTGGCCACTAGTGTTTGAGTTCAAGGGTGTGTGTTTGTGCGTTATGTGTGGGAACCTGGGCACATGCATCTAGGTCTGTGCCTTCAGTGGGTGCCTGGGCATTGCATTTGGCATTTGTGTGTGTGTGTGTGTGTGTGTGTGTGTGTGTGCGCATGCGCATGCTCCTAGGTACCTATGTGTTCCCGCACATGTGCATTTGTGTAGATACCTACATGAATTCTATCTGTGCTTGCATGTGAACTTGTGCTTATGAGTGACTGTATGTCTGTGTGAACATACCTACATCTGGATTTGTTGTTTGTGTGTGGCTGTATGCTTGTCGGGTATTAATGCTTGTGTAAGCATATACACACGTTTGTGTGTCTCCAAATGATCATCTACGTATTTGGTCAGGTCTCTTGGCACTGTGGGGAATCCAGGACTGTGAGCCCAATCGTCCCTCTTTCCCAGCCAGGGTCTGTTCTGCCTTATTGTCCTATTTCAGACACTGATGCTCCAGAAGACATAGTCTTTCTTAGCCAGGACTGTCTTCCTCAACTTTCTTCCTGCCATAGCTGTCCCAACAGAGCCAGGCTTGAGGGTGGATTCAGGTTCTGCTTTTCCCAGAACCATTCAGTTTGTTTGCCCCGAGCTGAGCTTTGAAGTACAAGAAAGGAGGCAGTGGCCATTATTATCTTCGATTACCCTCGTAAACCTCGGGAAGTGAAAGTGGAGTGCCTCCCCCTCATCTCCCAGTCCAGTGCCTCAACAGGCCCCAGGGGCTGGAGGGCAGAGTCTGAGGAAAGATTAACACATGCCACCGTTCCTAGCCCAGAAGCTGTGACAGTTAGAAAACCCTCAGGGTCTTTGTCTATCTTGGAAAAGTTCAGCTACTTCAGCCAGAAGATTCAAAGAGTCGAAGAGTCGGTGACTATGCAGATTGCATACCCTCCTGGAGACAGCCCTTGACCACGCAGAAGAGCTGGGTACAAGGCAGGTGTGAGGCCTGATCCCGTTAACTTCCTCTGAGGCTGCCCTTCCTGAGAAGCCAGTGGTGGAAGGTTTGGACCAGAGATAGGACAAGAGAACCCTCCCAAACTAGTTTCTACCTTAGACCCAGGGGCCCCTTTCCTCAGCCCTGGCTGCTTGCCCAGGGAAACCCCTGTCCCCACTCTGGAGGAAATCTGCTGACGCCCTGTCTGCAGAAGCTGCTTTCATCTCCTTGGATGAAAGCTCTAATATGAGGCTTTTATTGGATAGGGAAAAGGGTACAGTTTGGGCTTGAGAGCATTGCCAGGAGAAAGGGCGAGAGGCCTTCAAGGGGACAAATGCAGCTTATAGAATGCTTTGTGAACCACTTGTTGCTTCTGGTGCAAGAAGGTAGAGGTCTACTAACAAGCCTAGACCTTTCTCTGTCTGTCTCTGTCTGTCTTTCTTTCTCTCTCTGTCAGATAACTCAGGCCTAGGCCCTGTTCTTGAGCTTTTTTGCTTAAGGCTAGCACTCTACCACTTGAGTCACAGCTCCACTTCTGGATTTTTGGTAGTTAATTGGAGATAAAAGTCTCACAGACTTCCTGCCCATGTAATTGTAACCCCTCTGTACAGTATCTTCACAAATAAAATTAAAAAAAAAGTCTCACAGACTTCCTGCCTAGGTTGGCTTCAAACCTTGATACTCAGATCTCAGCCTTCTGACTAGCTAGGATTACAGGTATGAGCCACCAGTGCCCAGTGAAGAATCTCTTTGAACTAAAAAACTGTATAGGGGCTGGGAAGGTGGCCCAGTGGTAGAGTGCTTGCCTTGCATGCATGAGGCCCTGGGTTCGATTCCTCAGCACCACATAAGCAGAAGAAAAAAAAAACGGAAGTGGCGCTGTGGCTCAAGTGGTAGAGTGCTAGCCTTGAGCTGAAGAGCTGAGGGACAGCGCCCAGGCCAAGAGTTCAGGGCCCATGACTGACCAAAAAAACAAAAACAAACTGTATGGATCACTAATATAAATTTATTGTTTCCAAAAAGGAAGGAAAAAGCCAGGTGCTGGTGGCTCATGCCTGTAATCCTAGCTCCCTCAGGAGGCTGAGATTTAAGGATCACAGTTCAAAGCCAGCTGGGGCAGAAAGTCTGTGAGACTCTTACCTCTAATAAGCTATTCAGAAAAGACCAGAAGTGGCTCAAGTAGTAGAACACCAGCCTTGAGGATCTAGGCCTTGAGTTCAAGCCTCAGGACCGGCATAAAAAAAATAAAGAAGGAAGGAAAGAAAGAAAGAAAAGGAAGGAAGGAAGGAAGAAAGAGAAGGAAAGAAAGAAATATGGCTTATAGTATTTCCAAACTATAGTGGAGCTCATACTCAGGAGGCTAAGATCTGAGGATGGCAGTTGGAAGCCAGCCAGAGCAGGAAAGTCTGTGAGATTCTTATTTCCAACTAACCACCAAAAAGGAAAACGTGGAGCTGTGGCTTAAGTGGTAGAGTGCTAGTCTTGAGCAAAAAAGCTCAGGGATAGTGCCCAAACTCTGAGTTCAAGCACTAGTACTGGCACAAAAACAAAACAGAGAGGGGCTGGGAAGGTGGCTCAGTGGTAGAGCACTTGCCTTGCATGCCTGAGGCCCTGGGTTCGATTCCTCAGCACCACATAAGCAAAAAGAAAAAAGCTGGAAGTGGCGCTGTGGCTCAAGTGGTAGAGTGCTAACCTTGAGCAAAGAAGCTTAAGGACAGGCCGTGAGGTCAAGCCCCGGGAAAAAAAAAAGAAGACAGTGGTGACCTGAGCAGAACGCTTCCCTTATTCCCAATGTCCCTCAATTCCTCTTGGTTCTGCCCTCTGTCATCAGTGTGTGTGTGTGTGTGTGTGTGTGTGTGTGTGTGTGTGTGTGTGTGTGTGTGTGTGTGTGTGGTGTGTGTGTGTGTGTGTGTATGTGGGGGGGGGCACGGGCCTATATTGGGGCTTGAACTAGGACTTTGTGCTCATGATTGGCATTTTTACTCACAGCTGGAGCTCTACCACTTCTAGCCAACCTCCACTTCTAGCTTTTTGCTGGTTAATTGGAGATAGGAGTCTCAGATTTGTCTGCCTAGGCTGGCTTTGAACTGTCACCCTCGAATTTGAGGTTCTTTTTTTAAATTTGAGGTTCTTGAGTAGCTAGAATAATAGGTGTGATCCACCAGGGCCAACTTCTTATCTATCATTTTTACCATGCAAGGTCATAATGATGCCATCAAAGTCAGTCTTATAGCTGGGTGTGGTAATACATCAGTGATACCTGCTACACTGGGGCACAGGGCCCATCAGTCAAAGTACAACCCCCCCCCCCAGTCCTGCGGCTTGAACTCAGGGCCTAGGCACTGTCCCTGAGCTTCTTTAGCTCAAGGCTAGCACTCTACCGCTTGAGCCACAATACCACTTCTGACTTTTTCTGTTTATGTGGTACTGAGGAATCGAACCCAGGGTTTCAGGCATGCTAAGCAAGCATTCTACCCCTAAGCCACATTCCTAGCTCCCAAAGTACATCTTAGTAGGAATAACTTATACAACTAAAGTTATTTGCTAATTTTTTTAAAATACTGGATGGAGCCAGGTGCTGGTGGCTCACGCCTGTAATCCTAGCTATTCAGGGGGCTAAGATCTGAAAATTGGGGTTCAAAGCCAGCCTGGGCAGGGAAGTCTGTGAGACAGAAGACCAGAAGTGGCACTGTGGCTGAAAGTGGTAGAATACCAGCCTTGAGCAGAAAAGTTCAGGGACAGTGCCCAGGCCCTGTGTTCAAGCTCCATGACTGACAAAAACAAAACAAAACAAAACACATATGAGATGCTATTTGAAAAATAAAATAAAAAGGCCTAAGAAAAGGAAAAAAGAGCGGGGGCCTGGATGTGTGGCTCAAGTGGTAGAATACTTGTTCAGCAAGTTAAAGGTTCTGAGTTCAAACTTCAGTACTAAAAAATAGAAAAGAAATCAATCTCTCACATGCAGTTGACCTAGAGGGGAAGCCTTGTGCAGATGACTCCTCGCATTTACCATCTCCCTGGTCTCCTGGCTATTTTCACTCATCCAGAACCTCTGGCCTTCCTCCTCTCCTAAAGTCTTCATCTCCTACCTTATCTCTCCTGCTTTTGGCTTGAGGTAGCTCACCATGTAAGATTTGCAAGGGAAAGAAATCCCATTCCCCTGCTCTTAATACAGTTCTTGAGCAAGGCACTGGTGACTCACACCTATCATCCCAGCTACTCAAGAGGTTGAGATTTGATCACAGTTCAAAGCCAAAATCTATGCGATTCTTCTCTCTAATTAACTACCAAAAAGTTGAAAGTAGAGGTCTGGCTCAAGTGGTAGAGCACTAGCCTTGAGCTGAAGAGCTGAGGGACAGCGCCCAGGCCCAGAGTTCAAGCCTCATGGACCCTCCTTACCCCCGCCCCCCCCCAGAGTTGGGCAGCAGCTGCTAAATCCTGAGTTTGTTTGGCAGGATTGAAGGACTTCCTCTCCAATCTGATTTGCCTTTCCCTAGCAGAAAAAGTGGAGCAAACTGACTCAGGATTCACAAGTAGGAGGCGGTGGCCAGGGAACATTCCATGACCTTTGTGTGCCACCACCAGGCTGGCACCCTTTCCCTCAGAGCAGTGTGTGCAGAAGGCTGGGCTAGGTGAGGCTCGTGGGCATTTTTGTAGTTCAGTCTCAAGAAAGCATTAGAGGAGGCTGGTTATTAGGCTGGTGATTGTGTAACTGCTGCTCATGAACTTTGGCCCTGTCCTTTCCTTCAACAGAAAGGGGAATGTGGACTATGGTGTGTGTGTGTGTGTGTGTGTGTGTGTGTGTGGTGAGAGGTGGGAGGAGGGAACACTCTGTAGGAGGTAAGGGTCAGGCTTCTGGGGGTGCCTCTCCTTTTTACTCACCCTTAGCCAGATTTTGGGGGCTTCTTTCAACAGATCTCAAATCTGTTAACAGAGGTGGTAGAAAAGTGAGGAAAAATATGAAATCCAGTGAAGAGAAAGGGAGATGATGAAGTTACTTTCCACTGGATACTTTGCGGCTCACATCAGTAATCCTAGCCAGCTTTGAGCATAAAAGGTAAATGGACAGTACTCAGGCCTTTAGTTGAAGCCCCAGTACTGGCACAAAATAGGAAGGGGGGGGGAGAGAAAAGAAGGAAGAAAAGAAGGAAGGTAAGAAGGAAAAAAGGAAGGAAGGAAAGAAGGAAGCAAGCAAGCAAGGAAGGAAGGAAGATGGAAGGAAGGAATGTAGGTAAGAAAGAAGGAAAGAAGGAAAAACCAGTTGAGGCTGAGCACTAACTGAGTTGGGTTGAGTATCAGAGGATCATAGTTCCAAGCAAGCCTGGGCAGGAAAGACTTTGAGACTTTTTTTTTTATTGTGAAAATACCATAGAGAGGGTTTACAATTACATGAGCAAGATAATGAGTACATTTCTTATCAAGCATTGTTGCCTCTTCCTTTGTTTCCCCTTCCCATCCCTTCCCATCGCCCCCCTCACCCCCCAGACTTTTTCTTCTTCTTTTTTTTTTTTTTTTGTTATTCCTGGGGCTTGAACTCTAGGTCTCTGTGCTGTTCCTGCGCTCTTCAGTTCAAGGCAAGCGCTCCACCACTTGAGCCACAGCACCACACCTGGTTTTCTGTTGGTTAATTGGAGTTAAGAGTCTCACAGGGACTTTCCTGCCCAGGTTGGCTTTGAACTTCGATCATCAGATCTCAGCCTCCTGAGTAGCTAGGATTCTAGGCGTGAGCCACCGGCACCTAGCTAACCTTGAGACTCTTTTTTTTTTGGGGGGGGGGTCTGGTCGTGGGGCCTGAACTCTGGGCCTGGGCACTGTCCCTCAGCTCTTCAGCTCAAGGCTAGCGCTCTACCACATGAGCCACAGCACCACTTCCGGCTTTTTTCTTTTTGCTTATGTGGTACTGAGGAATTGAACCCAGGGTGTCAGGCATGCAAGGCAAGCACTCTACCACTGAGCCACCTTCCCAGCCCATCCCTTGAGACTCTTATCTCCAATTAACTACCAAAAGCTGGCAATGGAGCTGTGACTCAAGTGGTAGAGTACTGGTCCTGAGCAAAAAAAGTTAAAGAACAGATCCTAAGCTCTGAGTTCAAGCCCCAGTAGTGGCACAAAAGGAAAAAAAAAACAACAGGTAGGGAAAGGCATCAGACTTATCCCTCAAACTGTCAATGCCTTCTTATCATCTTAAAGGAAACAGCCGAAAAGTCAGGAGACCACAGGCCAGGCAACTTACTTCTGTTCCCATTGCAGTGATAAAATGCTAACTTCTCCAGAACTCCGAGGAGATAATGGTCAACCAGGTCTAACTACGCATATTCTTCTCACCCTGCACCTCCAATTCTCCCTATTTAACTAGAAGCCAGTGTCTATACTCCTGAAGATGGCTGAAGATGTCTACTCTTTGCTGCTATGTAATAAATCTCCTTTCTCTGCTTTCCACTGTGCATCTTTATGGGAGTGAGTGGCAGGACCTAACTTAGAACTCCTGAGCTTTGGGCCTGGAATCTTAAATCTCAGTTTCAAAATCATCTCCATTTTACCTCTGGGGAAACTGAGGCTGAGAAGGGCCCAAACTGCTGACAGATGGCAGAGCTGGATTCCCAGCTCTGGATTCTCCCTGACACCAGAGCTCAGAGGTTTTTTGTTTTACAGGCACTGCAGGCTGTTTTGTGTTTTGCTTTGCTTTGTTTGGTTTGGGGGGAAAGGAAAGAAAGGAGGAGGAAGGACTGGAGGGAATGACAAAAGCCATGGATTTTGTTTCTGGGAAGTTCCAGGACAGAGAGGGGGAGAAAATGAAGGAGTTGTGGCTGAACAGTGAGATCTTCACGGGGGAGGCAGGGAGAAATGGAGAGACCCAAGGCTACAGAAAAGGGGCTGAAAGGATATACACCCCAAGTGCTAGTCACCTTAAGAGAGGGTAACAGAAAGGGGATGATTTTCCATTAGATAGATAGATAGATAGATAATAGATAGATGTAGTGTGTGTGTGTGTGTGTGTGTGTGTGTGTGTGTGTGTGTGTATCCTGAGGCTAGTGCTTTACCACTTGAGCCATAGCTCCATATCCGGCATTTTCTGAGTAGTTTATTGGAGATAAGAGTCTCATGGACTTTTCAAGTTACAATCCTCAGATCTCAGCCTCCAGAGTAGCTAGGATTGCAGGTATGCACCACTGGTACCTGGCTCATTATGTTTATTTCTTTGTGGCTTCTTTTTTTTTGGGGGGGGCGGGGGAGGTCCGGTAGTGGGGCCTGAACTCTGGGCCTGGGCGCTGTCCCTCAGCTCTTCAGCTCAAGGCTAGCACTCTACCACTTGAGCCACAGCGCCACTTCCGGCTTTTTTCTTTTTGCTTATGTGGTGCTGAGGAATCAAACCCAGGGCCTCAGGCATGCAAGGCAAGCGCTCTACCACTGAGCCACCTTCCCAGCCCTGTGGCTTCTTCTTATCTCTGGGCTGCAGGACTATCTTTGGGGTAGTCTGACTTTGAATTCCTAGGAGCATGGCTTGGTTTTATCAGAAGCATGCCTCCCAGTGGCTGGCACTGAGATGGGCAGATGGCCTAATGATAAAGGAAGATATTTTAAAACCTAACTGTTCCCTGACGTGGTGGTAGTGGTGGTGGTATAGCTCAGTGATAGAGCACTTCATGCTTGAGACCTGAGCTCAATTACCTGCATCCCAGTAAGAAAAAAATCAACTGCATTCTTCTTGACTCCTTTACCTTTTTATTTTTCCCCCAGTGCTGTGCATCAAATTTAGGGCCTTTCCCATGCTAGGCACGCATTCTACTACTGAGCAACACTCTCATGGATTCTACTTCTTAAAAAGAGAAGAAAATAATAGAGAAAAAGAGAGATAACTCTCTTTTTGTAAAAAAAAAAAAATACAAAAACACGCCAGATACCTCTGGCTTATGCTTGTCATCCTAGCTACTTAGGAGACTGAGATCTGATGATTGAGGTTCTAAGCAAGCTTGAGCAGAAAAGGCCATGAGACTCTTATCTTCAATTAACCACCAAAAAGCTGGAAATAGAGCTGTGGCTTAAGTGGTAGAGTACCAGCCTTGAGAGAAAAAGCTAAGGGACAGTGCCCAGGCCCTGATTTCAAGCCCCACTTCTGACACACACACAGACACAGACACATACACAGACACAGACACAGACATACAAATAAGGATATAATGATCTCTCTGTCACATTATCATATCTTCAATAAAAAAAACTCACCATGCTTGGAATGTGGCTTATTGATAGAGTACTTGTCTACCATGCACAAAGCCTGGGGTTCGATTCTTCAGTTCCACATAAACAGAAAAAGCCAGAAGTGGAGCCTTCACTCAAGTGGTAGAGTGTAAATTTGAGCAAAAGAAGCTCAGGGAAAGCACCGGGCCCTGAGTTTAAGCCCCAGAACTGGAAAAAGAAAGCCGGGCACTGGTGGTTCACACCTGTAATCTTAGCTACTCAGGAGGCTGAGCTATGAGGATCAGGGTTTGAAGCCAGCCCAGGCAGAAAAGGCTGTGAAACACTTATCTCGAATAAGCCACCAGAGAACCAGAAGTGGCACTGTGGCTCAAGTGGTAGGGTGCTAGCCATGTGCTGAGGAGCTGAGGGATAGTGCTCAGGCCCAGAGCTCAAGCCCCACCAAAAAAGAAAAAAACAAAAACAAAACAATATGCCTCAGTGGTAGAGCGCTTGCCTAGCATGCATGAAGCTCTGGGTTCGATTCTCAGTACCACATAAACAGAAAAGGCTAGAAGTGGCGCTGTGGCTAGCCTTGAGCAAAAGTTGCTTAGGGACAATGCCCAGGCCCTGAGTTCAAGCCCCAGGACCAGCACCAAAACAACAACAAAAAAATATCAAAACAAAAACCAGTTCACTCATCTTGTTCCATTTGGATCTCATAGACTTCCTCCATCCTGGATTTTTCAAAACAAGTCCTAAAACTTATTTTCTGCGTTAATATTTTAGTATTCGATTGTACCTATCTCTTCAGAAGATAATTCTTCTTAAAACACACTGATTATACCTAAACTAATTAATAAGTCTTTACTATAGTCAGATAGTCAGGGTCAAATTTCCCCTGTTGTCTCGTAATATTTTGTCTTAGTTGTTAATTTGAATCCAGTGTAAAGAGATCTATAACTTTCTCTTATCTTTTCTGACAAATCTTGTATGTATCTTTAGAGTACTGGTAAGAAAGGGAGGATTCCCTAAATATTGATTTTTCTGTGTAAAGAAGGGCCAGTCTCTTGTTATACATACAATGGATAGGCAGAGATGCAGTGGGTTAGAGTGCACAGGTAGCCAGTAACTTTGGTTACAGGGGCAAACACAGGTAAAAAGTTTGCCATTACCAACATCCTCCCTCCAGCCTTCCTCCTGTGCCAAGCCTGGCTCCAGAAGAACTGGGACAAGAGCCATAAAGTGGCTTTTATGCAATAGTCTGCACCTTTGCAGAGCCCTACTTGGCTTGCACTCTCTCAGTGAAGAGCCCTGGCAAGAAAGAATTACATCAGTCTTGGTTAATGGCCCAAATTAAACCATCAACCCTCCTAATAAAGTTTCCATTTTGAACATGTTACAAAACTGAAAATATCCAAAGGGAAAAAAAGAGCTCTTCACTCTGGTGCTGGGATGGGCCTTTGGTCCCTGGAGTCATCTCCTGAGTTACAGTTTCTCTATGAAGGCTCAGTATGGACAGAAACGAATCCTCTACTTCTCAAGGGGATCCCAGGACCACCACTTTCTCATCTCAGCAGCCGGATGCTGAGGTCCTTCTTCCAGTGTGTTGAAAACATAGGACTCTAGAGACTTTGGGGACTTGTCCTCAAGTCTACATGGAATCAGGAGTTTGCTGGGAATCTCATTGCCAACCCTTGATTTGTTCAGCATTCACTATGCCATTTTACTAGCTGGCTTCCACTAAGATCTCTCCAAGATTGCTGTTGACTCAGAAATACTGAAAATGCTCATGGGATGGGGTAAGGAATGTGGCTTAGTGACAGAGTGCTTGCTTAGCATGCACCTGGGTTCGATTCCTTGGCACCAGGTAAACATAAAAAATAAAGTTACCCATGTAATTGTAACTCCTCTGTATGGTATTTTCACAATAAAAAAAATTAAAAAAAATTTTCACAAAAAAGCCAGGCTCCGGTGGCTCACACCTGTAATCCTAGCTACTCAGGAGGCTGAGAGCTGAGGATCCCGGTTCAAAGCCAGCTTGGGCAGGTAAGTCTGTGAGACTCTTAGCTCCAATAAACCACCAGAAAACTGGAAGTGGCACTGTGGCTCAAGTGGTAGAGCGCTCTCCTTGAACTGAAGAGCCCTGAGTTCAAGCCCCACAATCAACCCCTCCCCCCAAAAAAATTCACAAAACTTTAAAAAACATGCTCATGGGAAATGAATAGTGTGGGACATGGGAGCCCTGAGATTTCTCTTTCTTTCTTCCTTTTTTTTTGCCAGTCCTGAGGCTTGTACTCAGGGCCTTGGCATTGTCCCTGAGATTGTTTTGCTCAAGGTTAGTATACTACCACTTGAGCCACGATGCCATTTCCAGCTTTTTTTTTTTTTTCTCTGTTTATATGGTACTGAGGAATCAAACCCAGGGCCTCATGCATGCTAGGCAAATACTCTACCACTAAGCCACCTTCCCATCCCAAAGCCGAAGATTTCTTGTCCCTACTGTGAAAAACAAACCAAAGTTTAAAAGGTCACACATGTGATCCTAGCTACTCAGGTGGCTGAGATATGAGAATTGTACTTCAAAGTCATCCCAGGCAGAAAAGTCTGTGAGAGGGTTAGGATGTAGCTCAGTGGCAAAGCATTTGCTTAGCAAATGCAACATACTGGGCCTGAACCCCAGTGTGGCCAAGCTGAGCAAGCAGGAGGCTCCAACAACAACAACAAAAGTATATGTATATATATTGATTTATATGTTCATGGAAAAGAATTTGTAGATATTCCCTTAATCAAATGTAACTAACAGTCATTACTTTGGAAGATTTGTATTGTAAGAATCAATTTTTATTTCTCTTATTTTATTTTTTTAATTTTTTCTTTTGGGTCTGGTTGTGGGGCCTGAACTCTGGGCCTGGATGCTGTCCCTCAGCTCTTCAGCTCAAGGCTAGCACTCTACCACTTGAGCCACAGCGCCATTTCTGGCTTTTTTTTTTCTGCTTATGTGGTGCTGAGGAATCGAACCCAGGGCCTCAGGCATGCAAGGCAAGCGCTCTACCACTGAGCCACCTTCCCAGCCCTATTTCTCTTATTTTCATAACCAGTTATATACTCAAATTTTATATTAAGTTTGACATGCATGCATAATTTGAGAATTGAAATAGTGAAATAATACAAAAAAAATTTTTTTTGGGGGGGTCCAGTCGTGGGGCTTGAACTCTGGGCTTGGGCGCTGTCCCTCAGCTCTTCAGCTCAAGGCTAGCGCTCTACCACTTGAGCCACAGCTCCACTTCCGGCTTTTTTCTTTTTGCTTATGTGGTGCTGAGGAATCGAACCCAGGGCCTCATGCATGCAAGGCAAGCGCTCTACCACTGAGCCACCTTCCCAGCCCATAATACAAAAAATAATACAAAAATGTTGTCTATTAAATTTAATGGTTAAGATCTAGTGGTAGGCCAGGTGCTGGTGGCTCATGACTGTAATTCTAGCTACTCAGGAGGCTGAGATCTGAGAATTGCCTAGTTCAGAGCCAGCCTGGACAGACAAATCTGAGAGTCTTATCTCAATTAACCAGCAGAAACTCGAAGTGGAGGAATGGCCCAAGTGGTAGAGCTCCAGCCAGGAGCAAAAAAAGCCAAGCAAGAAAATGAAGTTCAGAGTTCAAGCCCCAGTATTAAGCATACATGCACACGTGCATCTGTGTACACACACACACACACACACACACAAAATCCTGGTGTTGGTAAGAATATGAAGGACAGACAAACTTTTAGGATTGATGTCAATTTATGCCCTACTAATAAGGACAATTTGCCAATACTCTCTTGGCTATTTAAACCAGGAATACTATTTTGCTAGGAATTCTAGGATACAATCCTACAGAAGTACCTACACAAACAGGCAAGAAATAGGTAACATAGTAACAACTATTACTTGTTAAATGCTTATGTCCTAGTGCTGTTCTAAGCACTTAGGGACAAAGAAAGAGAAATGAACCACACCTGTCTCATGACAGCTGAGTAGGTACTTAGTGTGTTTAGGTACTAAGTATTTAGGTATTAACAGCTCTAAATTCTTTAGAGATGTTTGCCCATCTTAATCTTTACGAGTTTGAACAATTCTATGAAGTAAGCACTCTCTTTAAGTCCAATTTCCAAATAAGGAAGTTACTACATAGTAACTCAAAATCACACAGCTGGTAAACAGCAAAGTTCAGGATTCAAATCTAGGCAGTCAGGTGTTTTTTTTTTTTGTTTTTTCTTTTTTTCTTTTTTGCCAGTTCTGTGGCTTGAGCTCAGAGCCTAAGCAATGTCCCTGAGCTTCTTTTGCTCAAGGCTAGCACTCTATCACTTGAACCACAGTGCTACTTCCAGCTTTTTCTGTTTATGTGGTACTGAGGAATCTAACCCAGGGCTTCATGCATGATAGGCAAGCACTTTACCACTAAGCCACATCAAGCACTTTACCACTAACCCACATTCCCAACTGCTGTTTTGTTTTTGTTTTTTGTCAGTTGTGGGGCTTGAACTCAGGGCCTAGGTGCTATCCCTGAACTTTTTCTTTTTTTTTTGCCGGTCATGGGGCCTGAACTCTGGGTCTGGGTGCTGTCCCTCAGCTCTTCAGTTCAAGGCTAGCCCTCTACCACTGGAGCCACAGCGCCACTTCCGGCTTTTTCTGTTTATGTGGTGCTGAGGAATCGAACCCAGGACCTCATGCATGCAAGGCATGCACTCTACCGCTGAGCTATCTTCCCAGCCCCTATCCCTGAACTTTTTCACTCAAGGCTAGCACTCTACCATTTTGAACCACAGTGCCACTTCTGGTTTTCTGGTGGTTAATCCAAGACAAGAGTGTCACAGACTTTTCTGCCTGGGCTGGATTTGAACTGTGATCCTCAGATCTCAGTTTCCTGAGTAGCTAGGATTACAGGCATGAGCTACTAGCACCTGGCTTTCGGGCAATCAGTCTTAAACTCTGAGTCTATAACCTCTGCAATACCATGCAATAAGTTGTACTATCTTCACAACAGCCCTTGACCCAGATGTTTTCTTTCACTCATTGTTCCTGTTTATTGTTTTTATAGTGTTTGCTGGGAGGCAAAAAGCCAAATACACTTCCCTTCTCTGGAGTCTTTGCAGAAAACAGCCAGCTGTGACTGTCCTTGGACATCTCCAGCTGTGCCCCCTGAGGACTCTGACCCAGAGAAGGAGGGGAGGTGGGGAGCGGGCTTTGGCTGATGGTGGCAGGGGCCTGGCAGTGTTGCAGAAGCCCAGCCTGCCAGTTGGGGCTGGAGGAGGGGAGAGGCACACTTGGAATGTGAGGGGCACAGTGTCCTCTGAGCGAGATCTTGCATCTGGAAAAACTCTCCGGCTGTTTCCAGCTGCATTCCAACCACATCTGCCGCTGGGGTCTTATGACTCAGCCAGATCCAATAGTGCCTAGCAAACTGGGGTGATCTATGGCAAGCAAGCCCCAGAGAAAGAGAGTGGCCAAGGAATTGTGAAGCGGATCAAAGTCTAACCCACATAGCAAGAAAAAAAAAGTAGCCAGCCTGAAGCCTGGTAGCTCATACCTAATGTCAACCTGCTCAGGAGGCTGAGATTTGAGGATCCCAGTTTAAAGCCAGCTGGGGCAGGAAAGTTCATGAGACTCATCTCAAATTAACCACCAAAAGGCTGGAAGTGGAGCTGTGGCTCAAGTGGTACAGTACTTAGCCTTGAGCAAAAAAACTAAGGGAAAGTAAAAGAAGGAGTGACATTGTCCAAAAAAGAAATGCACATATTACCTGAATCACTAAACGGTGGACCCCTTCCATACAACACTATAAAATAACAATAAAATCATGTTAAAAAAAAAAGCTAAGGAACAGTGCTCAGACCTAGAGTTCAAGGCCCAGAGAAAATAAAAATATAAATTAGCCATTTGAATGCTTCTAGGTTCCAACAAGAATCTAAGCAGAGGGCTGGGAAGGTGGCTCAGTGGTAGAGTGCTTGCCTTGCATGTGTGAGGCCCTGGTTCGATTCCGCAGCACCACATAAGCCAAAAAGAAAAAAAAAAAGCTGGAAGTGGCACTGTGGCTCAAGTGGTAGAGCGCTAGCCTTGAGCTGAAGAGCTGAGGGACAGCGCCCCAGATCCAGAGTTCAGGCCCCATGATAGGACCCCCCCCAAAAAAAAAAAGAATCCAAGCAGAGGACTATGGGATGGGACACCAGGTGACAGTGAAACTGAGGCCTTTTCCCAAATCAGTGATAATTTGATCCACCTGGAGAGCCCAGGGACGCACAAGTGCGAGAGCAGGTCATCCTCAGGTAAACTGGACTGAGCCTGGGAACAGGCTGAGGGCAGGAGGAAGCTGCCAATCTTCCCATAAGCAAGGTGGCTTGTCTCCACTTTGCCTTGGTTTACCAACAAACCTCTCCTTCCTCCATCTACTGCAAAGAGATTGAGAAGCGGTCATGCATGAAAGAGATCAAGAAGGAAAAAAAAAATCATTCTATTCTGGCTTTCTGATGATTAGCTTTGCACCATGATTAACCAGCCTTCTCATGTTTGAATTCCAGTTCCACCAGTTACTAGCTAGATGAATGTGGGCAAATGATTCCACCTCTCTGTACCTCAGCTCCCTCCTCTACAAGAAAAACAAAGAAAATGCCTACCTTTGTAGCTTGTCTCCACAAAGAGAGGATAAGGTTGCTTCACTGAGCTGGAATTAGAGGGACAAGTAGCTGGCTAGTTTTTTCTCGTCAAAGCATGGGATGAACAGGTGGAAAGGAGGGGGAGAGATATTAGCTAACAGCTCCATGACTTAGAAGAAGTGGTATCACGGTTACACAGCGGGGTCCAGGAGTTGGATGGGGATAACCCAGGGCAATCCCCAGGGACACTACCTATGTCCAGTAGTTAAATCTAACAGGAGATCAAAGTAGCCAAAATAAGAAAACTAAGAGTTTAGAGCCTCCTACAGGAATAAAGGCTTAGCTTAGTCCACAGGAAAGACCCCTGGCTGCCTGAAGTCCTGGTCTTGTAACCCATAGTTTAAGAGGTAGCCCAAATTACCTGGGCTCAACCCTAAGGGTTAATAAATGCTGGCTGTGTACCACTCTCTTCATTAGTTCCCACATTCGTTAAGTGGGGGAGGGCAATAATAATTCATACCTCAAATGGTAATTGTGAGAATTAAGTGGTACTTTTAATGCACTTTGTACAGGGTCTGGCATGTAATAAACACTATATAAATGTAAGCTATTAGTAAGGTATGGAAATCAGAAGTAAAAGAGGAAATACCAACTGTATACAGCCCCACGGCCAATTGTGAAAATGAGAGCAGGGAGCACAAACCTGAACAGAAATGCCTGTGCTAGTTCTATTTGTAACAGCCAAAACTGGACATAAACCAACCCCGATTCCTCTCAACATGTCATCGAGGAAACCAACTGTCTGTAATACATCTACGTGGCTGTTACGTGGCTATAGAAAAGGACAAATACCCAGATGAGTCTCCAGATTGGCATGTTGCATGACGAAAGCCTAGTGTCGTATGATTCTCAAAGTGACCAAATTACAGTACTAAGAACAGATTAGAAGTTGACAAGGGGATATAAGGGAGGGAAGGAAGCAAATCTGGTCATAAAAGGCAAAATGAGAGCTCCTTGTGATTAAAATGTCTACCTTGTGCTAAGTGTGTGCGTTTGTAATTCCAGCCCTTGGGCAGCTGATGTAGGAGGGTAGAGTTTGAGGATAGCTTGGGTTACCTAAAGTCAAAAAGAAGGAAGGAAGGAAAGAAGGAAGTTAGGGAAGAAGGAAAGAAGGAAGGGAGAGAAGGAGAGAAAAGGGAGGGAGGAAGGAAACAAGGGAGGAAGAAAAGAAGGAGAAAAGGAGGGAGAAAATAATGATATAAGAAAAAAGAAAAGGCATGGGAAGGTGGCTCAGTGGTAGAGTGCTTGTCTTGCATGCCTGAGGCCCTGGGTTCGATTCCTCAGTACCACATAAACAGAAAAAACTGGAAGTGGTGCTGTGGCTCAAGTGATAGAGCACTAGCCTTGAGCTGAAGAGCTGAGAGACAGTGCCCAGGCCCAGAGTTCAGGCCCCACAACCAACAAAAAAGAAAAAAGAAAAGAAAGAAAGAAGAAAAAAACGAAAGAGTTTGTTGGCTAGATTGATGACAAAAATCTCAGTTGTGACATTGTACCAGAATTCTGCAAGATGTTACCACTAGAAGAATCTGTAAAGTGTATGTTGGTTCTTTCTATATTTATTTTTCAGTCCTGAGGCTTGAACTCAGGGCCTGCACACTGTTCCTGAGCTTCTTTTGCTCAAAACTAGCACTCTACCACTTGAGCCACAACGCCATTTCCAGCTTTTTCTGTTTATGTCGTGTTGAGGAATCGAACCCAGGGCTTTATGCATGCTAGGCAAACATTCTACCACTAGGCCACATTCCTACCCCCTATAGCATCATCATCATCATCATGATTTTGTGCCAGTCTTAGGACTTGAACTCAGGGCTGGGCACTGTTCTGAGCTTCTTTTGATCAAGGCTAACCCTGTGCCACTTCAGCCACAGCTCCACTTCTGGCTTTTTTTTTTTTTGGGAGGGGTCTGGTTGTGGGGCCTGAACTCTGGGCCTGGGCGCTGTCCCTCAGCTCTTCAGCTCAAGGCTAGCGCTCTACCACTTGAGCCACAGCGCCACTTCCGGCTTTTTTCTTTTTGCTTATGTGGTGCTGAGGAATCGAACCCAGGGCCTTGAGCATGCAAGGCAAGCACTCTACCACTGAGCCACCTTCCCAGTCCCCCCCCCCTTTTTTTTTTTTTTTTTGATGGTTAATTGTAGATGAGAGTCTCATGGACTTTCCTGCTTTCAGGCCAGGTTTGAATCATGATCCTCAGATCTCAGCCATCTGGCTAACTAGGATTATAGGCATGAGCCACTGGTGCCTGCCTTGTATCATTTCTTACAAGTGCCTGTGAATCTATAATTATCACAGCATTCAGAAACAAAAGACTTAGAATGCTGGCCTGGTATATGTGAGACGAGGAGGAGGGGGAGGAGGAGGGGGAAGGGGAGGGGGGGGAGGAGGACCACCAGCTAGGTCTTAGGTCAGCAGTACAGCTTAGGAGCTGTGAAGCCCTGGGAAAAAAGGGGAACTGTGCTGGGCGCTGGTGGCTCACGCCTGTAATCCTAGCTACTCAGGAGGCTGAGATCTGAGGATCACGGTTCAAAGCCAGCCCGGGCAGGAGAGACTGTGAGACTCCTATCTCCAATAAACCACCAGAAAACTGGAAGTGGTGCTGTGGCTCAAGTGGTAGAGCACTCGCCTTGAGCTGAAGAGCTGAGGGACAGCGCCCAAGCCCAGAGTTCAAGCCCTACGACCGACAAAAAAAAAAAGGGGGGAACTGTGATTTCTGCCTTATTTTCTTTCTTACTGTGTTTTAAGTTTGTGCACATGTGAATTTTAATAGAATTTGCTAAGTTCTGTGGTATAACTCCTCCCATGGCTAGTTCCCAGCTAATAGCATGATACCGTGAACACAGGATTGGGAGGACCGATGCACAATTAGGAGCTATAAACTGGTACAGGGCAGCAAAACTTTGTTATGCTAATGGTTGGTTGGTCACAAGTTAGAAAAGGTAAGCAGGATGTGGTTGGTGCATGCTTATGATCCAGCTACTTGGGGAACAGCGGCAAGAAGGCCATGAGTTCAAACCCAGCCTGCTAAATAACCTAGAGACAGCAAAAATCCTACCTCAAAAGCAAGATAAAGACTGAGAATCATGGCAGGGTGCTGGTGGCTCACATTTATCCTCCTAACTACTTAGGAGGCTGAGATTGGAGGATCAGGATTCGATGAAGCCAGCCCTGGAAAAGTCTGTGAGATTCCTATCTCCAATGAACCAGCAAAAAGCCTAAACTGGATATGTGGCTCAAGTGGTAGAGACTTGAGTGAAAAAGCCAAGCCAAAGTGTGAGGTTTTGACTTCAAGCCCCAGTACTCACACACACACCACAAAAATAAGTAAATAAATAAACCTAAGAATGCTGGGAGCCTCGTATTTGAGGGGTATTTTGGTTTGTTTGTTTCCTGTTTGTTTTTAGGGAGGAGGGGTAGCTTGATCTCAGGATCCCCCTTAGCTTTTTCACTCAAGGCTAGTGCTCTACCACTGGAGCCAAGCTCTACTAGCTTTTTGGTGGTTAATCGGGGGTGAGAGTCTCTGACTTTCCTACTGGGATGGCTTCACATTGTAACTCTCAGATCTCAGCCTCCTGAGTAATTGGGATTAGAGGTATGAGTCGCTGGCGCCCTGATTCAGTCTACTCCAGTTTTGCAAAAAGTTTTATATTCCCCTAAAAGTCTTAAATTTTATCAAATTCTCATTCTGTTCTCATTAAAAGAATTTTCTTGGGGTGACATTGTCCAAAAAGAAATTTACTCATTACCTGACTTATATAACTGTAACCTCTTTTTTTTTGTTTGTTTTGTTTGTTTTTGGGTCTGGTCGTGGGGCCTGAACTCTGGGCCTGGGCGCTGTCCCTCAGCTCTTCAGCGCAAGGCTAGCGCTCTACCACTTGAGCCACAGCGCCACTTCCGGTTTTTTTTCTTTTTGCTTATGTGGTGCTGAGGAATCAAACCCAGGGCCTCATGCATGCAAGGCAAGCGCTCTACCACTGAGCCACCTTCCCAGCCCACTGTAACCTCTTTGTATATCACCTTTATAATAACAAATTAAAAATTAAATTCAAAAATTCTTTTTTAGTTGGGTGAATTATAGGATAAATTACTATTTAATACAATATTGGATTCAACTTGTTAGAATTTCGTTGCTTTTGTAACCTAAGCATTTCTTTCTTTCTTCCTTTTCAGTCTTGGGGCTTGAACTCTGGGCCAGGGCACTGTCTCTGAGCCCTTCAGCTCAAGGCTAGTGCTTTACCACTTGAGTCATAGCACCACTTCTGGTTTTCAGGTGGTTAATTGGAGAAAAAAGTCTCATGGACTTTCCTGCCCAGGCTGGCTTTGAACTATGATCCTCAGATCTCAGCCTCCTGAGTAGCTAGGATTACAGGCGTGAGCCACCAGTGTCCCATCCTAAGCTTTTCTTAAACTTTCCTTACTCAAACCTTGGTGACTGTTTCTTGATTAAGAGCCATCTGATGTTAAGGAAGCCAAAATATAATAAGATAACTTGAGAAAACTGGACATCCATATTCAGATTTCTAAAGCCAATCCCTGTCTGTCATCTTGTACTAATATCAATTCAAAGTGGATCAAAGATCTCATGTTAAGACCGTGAAACCTTGAAACTACCACATGAAGGAGTCGGATGGCATTGGAGCTTATTGGCTTAGGCAGGAATATACTCTTAATGTGTTCATTGAAACCCCTTTGTCCAACTATTTCAACATAATTTTTGTTTTTAAAGAAAACTTGACTGTCACCAACGCTGAGTCTCAAGTAGATCTCTTGGGCTGGGAAGTTGGCTCCGTGGTAGAGCGCTTGCCTTGCATGCCTGAGGCCCTGGGTTCAATTCCTCAGCACCACATAAGCAAAAAGAAAAAAGCCGGAAGTGGCGCTGTGGCTCAAGTGGTAGAGCACTAGCCTTGAGCTGAAGGGCTGAGGGACAGTGCCCAGGCCCAGAGTTCAGGCCCCACAACCGGACCAAAAAAAAAAAGCTTTCAAGTAGATCTCTTGGTAGGCGGCATGTTGTAACTGCCCTTCTCCTCTCCAATCTTTGCTTTCCTTGTTTGATTTTGGAGGAATTTGGGAAAAATCTGAAAATTCCTCACCACACAGGGTTCCCTGGCCTAGAAGGGATACTGAGGCGGGACACGGAGTTTCCTCTACCCCTTCTAGAGCCTGGAGTTCAGAAGTTCATGAACACTTGAAAGTGGGACACAGAGGAACAGAGGAAAGAGCTGGATGCGTAAACTGTTTGTTTTCTTCCTGGCACTCCTGGCAGCTGAGGTGCTCATAGGTGGGTGGGTGAGGCCAGTGGTCAGAAAGAACATGTGTTAAGAACATGTGCCTGGGCTGGGAAGGTGGCTCAGTGGTAGAGCGCTTGCCTTGCATGCCTGAGGCCCTGGGTTCAATTCCTCAACACCACATAAGCAGAAAAATCCAGAAGTGGCGCTGTGGCTCAAGTGGTAGAGCGCTAGCCTTGAGCTGAAGAGCTGAGGGACGACAGCGCCCAGGCCCAGAGTTCAGGCCTCATGACTGAACAAAAAAAAAAACAAAAAACATATGCCTACTTTTCAGAACCCTAAAGTGAGTCTGGGTATGTGCATTTCAAACAGATTATTGATGCTATTAAAAATGTTAGTTGGAGCTGGGCACTGGTGGCTAATCCTACCTACTCAGAAAGCTGAGATCTGGGTTGGGAAGGTGGCTCAGTGGTAGAGTGCTTGCCTTGCATGCATGAGGCCCTGGGTTCTATTCTTCAGCACAATATAAACAGAAAAAGCCGAAGTGGCGCTGTGGCTCAAGTGGTAGAGCACTAGCCTTGAGCTGAAGAGCTGAGGGACAGCACCCAGGCCCAGAGTTCAGGCCCCATGACTGACAAAAAAAGAACGAAAGAAAGAAAGAAAAAAAGCTATGTTCTGAGGATTATGGTTTACCAGCTCAGGCAGGAAACATCTGAGAGACCCTTATTTCCACTTAACTACAAAAAAAAAAAAAGAAAGGAAAAGAAAAGATGGAAACAGCTGTGTGGCTCAAGTGGTAGACTGCTGGCTTTGAGCAAAATTGCTCAGGAGCAGTACCCACCCCAACCCAGCATGCATTTCTCTCTCTCTCTCTCTCTCATACACACACACCCAAACAAAACAAAACAAAAATATGTGTGTGGGAGCCAGATGCCAGTGGCTTATGTCTGTAATCCTAGCTACTCTGGAGGCTGAGATCTAAGGATCATGGTTTTTGAAGCCAGATTGGGCAGGAAAGCCCATGAGACTCTTATCTCCAAATAAGTGGTGGAGCACTAGCCTTAACCTAAAAAGCTCAGAGACAGAACCCAGTCCAGAATTCTAGTCCTAGGACTGACATATACATACATACCAAAAAAAAAAAAGTTTGGAGCTGTAGGTATAAACCCAGTGGTAGAGTGCTTGCCAAAAGTAGCCCAGGCTCTGGATTTCATCTCTAGCACCACATAAAGTATGTTTACAAGTGTGTGTGTGTGTGTGTGTGTGTGTGTGTGTGTCTGTGTCTGTGTCTGTGTTTGTGTGTTGCTGGAAATGGAACTCAGGACCCTCTGAATACTAAGTAGGCAGTCTACTACTGACTTATATCCCCAGTCCTTCGGTATATTTACCTACCAGATATTTTATTAAATTCTACGTTCTTTATTCCTTTAGGATTTCTAGAATTACAGTAATATCTGAATGTAAACCTGATTTTTTTTTCTCAAAAAAAATTTTTTTTTGTTGGTGATAGGGCTTGAACTCAGGGCCTGGGCTCTGTCCCTGAGCTCATTTGCTTAAGGCTAGAATTCTATCACTTGAGCCACAGCTCCACTTCAGGTTTTCTGGTGGTTAATTGGAGATGAGAGTCTCACAGACTTTCCTGCCTGGGTTGGCTTCAAACCCTGATCCTCAGAATTCAGCCTCCTGAGTGGCTAAGATTACGGCATGAGCCACTGGTGCCTGGCCCTTTCCTGAAATTTTTATGCCACTTTTGGGGCTGGGAAGGTGGCTCAGTGGTAGAGTACTTGCCTTGCATGCATGAAGCCCTGGGTTTGATTCCCCAGCACCACATAAGAAAAAAAAAATTTATGCCACTTTTTCACTTTCTTGTCTTCTTTCAGCTCTATAGAGGCAAGAATGTTATGATGATGATGATGATGATGATGATGATGATGATTACTATTAAGTCATTGCACAAAGTGGTTAAAATTCTATATGTCAGGTTTGAGTACAATGCATCTTGATCAATTTTACCCCTTCCATTTTTCTCTCCTTGTTATTTGCTCTCCCATCCTTACCTTCAAGTAAAGTGTTGTAGTTCAATTTTTTTTTGGGGGGGGGTCCGGTCGTGGGGCCTGAACTCTGGGCCTGGGCGCTGTCCCTCAGCCTTCAGCTCAAGGCTAATGCTCTACCACTTGAACCACAGCACCACTTCCGGCTTTTTTCTTTTTGCTTGTGTGGTGCTGGGGAATCGAACCCAGGGTCTCATGCATGCAAGGCAAGTGTTCTACCACTGAGCCACCTTCCCAGCCCCTGTCGTTCAATTTTTACATTATGTACAATGAATATGAGTTCATTTGCTCAACCTTCCTCCCTCCAATCCTATGCCCACTTTCTCATTGTTCTTCTCCTCAAACAAGTTGCTGCTTCCTGTTTTTGTTTATTGTTTTTTTGCCAGTCCTGGGGCTTGAACTCAGGAACTGGGCACTGTCCCTGAGCTTCCTTTTGCTCAAGGCTAGCACTCTACCACTTGAGCCACAGTGATACTTCTGGCTTTTTCTGTTTATGTGGTACTGAGGAATTGAACCTAGGGCCTCATGTACGCAAGGCAAGTACTCTACCACTGAGCTACATTCCCAGCCCCTGCTTCCTGTTTTTTATTAAGCTGTTCATTAGTTGTTCAGAATTACACCTTTGGATTCCTTCCCTAGATGTACCATCCTTTAGTCAGTTTGTTTGTGTAGCAGAAAACCCCTACATATGTTACCACGTGTGCTTGTATTTTACTGGGTCATTTTGTCTTGTGTGTTTACACGTACTTGTAAACATACTTTATGTGGTGCTAGAGATGAAATCCAGAGCCTGGGCTACTTTTGGCAAGCACTCTACCACTGGGTTTATACCTCCAGCTCTACAAGCTTTTTTTGTTTTTGTATGTGTGTGTCAGTCCTAGGGCTTAAACACTGAACCTGGGTTCTGTCTCTTGATCTTTTTTGGTTAAGGCTAGTGCTCTACCACTTGAGCCACAGCTTCACCTCAGCCTCTTTTTTGGTGATTATTTGGAGATAAGAATGGCATGGGCTTTCCTGCCCAGGCTGGCTTCAAACTAAGATCCTTTAGATCTCAGGGCTTGAACTCAGGGCCTAGGTACTGTCCCTGAGTTTTTTGTTTTGCATTGTTTTGATTTTTGCTTAAGGCTAGTGCTCTGCCACTTGAACCACAGCACTACTTCTTGGGTTTTTTCTTTTTTTGGTGTTTAATTGGAGACAAGAGTTCTGGGCCTGGGCACTGTCTTTCAGCTCTTCTGCTCAAGGCGAGCGCTCTACCACTTGAGCTACAGCGCCACTTCCGGTTTTCTGGTGGTTTATTGGAGATAGGAGTCTCACGGTCTTTCCTGCCAGGGCTGGCTTTTTTTTTTGTTTGCTTTGTTTTGTCGGTCATGGGGCTTGAACTCTGGGCCTGGGCGCTGTCCCTCAGCTCTTCAGCTCAAGGAGAATGCTCTACTACTTGAGCTACAGCGCCACCTCTGGCTTTTTCTGTGTATGTGGTGCTGAGGAATTGAACCCAGGGCCTCATGCATGCAAAGCAAGCACTCTACCACTGAACCACCTTCCTAGCCCCGAGACAAGAGTTTTATGGACTTTTCTATCCTGGCTGGCTTTGCACTGGGATTCTCAGATCTTAATCTCCTAACTAGGATTATAGACACGAGCCTCTGGCAACCAACAATGCTTATATATTTTAGACCTAGCTTCCTATATGAGAGAAAACATGTGAGACACAAGAACTTTTTTTTAACATTTACCAATCACAAACACCATTTTCCCCTTGTACACAGCAAGACTTAGTTTCAAATAGCTGAGCTAATAGGACTTTCAATTGCTATAAAATTAAAAATGATTCTACATATCAAACTGAAATGGAAAGTATTGTCAATATATAAACCACTAGCAGACCTCTGGCGCAGCCAGCAAATTTATTGTTTATTAAAGTCATATAAAAGGTTTGACAAGGTGCACAATGGAATGACACCATTGGCTTATTATAAATCACAGTAAACTACTAGAATACAACAATATGGTTCCTCTCTGGGGAGGATTATAAAGGACAGGATCTTTTCAATAGGTTAAGCTGGTTAGAGAGGCAAGAATTTTTATTCACTGTCATATCTTCATATATAAAACAGTTGAGAGAGAGGAAGCTCTCAATCAATAGCTAAAGTCTTCAAAATGGCACTGAACAATTATGATGATTGTGAACTTACTTGGTCCTTTACAGAACCCCAGGCCATTTACTGAAAAGGCCCAGTTATTGGGGTACAAGTTATGGAGGCAACATCCTTGAACATGCATGAGGCCCCCAAGTTCAATCTGCAATACTGCAATAAATAGAAATGACTACAGAAAGTTACATTCCTGGGTGGAAATTTTTAATATAAAATGCCAATCCTTTCAAATGGATAAGTAATTCATTTCTATTGAGTATGAGAAATTATTTTATAGTTCATATGGGAAAATAAATGCATGAAAATTGCCAAGAAAATGATAAAAAACATACTAATATTTGGCATTATTGTTTTACTTTACATTAAAAGCTATTACAGTCAGCAACAGTAGTGCACAGCCATAATCCTAGCACTTGAGGCTGGGACAGGAGGATGGAGTATTTGAGGCCAGCCTGGATACAGTGAGACCCAGTCTTAAAACAAACAAGCAAACCAACCACAAAAACACCTATTATAAAGTAACTGTGAAACAGAGCTGTGGAGTAGATCCTACAAACAGATTTTAAGTATACACAGGATCTATTTGACTACAATGGGCAAAAGAAAAGGTGGTTTAGTAACACAGTATTGGAATAACTGTGCATTGCTTTGGAAAAAAAATTAGATTCAGACTCTCAGAGGATACACAAATATTAAAAGAGAACAAATATCCAAAATTTCAAAGTAAATCAAATAAAGTATAAAAATTGCCAGGAAGCAATCTATAGGATATATGAGGGCATCTTATGCTTCATCAGAAAACTGGAAATGAAAATACACAGAGAAGGCTGGGAGTGTGGCTTAGTGGGAGAGCGCTTGCCTAGCATGCATGAAGCCCTGGGTTCTATTGCTCATCACCACATAAACAGACAAAAGCCAGAAATGGCGCTGTGACTCAAGTGGTAAAGTGCTAGCCTTGAGCAAAAGAAGCTCAGTGACAGTGCCCAGGCCCCGAGTTCTAGCCCCTGGCCTGGCAAAAAAAAAAAATACAGAGATGTTTTTCACTATAAGATTGGCAAGAGGCGAGGGTCGGGGAGGGGATGGGGAGGATTTGGTGGGGGGCCAGGGGGAGGATGGGAAGGGATGGGAAGGGGAAACAAAGGAGGAGGCTACAATGCTTGATAAGAAATGTACTCATTATCTTGCCCATGTAATTGTAACTCCTCTGTATGGTATTTTCACAATAAAAAATAAATAAAAATTTTAAAAAAATGTACTCATTATCTTGCACATGTAATTGTAACCCCTCTGTACAGTATTTTCACACAAAAAACAAAGATTGGCAAGAATTGCAAGGCTGATAAAATGCAGTTGACTTGAGGGTATGGGGAAAACTGGATGCTCTATGCACTGTCATGCCCCATAGATGAAGATAAATTTGATTTCATCTTTCTTAGTTTGCTTGGACTGCCAAAACAAAATAGTGGCTTGAACAACATGTTCTTTTCTTAGTATGTTTATTGAATTCTGGAAGTCAGAAATCCAAGGTCAAGTCCAGTGAATTGGCTCTTGGTGAGGTCTCTTTTTCTGGCTTGTAAATAGCTGCCTTCTTTCTGTGTACTCACATATTTGACTCTTCAGGGTCTATTGTGGTTTCATATTAATTTTAGGATTTTTTTCCTATTTTTGTGAAGAATGCCATTGGCATTCTAATTGGAATTGCCTTAAATGTACAGACTGTATTGGGTACTGCAGATATTTTAGCAATATTATTTCTCCCAGTTGATGAACATGGGATATCTTTCTACTTTTTTGTATTCTCTTCAGTTTTGTTCACCAAGGTTTTATAGGTTTTTGGTGTCAGTCTTAGGGATTGAACTCAGGGCTTGGGTGGTGCAGTCCCTGAGCTTCTTTTTGTTTATAGCTAGGGTTCAACCACTTGAGCCACAGCACTACTTTCAGCTTTTTCTGAGTCTGGGCTTAGCTTGAAGCAGTGGTCTTCAGATCTCAGCCTCCTGTGTAGCTAGGATTACAACCATGAGCCATTGGCGCCTGGCTATAATTTTTATTGAAGAGATTTATTCATTTCCTTAAGCTTATTCTTACATAATTTTATTTTTATTATTATAATGAAATTACTTTCTTGATTTCTTTTTTCAAACAGTTTGCTCTTGGCATATACAAACATTTTTTTTTTCTTTTTTTGCCAGTCCCAGCTGGGGCTTAAACTCAGGGCCTCGGTACTGTTCCTGAGCTTCCTTGGCTTAGGCTAGCACTCTACCATTTGATCCAAAGTGCCACTTTTGGCTTTTTTCTATTTATGTGATATTAAGGAATCGAACCCAGGGCTTCATGCATGCTAGGCCAGCACTCTAACACTAAGCCACATTACCAGCTCACACTACTGATTTTTGTCTGTTGGACTGTTCTATGGTAGATCCAGTTATGAGAACAGAGAAGCCACCACTTAAAAGGCTGAATTTAGTCTTTATTGGAGCGCTAGCTGACAGCAGGGGGACTCCTGTCACAAAGCTATTGCCCTGAATACAACTAACACATGGCTTGTATAGCCCACAAGGTGCATGGAATTAGTCTTTTTTCTTTTTCTTTTTT
>NW_012267242.1:12131157-12143791 GCF_000151885.1 Dipodomys ordii
CCGCGCCCCGCGGCTGCCCGGCGGGGCCCCCCGCGCCGCCTGTCCCCAGCTGCGTGTCTCCTCCTCCAGGAACCCCATGGTGACCGGGACCTCGGTGCTGGGCGTTAAGTTCGAGGGCGGGGTGGTGATCGCCGCCGACATGCTGGGCTCCTACGGCTCCCTGGCTCGTTTCCGCAACATCTCGCGCATTATGCGAGTCAACAACAGCACCATGCTCGGTGCCTCCGGAGATTACGCCGATTTTCAGTATTTGAAGCAAGTTCTCGGCCAGATGGTGTAAGTCGTCTGGAGGACTCGGAGTGGGGACACTCCCCCCCGCCCCCCGCGGGCCTTCGCAGTTGAGAGGATCGCTAGGGTTAAGAAAGCAACAGAGGAGCTGGGTTTTGTTTCTGTCGGTCGTGGGGCGGAAACCCCACACTGAAATAAATCCCTTTGTAAAATTAAAGCCAGTACGTTTTGACCACACGTGAATGTGTTTTGGCATTCAGGAGTAGCCAAGGAGATTGAGGGGGAGCAACGTCTTTTGGAGGTGGGTGGAGATCCCAGCCGTTTTCTCACTCTTACAATCAATTCCTTGAAGGATCGATGAAGAGCTGTTGGGAGATGGACACAGCTATAGTCCTAGAGCTATTCATTCGTGGCTGACCAGGGCCATGTACAGCCGCCGCTCCAAGATGAACCCTCTGTGGAATACCATGGTCATTGGAGGCTACGCTGATGGAGAAAGGTTGATTTGAATTGAAATAGCTTCCATGAGCTCCCAACCTGACCCACCTGTGTGTGGCCCTTTCTGTTTTTTTTTTCTTTTTCCCCTCCCCTAGTCAGCCCCTCTTTCAACTCATACCACACATACACAGCTAAAAAAGAACACAAAACTCTTAAGATTACATGAGTTCTTTGTTCTCTTTTGCCCTGCTAGCTTCCTTGGTTATGTGGACATGCTTGGTGTGGCCTATGAAGCCCCTTCGCTGGCCACTGGTTATGGTGCATACTTGGCTCAGGTAAGTAGCAGGTCTAGAGGTGAGGGGGAAAGGGAGAGAAAAAGAGGTTTCTTGGTATCTGAACACAGTAGATACTTTGGTTCCAGTGACAAGGTAAGGCAAATAAGTCAGTTGATTGATACACAGACTAAATGTTCTAGAACTTCCCTTTTAAGAGGGTCTTAGTAGCCAACTTCATTTTGGTGAGACAGTAAGTAGAGAAGCTGTCTTTCCACTTAATGTACTTGTTTACACAGATGTTAGTGACAACTAGCCTATAACTCAATCTGTGATATCTCCTGTGTTTATCCCACCATCTCCCTAGCCTCTGCTTCGAGAAGTTCTGGAGAAGCAGCCTGTGTTGACTCAGACTGAGGCCCGAGAGCTCGTGGAACGCTGCATGCGAGTGCTGTACTATCGTGATGCGCGTTCTTATAACCGGGTGAGGAGTGGTATGCAAAAGTTCTGGGACTCTAATTGTTAGGCTGTGGATATGTACATATTTCTTCTTGCTAATCCTGGGGCTTGAACTCGGGGGCCTGGGCAGTGTGGTCCCTGAGCTTCTTTTGCTCAAGGCTAGCACTCTACCACTTGAGCTGTAGTGCCACTTCCAGCTTTTTCTGTTTATGTGGTACTAAGGAATTGAACCCAGGGCTTCATGCATGCTAGGCACTCTACCACTAGGCCACATTCCTAGCCCCAGGCTGTGTTTTTGTTTTTGTTTTTGGGTCCGGTCGTGGGGCCTGAACTCTGGGCCTGAACACTGTCCCTCAGCTCTTCAGCTCAAGGCTAGTTCTCTACCACTTGAGCCACAGCGCCACCTCCTGCTTTTTTTTCTTTTTGCTTATGTGGTGCTGGGAATCGAACCCAGGGCCTCAGGCATGCAAGGCAAGCGCTCTTACCACTGAGCCACCTTCCCAGCCCTAGCCCCAGGCTGTGGATTCTTGAATTCCTAGGTCTCTCCTCTGTGACTGGAAGATCTTCTAGTTGACCAGGCCTAAATGACTTCATTTAAGGAAAAACATTTCATTGGATGCTTTCTTTTCAGTTTCAAATTGCCACTGTAACTGAAAAAGGTGTTGAAATTGAGGGACCCCTATCTGCAGAGACCAACTGGGATATTGCCCACATGATCAGGTGAGTCCCTTGGTTTGCATTAAGCTGACCTTTTTTTTTAAAGGGTTCAAGCAGAAAAATTCTCTGGCTGGGAGGGTAGAGCTTTTAGGAATTGATCCTTTTATGTTTCACAACTGTGTTTTGCTTTTTCTTTGTAGTGGTTTTGAATGAAATACACTTGCCTTATCCAGAGTTGAAGTTTTGCCCTTCTTTTCCCTTTGGACTGGGCTAGTTCAAAGGTAGACTTTCCTTTTGTAAAATAAATCAGTCTTGTAAAGTTTTTGCTGAGTGGTTTTATTCTCTCTGGATCACACCAAGACCACACTACCCAGTACAGCCATGTGCCACCTTTCTTGGTTAGAGAACCCTTAGATTCCTTCACCTAATATAGAATTCTCTCTACATGAAAATACAGGCGAGGGGCTGGGAAGGTGGCTCAGTGGTAGAGCGCTTGCCTTGCATGCCTGAGGCCCTGGGTTCGATTCCTCAGCACCACATAAGCAAAAAGAAAAAAGCCAGAAGTGGCACTGTGGCTCAAGTGGTAGAGCTCTAGCCTTGAGCTGAAGAGCTGAGGGACAGCGCCCAAGCCCAGACCCAAATAAAAAACAAAAAACAAAAAAAGAAATACTAAAAAAAAAAAAAAGAAAAAGAAAATACAGGCGAGGACAGTCTTCATTTGACACTATACTAGAGGCAGTTTTTTTTTTTTTTGGGGGGGGGTCCGGTCGTGGGGCCTGAACTCTGGGCCTGGGCGCTGTCCCTCAGCTCTTCAGCTCAAGGCTAGTGCTCTACCTCTTTAGCCACAGCGCCACTTCGGGCTTTTTCCTTTTTGCTTATGTGGTGCTGAGGAATCGAACCCAGGGCCTCAGGCATGCAAAGCATGCGCTCTACCACTGAGCCACCTTCCCATCCCACAGAGGCAGTTTCTTATAGAAGCCAGACAAATTTGTATGGGTAACTTTTTTTTTTGTTAGTCGTGGGGCCTGAACTCTGGGCTTGGGCGCTGTCCCTCAGCTCTTGATCTCAAGGTGAATGCTCTACCACTTGAGTCACAGCACCACCTCCAGTTTTTTCTGCTTATGTGGTGCTGAGGAATTGAACCAGGTCCTCATGCATGCAAGGCAAGCACTCTACCACTGAGCCACCTTCTCAGCCCCGGTAGTATAACTTTATTATACCAGTCCTGAGGCTTGAACTCAGAGCATGGGCACTGTTTGTTTTCTTGCTCAAGGCTAGTGCTTAATCACTTGAGCCATAGCTCCACTTCTTGCTTTTTGTTGGCTAGTTGGAAATGAGTTTCATGAATTTTTCTGCCTGGGCTGGCTTTGAACTGTGATCCTCAGATCTCAGCCTCCTTAGTGGCTAGGATTACAGGTGTGACATAGCAGTGCCCAGCTCATAACTTTTTTTTCATCAGTCCTGGGTCTTGAACTCAGCCTGGGTGCTGTCCCTGAGCGCTTCAGCTAAAGGCTAGTGCTCTACCACTGTTTTCTGGTGGTTAATTGGAGATAAAGGTCTCACAGACTTTCCTGCCCAGGCTGGCTTAGAACTGAGATCCTCAGATCTCAGCCTCCTGAGTAGCTAGGATGACAGGCACAAGCCACCGGTGCTGGGCCGTGGTAACTAGCTTTTGTGTTTAGAAATTATTTTCCCTTTGCTGCATCGTAAAGGAATGCAGACCTCCCGGTGAATGTTGGCTGCAGACATGATTTTTTTTTTTTTAATTAAAACAATGTCAAAGACACAGGGCGTGTCTAAGTAGAGCTGCTGTTCACAAGGAGACTGCCTAGAAGTGGCACTCCAACCCACACCAAGTCCAGACTCACTCTTCATATAGGGAATATGAAGCAGTATATAAACATTTAACCTAAATGTCTATAGCTTGAATTTAAACTTCTAGCACTATAGAAAACTGTGAAGTATTGCATCACTGATCAGGGAAATTTAAACTAAAAATTATCCTTCACCCTCACTAGAATGTCTACTATAAGAACACACATAGTTTAACTTGTATAATTTTAGAGCTTTGCTATTTATGAGAAACACTGATGCAGAATCACCTAACTCTACTGCCTGCATGTTTTAAGGGAGGAAAAGTATTTGTTCATTAGCAAGTGGAAAATACAGCTGTAGGGTAAGTCATCTGCATGTCAGCCACATGCCTTTGCTGGAATGGTTTTAAAAATGAGCACCTAGATGCTTTTTGTGAGGATGGGGTGGGGATTTGCTGGTACTGGGGCTTGAACTCCCATCTACACCCATAGCTTTTTCACTCAAGGTTGACATTCTTACCACTTGAGCCACACCATCATTTCTGGCTTCTGTTTAATTGATGGTAAGAGTCTCTCTGATAGCCGGGCACCGGTGGCTTATGCCTGTAATCCTAGCTACTCAGGAGGCTGAGATCTGAGGATCGGGGTTCAAAGCCAGCCTAGATCTCCAATAAGCCACCAGAAAATTAGAAGTGGTGCTGTAGCTCAAATGGTAGAGTGCTCACCTAGAGTTGAAGAGCTGAGGGACAGTGCCCAGCCAGAGTTCAAGCCCCATGACAGACAAAAAGAAAAAAGTCTCTGATATGTCTTCCTAGGCTGACTCTGACCCTTGACTCTCAGATCTCGGCCTCCTGAGTGGCTAGGATTATATGGGTGTGCCATCCCTGCCTAGCCGTTAAGTAAGTCTTCTGCATGTCCTCTCCAAACCTTTTAAGAAATGGGTATAGGCAACAGCAAACGAGTGAACTAGTAAATTTAAGCAAGTAACTGAACTTTCAATTGAAAATCACACATTTAGTCAACACAGAAAGTAGTCAATAAATACGTGTTTATTGATTAAACTGAATTATAAAAAAACAGAACAAAACAAAAAACTTCCTTCTACCACTAAGCCATGCAGGCGGAGTCCACAAAGACAACTTCCCTGGCCAAAACCCAGTTGATCCATTGCTGATGATCTTAGAAAAATTTACCCATCCAGAAAGTCAGAGTGCAGAGACAAGGAACCCAGCTCTGCTAAGGCTGTGGCTGCTGCAGAGACTACCAAAGAGGAGGATTAGGGTGTAGACAGAAGTGACCACTCAGTTCTCCAAATTTCTCAAAAGCAGAGGGTTGACTTGAAAGTTCAGTCCATTAAAATGGCATTGGGCAAAAAGCTGGGAAAGAGGAGCCCAGATGGATCCTTTGTTCAGTTTTCGGATGCCACGGGTTGAAAGCTGGCCAAGCTGTTCTGGAAGGGAATGCTCCAGTTCACTATATTATAGTGTGCTGGGTGTTAAAAAACAAAAACAAAAAACCAGCAGGGAGAGGATCTGGATCTGGTGGTAAACTTCACACCTACTACCAGTGTGACTGACATCTTGAGCATCTCCCAGGCTGAAAGCCTACAGGGTCACCCTAGGATTCAGGGGAATTTATAAAATTTTTCCGCTCATTAAATGTTCCACTTATGTACATTTGAAAGATGAACCATTTACACGCTTGTGCAGGTTGCCTCCTTGGCTCACAGGAGGAAAACACTGTTGAAAGCCTCAGGATGGACAGAAGAATGGTGTAGCTGTGGGAAAGGTAGACTTGGTTTTTTTGCTCCTTTTCTCTGTATGGTACAGTACATTTGGCTTATAACTGATTTTTTTTTGTTTTTTTTTTTTAAAAAAAGTCCCTCATGCAAATTGTAGAAAAAATTTTCCTTCAAGCTGGCAGTGAAAAATAAAGATTCATATTTTTTTTTCTTTGTGCACACTCCCATGTTCTTCTTTGCATCAGATTCTTCTCTAAGCATTAAGAGAAATAGGGGAAAGCCACAGGTAATAAACACAATTTGAATAGGTTACCTATCTTTTTAAAGTTCAGCACTTAAAGTTTACACAATTAGTTCGTGGCTGTAGGCTCTGTGATCCCTTGACCAGGCATGCTGTCCACTGAGCAGGATGGAGTTCAAAAAGCAGGGGCTGCTCAAGGGCTTTGCAGGGTGAAGACACAAACTCTGGAAGCGGCTTCCACCCTCACGCTCTGATGACCTCGGTGCCTCGGCTAAGGATATGTGTGCTCCTTTGTCCAGAGGGCTGGGCAGTGTGAGAATGGGGCAAGGAAGGGTTCAAGGATCTCCAAGAGCAAAAAATAGTTTTGTTGGACGGAGGATGGTGGGGAAAGGACAAATCTATTCATTCTAGATGATTAAGGGTGGTTTCATGCATTTTTAAAGCCACAATTTCAGATCTAGAGCTGTTGAAACCAACATCTCGACAGGGAAATTAAGAAAAAGAGAAGGAAGAAGAGTTCAGTGGTTTTTTTTTTCCTTGCATTTTCATTTTTATATAAAAGTGTTAAGACCACAATGAAAAAGTTTATCCATATATATAATAAACCAGTTTGAACTACATATTTTTGTCTTTCCCATCTTCAGAAATGTTCTCACATTAACAATGGTTATTAGATAGTATCATGCCCAAAGACTGGCCACACAGTTAAACGAACAAAAAACCTGGAAGTACTATGATACAGTTGAGGTAAAGGGGGAAACAAAACAACATTCACCCACAAAGGGTTTTTTTTTTCCTTGATTTTTGTCAGAAAAATACTGAACACAGTGATTTAAATTTAGAAAAGTCACAAAAGCCTGTTTTTAGCAGAAGTGAATGACCAATGGGGTCAGATCCTCGGCTCAGAAATGATCACTATTGATTTCCTAATCACAAATTCACAGGGAAGTATAAGTCAACATCAGGGGAAATGACATAAAATTAAAAATATAAACCAAGTACCCCGCCTGGTATGCCCCTTTTTCCCTAAACCCCTCTACCCTCCCTCACCTTCCCAACCTGACTCCACACTCATGATCCCACACTCAGATTTCCATGAGGTCTAAGTCAGCCTCCTCAAAGCCATAGAAAGACTCTGTTTCACTCTCCCCCTCAAACAGCTGGTGAAGGCTTTCAGGCTCAACTGTCTCTTCAGGAGATGATCTGAGTCGGGGCGTAGAAGCTGAGGGCTCCTCAGACTGTTCCCCACTCAGCTTTAGCTGCTGCTCTAGGGAGGCGATGAGCTCCTCCTGCATGTCAGCATTGCGAGCAGGTGAGTTAATGTTGCCATCAGGGCCTGGGAGAACACTAGCCACAAGGAAAGACCGCTGAACCAGCTCTGGGCAGTCTCCAATGACGCCCAGTACCTCACTCAGCCAGACTAGCACTAGCTGAAGCAGGACATCAGAATCACAAGCAGTGTCTGCCATTTCCCGAGCCTGCTCCTTCCACTTTTTGTGCAGAAAGTTCTTAACAGTCCGTTTGATACATACATCTAATGGTTGGATTTTGGAGCTGCAACCTGCTGGGACCACTGCAGGCAAAGTGCTAGAGGCACTCAGCAGAGCCAGTACCTCTTCAGACAAGTGAGTGCGATGACAGTCCATCACTAGCATTCCCTTGCTGCGCTGGCAAGCTGTGTGCTTCCTCCACACGCGAGCTGACCACAGCTCCATGATCTCATCGTCACTGTAGCCACTTTCCTTCACTTCTAGCAATATAGAGTCTGGCACGTTAGCAGGCTGATCTATGTGTCCTCGATAGAAAACCAGCGTGGGGAGGATCGTGCCATCTGCCAGAATGGCTAGCACTACATCACACCAAGGTTCCCCGGTGCCTACTGTCTGCAGGGCATTCTCCTTGCGGTCATCACTGCTCAGCACCTCTGTATCCAGGAACAAGGAGATCTCATCGATAGCTACAATCATAGACAGGGGTAAGTCCTGGTTGTGAATTTGCCTCTGTACAAATTCAATGAAGAGTCCTGCATTTTCTGCTACATCCTTTGGTAGGGTGTGAGCCACAGCTCGCCGGGCATGGGGAGTCAGATGGTGCCGCAACATGAAGCGCACAGCCCATTCATAGGAGATCTTAAACCCCCCCTCCAAGGAACGTCCTATTTTGGTGGCCTTCTGGAATAAGGTCTCCTCATTCACAGGGAGCTGCTGTTCCCTTTGGGTCAGCACCCACTCAGCCAGTTTCTCTTCTGCCTCAAAGCTGAGGTATTTGCCCTCTAGATTCTCCCCCTGGGAGGCCTGGAATCGGCGAAGCCAACGCCGAATACGTCGCTGGGGGTTTCGGAAGTGTTCAGCTGCCTGTTCTGTATTGCAGCATAGGGCAAACAGTACTACTCGAAGTTTCTTCACTGATAGCTGCTCTTTCTTGCCAATTCCACCATTACCTCCACCCCCTGATGCTGCCTCAGGTTCCTGGGTGACTGGGCTGCCTTCATCCTGGTCATCAACATTCAGACACTTGGTCCCCTCTGGGGCCAAGGGTGGAAGGGCTAAAGGCTGCGAGTGAGTGGGGGTTGGTGGCGGGGTTGCAGTTGAGGCTGGTGATGGGAGTGCTTGCGCCACAGGCAATGGGAGCTCTTCAGGCTCAGCTGCCACGGCTCCCGCAGATTTCACAGTGGCAGCTTTGTTAGGTGGGAAAGAAAGAGGAGGGTACATATTCTTCAAGTTCCGGTCATGCACTCGGTCACGTGTCTGACCATGCCTAAGGGGTAGGTAGGAGAGCAAAGAAGAAAGAAAGATAAGTTAAACTAGGAAATTTAAATAGTAGTAAAACAAAGAGCAAACACACTGAAAGACAGCAATTAAATCATTAAATGAGAACTTGTTACCTTGAGTGAGATAGCCAATTGAGTCCTAGGGAAAAGGAAAGAAAAAAAAAAAAAGGTTAGCTCAGCGTAGAGTCCTCCGAAAGATGGTCCTAGTATACTCCGCAGAGTGCCTTCTAGTCCTATATACACTTCATGTTCAACTGTGTCTAATTTAGTGCAGTATATCTAAATAGTGAATGGGTGACACTGGAGAAGAATGCTCCTGCTTATAAAGAATGTCAGGTATCATTTTGTTGTTGTCGGTCGTGGGGCCTGAACTCTGGGCCTGGGCACTGTCCGTCAGCTCTTCAGCACAAGGTGAGCACTCTGCCACTTGAGTCACAGCGCCACTTCCGGCTTTTCTGCTTATGTGGTGTTGAGGAATTGAACCTAGGGCCTCAAGCATGCAAGGCAAGCGCTCTACAACTGAGCCACCTTCCCAGCCTCCTTTTCTTTCTTTTTTTTTGGACAAGTATCTTTTTTGCCCTTTTTTTGTCCATCTCTCCTACTTACCCCGCGGCAGGATACTGCTGGATCTGTGGGAGGGGTTGAAAACCAAATGCTTGGCCATGGCATCTCCCACAGAGGTAGTAAAGGTACATGAAGTGCAGGCCAGCTTGATTCCACTGGAAAGAGAGTTAAAGTGGACATAAGACAAATATGGCAATGACACCAGAGAAACACCAGAGAAAGTTAAAATTTGAGGCTTTGTAAAGGAGAAGCTGAGTACCACTGGCACATGCCTGTAATTCTAGCTACCCAGGAGGTTGAGATCAGAGGACTGTGGTTTAAAGCCAACCTGGGCAGGAAAATATCTAAGTCTTATCTCCAATTAATGGGACACCAAAAAACTAGAAGTGAAGCTGTGGCTCAAGTGGTAAATCACTAACATCTTCAAGTTGAAAAAGCTCAAGGAAAGTGCCCAGACCCTGAGTTCAAGCCCAAGACTAGCCAAAAAGAAAAAAACCCATAATATTTTTTTTCTCAAATTAATGCACACTACCAACCACCCCACAAAACAACTAAAAACATATAAATATTTAGAAACTTAGGAGTACCGTAAGCTTTTCCTTACCTCACAGAGTTTTTAAACAAAGCCAGATACTTGGGGCTTTTCCGTGGAACATGATTGCTGAGAAAGACATAATGTGAAATGAGTCATGAGGTTCTGCCGGCTAAGCTAGAGATCACCAGCCAATGACAACGTGCAATGTAAGATGCTTCCTATCATCATGCTTCTTAAAGTTTAATACAAATATGAAATCACCTCAGGGTTGACTGATCCAGATTAGGTGGGGCTGAGAAATTGTTTCTATCCAGCTCCCATCTAATGCTGGTGTTTGGCTCATAGTTTTGAGTAGAAAGATCCCACACAATCAGGAATACAGACCATTAAAGCCAAATGAACATGGCTTTGGTCTCTTACCTTGCCTGAAGAATTCTGTAAGAGTTCAAGAAAGAAACAAACTAGGAACAGGGAAGGGAATGAAATGATTCTGGACAATATGAACTCCTAACAACTTACTTGATCATGTGGTTGGCATAAGCTCGGGAGCAGCAGGTACTATAGCGACAGAGAGAGCAGTGGACATATGTAGGGAAATGATTTGGGAAATCTGGGATCTCAAAGCTACATTCTAGACATGTCTGCCGGCCCATGACACTCCTGTCAAAAAAGAAAAAAGTTTCATTACTGTTGCAAGTATCCTCAAATTGTAAGATTTTAGATGACCGACCCTGCTGAGGTGCTTACACTGTGTATCAGAAATAACCCTGCCCTCACAGTCCCCTCCCACCCGGCATTTAGCAAGCACTGACATTTTCCTAACGGCTCTCTTCTGGACGTTGCGTTGGACAGGGGGATAAAGGAAAACAGGCAGGGGATCCGCTGAGGTCAGTGGTGCTGCCTCCGGTAAGGTGCTGGGAAGTGTATCACTGGAGGATATTGGAACAGTTCGTGGCTGCCCTCGGGACGCCCGGATTGTCACCTGAGAGTTGAGGGAATAAAGAGTGAGATTCTACCCACAAAAACCTTGGAACACTGAAAAATCTCTTTTCTTCCCCTTTCTGACTCTGTAAAAGAAACTTTGACAAACCCTTTACCTTGGTGCCTGGTTTCAAGCCCTCTAGCTGCTTGGGTTTACGGAAGGTTTTATGATGCTGAAGCTTGTGTTCAATTTTATCCTTGGCAAAAAGAAACTGCAGCCGGCACTTGTTGCAGTGATAAACATTTCTCTTCTGAAGGGGAAAGAAAAACAAAAATTCCTTAAAGGTTCCCAATGACTTTTCTTCTCTGAGAAGGTTGATCAGCGTTTCTCGCATCATTCTTCCCTTCTTGAGAGTAAGAACCCTACTGTTGAGAATCAATGGTAGGAAAAGTAGAATCAAGGACAAGATGAATAAGCCACCAATTCCTGACTTGTAATAATCTGGACCAGTGACATAAACTTACTGGTCCCTACTTTATATAACCCTATCTTTATATTGCAGTCAGTGCTACCCATTCCTGTAAATGCTTCTTTTTTGACTCTTAAATGGGACATGCAAAACCACCAAGCAAATCAACTCATACCTTCAACTCAACCTACGTTATAGGTTTTAACTCTTCCCATCAGTTCCTTTGTCGTTACTAGTTTTCCTTTTCTTTTTTTTTTTTGTGGGTCATGGGACTTTAACTCAGGGACTGGGTGCTGGCCCTGAGCGATTCTGCTCAAGGGTAGTAAAGGGTCGGGCTCTACAGGGACTTTCATATGCAGGCTGGCTTTGAACCACGATCCTCAGATCTCAGCCTGAGTAGCTAGGATTACAACAGGCATGAGCCACTAGCTCCTGGCTTTTATTACTAGTTTTCTGAATACATTTTCATGGGCAGTCTGTGTATATAACCATTCGTATGGGATTACTACCTTCTTTTCTTTTTTTTTTTTTTTTTGTTGGTTGTGGGACTTGAACTCTGGGCCTGGGCATTGTCCCTCAGCATTTCAGCTCAAGGTTAGTGCTCTACCACTTGAACCAAAGAACTTCTGGTTTTCTGAGTGGTTTATTGCAGATAGTCTCATGGACTTTCCTGCCTGGGCTGGCTTTGAAACAGGATCCTCAGATCTCAGCCTGAGAAGCTAGGATTATAGGCATGAGCCACCAGCTCTTTTCTTTTTTAAACACAAATGATAAGTTAATACACTTATTTTTATCTTGCTGCATTTCTTCTTAAATCAGTACTGAAGTTTTTCAGAAGTTGGACTCATATCTATGATTTTCTTTCCTTAGGTAGCAAGTAAATGTGACAATTTCTGTACCCTATTTGGAAATACATTTGTGGTAGAGTATCAGTAGTCACTACTACATAAGTAAGTGAAGGGGGTTACTTACAAGTGACATGGGTTCACACATCTATGTGTGAACACTGAGCTCACATGTACCCATTTGTCCTGCATTTTATATTCTTTTATATGCATGCCTTCCCTTTCCTGTTTTAGTAGCTCCTTTCTGGTAGCATTTTAAAATAAGGTACATTTAGTCCATCTTGTAAGTGAAATATACCACAACCAGCAAAATCCTAAATTTTCCTGTTATTTTTTGCTCCTAGATCTACCACCCTCTTTCCTCACCTCTTCATAAACAAATCTGTCTCCTTCCCTCTTATTTGTAGAATTTGACTTTAACAACAAAATGGCTTGTTAATGAAAATTTGTCTATCTTGCTTGCTACCTTCTTACAGTATGTGACATTTTAATCATACCTTTTTTTTTCATATACTTTTCAGCTTCCCTTATATCACGTTTCCCTCTAAGATTATGGTGCTGGCTTTGTGGCTACAGACTTGAAGAATCCTAAGTCTTTCCTTCCCTTGTTCCAGACAGGGCTGGAGAGCCTGACACTTGAAAAGTTTTTTTTTTAGTTCTTTTTTTTTGGGGGGGGGGG
>NW_012267242.1:12146450-12149930 GCF_000151885.1 Dipodomys ordii
CTCCTGCCCGGGCTGGCTTTGAACCGCGATCCTCAGATCTCAGCCTCCTGAGTAGCTAGGATTACAGGCGTGAGCCACCAGCGCCGGCTGACTAGTCTTCTTAACTGGTCTTAAACTCCTTTAATCCACTCACCTCAGAAGAACCAGTATAAAATCTTAAGATCCTCCCTACTCTGTGCCCCAAAACTTCTAAACCTCACAGTCTATGCTAAATATATCTTAATTTTGTAAATCTCCAGTCTTATCCTGTGCCCCAGGTACTCTATTTTCCATTCTATTTTACTTAGATGTCATTTTTACTCATTGTTCAGGTCTTGAATACTACTATTCTCTAGTTCCAACAGAGGTATATGCTTTCCTGTATCCTATACTTCTCCCTAACAAAAATCTTGTCACCTTCACTGTATCATTGTTTATCTACCACTAGCACCTACCTTAGAAGATGGCACATAGTTGAAAGTAATTTTTCCAAGCATATGTATATTCTCCAGCACAACTATTTGCCCAGCATCTATAAATCAAACAAATAAGAACAAAGGATGGCCTGGTGCCTAGTACCTGGTGCCTCATGTAATGGAGTTGGAATGCATTGCCATTTTTGAAGACCTTCAGGCAATAAGGGCAGAGCAAATGCCGGGTGTCTTCATGGATCATCCGAAAATGGACATCTACCTCAGAGTAGAGCGAGGAGCGATACTGACACACCTGAGTTACAGAGGAGGAAACATAAGGCTAAGAGTGAACAACTGGGATCTAAAAAAAAAAAAAGTAACAAAAAACTGTAAATATGAAAAAGTTTTCCTAAATGCATAAAATTATTTTTTCCGACTTTGTAATACAAGTCTGTATCTGTGGTAAGCTCAGGTGTGACTTAAGATAAAAACTGTGGTGATAGAAAAACATTACTACAATCTATATTTAATAACTAAGGGAAAAAAATTCTCTGTATGTCTTTAAAAGTCCAAGAAAACAAATCACCCTCCTTTTCTCCTTGTCTATTTATCTACCTACCTACCTACCTATGTATGTTCTCTTGGGAATATTTTACTGTGGTAATTATACGTTTATCTCCAACATGGAATGTTAAAGATAAAAATTGTATTTGTTATTTTTCCTATTCTTCAGAGGTCTAAGACTGAGCATGTGCAGTAAGTATTTAGAAATATTCCGTAAGAATTATTTGCATTCACACAAACTTGAGCTTTCATCTTACCCCAGTTAGATTGACCACTATCAAGAATTCAAACAACCACAAATGTTGGTGGGGATGTGGGGAAAAAGGACTCCTAGTACACTGTATAACCGCTATGGAAGGCAGTTTAGAGGTTCCTCCAAAAACTAAACATAGAACTTCCCTATGATCCAGCCATACCACTGCTGGGCATCTACCCAGAATGGTACAAGTCAGGATACTCTATAGATACTTGCACATCCCATGGTCATTGCTGCACTACTGACAACAGCCACGTTATGGGACACAGCCCAGATGCCCTGGAGTAGATGAGTGAATCAAAAAAATGTGGTAGTTATACACAATGGAATTTTGCACAGACATGAAAGAATAAGATAATGTCATTTGCAAGTAGATGGACCTAGAACAAATTATGTTTAAGTGAGGCAAGTCAAGCTGAGAGAGACAAATGGCACAAGTTTTATCTCATATGCAGAAGCTAGATCTAAATTATAACTGGATGTGATAACTTATACATGACTCCAGGCATTCACACACACACAGTCAGACCAAAGGAGGATACCAGTAGGGGAGGAATCTCAAAGGCTTAACATCCCCCAAACACTTAAAATATTATTTATTGAAACAAGTTCCAGGAAATGGAAACATGGGTTATTTATGCTGTTGTTGGTGGTGGTGTTATATGTGCTTTCCCCCCCCCCTTTTTTTTTTGGTTGGCTGGGGGGGTGGGAGGTCAATGGGAGGAACACAGAAACAGATGAAGAAAGGGTGAACAAATGTAATCATGATATTCAGTACACATTATGTGGAAAATGAACTATGCAACTTGTGGGTAGCGATGGGAGGAGGAAACTGGGGGAAAGTGAAGGAAGGGGTGACATTGTCCAAAAGAGAAATGTATATATTAGCTGAATTGTGAATGGTAACCTCTATGTACACCATCTTAATAACAAAAACACACACATATACATATATATATATTTATTTATTTATTTTATTATTGGTTGTGGGCTTGGGCGCTGTCCCTGAGCTTTTTTGCTCAAGGCTAGTGCTCTACCATTTTGAGCTACAGCACCACTTCTGGTTTTCTGGGGGTTAACTGGAGATAGGGGTCTCAAAGACTTTCCTGCCTGAGCTGGCTTTGAACCGTGATCCTCAGATCTCAGCCTTCTGAGTAGCTAGGATGACAAGGCGTGAGCCACCAGAGCTATATTTTTTCTTTTGAAAAAGGATTATTTGCTTTCAGCCTGAGAGCAAACTGGCTAAAACTAGAGGGAGAAAAAGGCAATACCTGACAAACATAAGGCATCTCTCCAGGCTTGTGAGTATCCTTCATATGCTGGAGAAACAGTGGTTCACTTTCAAATGCCCACTCACAGATCTTGCATTTGGCTGTAAGAATAAGAATCAATAAATTGACCTTAAAGTAAAACCAAAGTCCTCTTGATCTGTTTCCTTCATTTTCAACAGTCAATAGATCATTTTCCCTCTAGTCTTTCTTTAAATCAATTCCTTTTGCCTCAGCATTTGAATTGCTTATAACTAACCTTTCTCTAGCTCTGACTTCTTACCACAGCTTCACTCTAGATTTTGAACTATTTACATTTAATTTAAACATTCTATTTTCAATTCTAACTTAACTCATATTCTTTTGCTTCCCATTTCCCCTCTCCTCACTTTATCTTTTTCTACCTTTTTAACTCTAGATTGTCTCAGACTCTATAGCCATTTTCTGTTATCATTATTTCAAAATGATCTAGGAATTGTTATTTATCTATTACTATAGACAAAAATGTCATAAAAATCCCTATGACTTCCTAATACTAAGCAACTGACTTTCAATATCTGTAGAATCTCCAATAAATCTACACGATATATCGATTCTTTACACACTACTTCTTTTTCTTTTGGTCATGGGGCTTGAACTCAGAGCTTGGGCTGGTACTCTAGCACTTTAAGCCATGGCACTACTTCTGGTTTTCTGGTAGTTAATCAGTAAATTTAAATAGTAAATTTAAATTTAAAAAATTCAGACTTTCCTGCCCAGATGGCTTTGAACTGTGATCCTCAGATCTCAGCCTCCTGAGTAGTTAGGATTATAGGCATGAACCACTGGCACATGGGTGATGCATGAATTCTTTTAAAAACTAACTACAGGGCTGGGAAGGTGGCTCAGTGGTTAAAGCGCTTGCCTTGCATGCGTGAGGCCCTGGGTTCGATTCCTCAGCACCACATAAGCAAAAAGAAAAAAGCCGGAAGTGGCGCTGTGGCTCAAGTGGTAGAGTGCT
>NW_012267242.1:12149980-12193735 GCF_000151885.1 Dipodomys ordii
TGGGTTCGATTCCTCAGCACCACATAAGCAAAAAGAAAAAAGCCGGAAGTGGCGCTGTGGCTCAAGTGGTAGAGTGCTAGCCTTCAGCTGAAGAGCTAAGGGACAGTGCCCAGGCCCAGAGTTCAGGCCCCATGACTGGACCCCCCCCCCAAAAAAAAAACAACTAATTACATGTTTCATTCCTATCCTTAAAGACAATGATTTTGTGAATAATAAAACAAGTATCTATTGAACATCTGGGTACAAGTAAGAATTTGCTCTCAAAAGACTTAGCAAGGGCTGGGAAGGTAGCTCAGTGGTAGAGCGCTTGCCTTGTATGCCTGAGGCCCTGGGTTTGATTCCTCTGCTTATGTGCACCACATAAGCAAAAAGAAAAAAGCCGCAAGTGGCACTGTGGCTCAAGTGGTAGAGCGCTAGCCTTGAGCTGAAGAGCTGAGGGACAGTGCCCAGGCCCAGAGTTCAGGCCCCACGACTGGACCCCTCCCCCCAAAAAAAAAGACTTAGCAATGGTCTTTATTACCTTATCCTGCATTAACACATTCAAGATAATTTAAAATTTGTCAAATATATTAAAAATTCATAATTTTGGTTAAATTTTTAATTGTGTCATATTATAAAGTATGATCCCACTCAAAATGTCTATTTTTATTTCTTTATTGTTTACATAATTATGTTCAAGTTTTTGCAAATATGAAATTGTAGACTTAAAATTTTAAGCACTGACTGGACAATGACCAATTCCTTCACCCAGTAAAAAATAAGTGATGGGTTGGGAATGTGGCTTAGTGGAAGTGTGCTTGCCTAGCATGCATGAAGCCCTGGGTTCAATTCCTCAGTACCACATAAACAGAAAAAGCTGGAAGTAGCACCATGGCTCAAGTGGTAGAGTGCTAACCTTTAGTGAAAGAAGGTCAGGGATATTGCTCAAGCCCCAGGACTGGAAAAAATAAAATAAAATAATGTAGCCAGGCGCTGGTGAATCATGCCTATAAACCTAGTTACTCAGGAGCCTGAGACCTAAGGATTGTGGTTCCAAGCCAGCCCAGAAAGGAAAGCCTGTGAGACTTTTATCTTCAATTAACTACCAAATAGCCAGAAGTGGAGCTGTGGCTCAAGTGGTAGAACACTAGCTTGAGCAAAAAAGGCTCAGGAACAGCATCTAGGCTTTGAGTTCAAGCTCCATCTCGGAGAGTGGGGGTGGGAGTGGGGGTGATTGAAGAAGGGGGAAGTGATGTTGAAATAATCCTTTAAGGATAATTGTTTAAGAAGAAAAAGTTGTTAATTTGGGACAACAAACAAGGCTCAGAAAACTCAGACATCCTCTCAAATTACATGCAAAAGAGGAAAATATCTAAATTTCCAGAAGAGTTCCAGATTTTGTGCTTCTTCTCAAAGAAACTTGATTGCACACCCATTTAAAATTACTGCTCAGAGGACTGTTAGGTGCTACAAGGACAGAGATAAATAAGAAATCCTGCCTTGAGGAATGAGGAAAGGCTGTGAGATATACAACTTGAACCTTTAGAAAATGGGATTGCAAAACAGGAAACAAGAGAAGCAGGAGAAAACACATGTAAGTAGAGAAGTACATGTCTGTGAAAGTTAACCGGAAGCATCACAATACTTTTTTCTTTTCTTACCTCTCAATTTGCTTATCTCTTTTAAATTAGTTCTCTCTTTTTTTTCTAGAACGCTTTTAAGCGTTAATGCCTGTCTGTCCCAGTCTTTCTTACTTTTCTTCCTTGGACAAACAAACTCATTCAATCTCAGTGGCTTTTCCTACACAATTGCATGATGTCATCGTCATCATACAATACTAATAATAAAAGGTTAATGCAGGAATGGGAATGAGGAAACAGATGACACTGTACAAAAGGAAATGTACTTATTACCTGACACATGTAAATGTAACCCCTCTGTTAATCAACTCTATTATAACAGTAAATAAATTTTTAAAAAGGTTAAGGTGTTTGTGTATGTGTGTACTCGCGCACGCTGGCCTATGGGCTCAAACTCAGGACCCTGTATTCTTCTTTATTAACTTTACACCTTAAGGTTAATGCTCTACCACTTGAGCCACATCTCCAATTCTGCTATTTTACTTGTTATCTGGACATAAGAGCCTCCTAGATTTGTTTGCCTTGGCTGGCTTTGAACCACAATCCTCATTTCTCAGTCTCCCAAGTAGCTAGGATTACAGGCGTGAGCCACCAATGTAATTTTTAATGCACAAATACTACTCAGAGATTGACACATATTATCTCATACCTAAAACATTACTGAGAGGAACCCAAATTATCAGAATTTAAGAGATCTGCTAATCTGACACATAATTCCACATGGACATATGAAAAGATTAAAAACTGGCTCCTAAGGCTCTGGAGCACTTGTCCTTTTCAGCACACTAGCACAGGGGTCACCTTCACCTCAACACCTACAGCAGTCCCCTACTTTGAGAAAACAAGCATAACTATGACACCTTCTCCAAACTATGGAAGAATGAGTCTGTATTCCTAAGGTTTACCAACCTCACCATTCCATGGTTTTCCAGATTGTCATCAACTAGTTCCCCCTCTCAAATCTACCCACATAGGCTGGGACCTAGTGGTGCTAGCCGGGGCAGGAAAGTCCGTGAGACTCTTATCTCCAATTAACCACCAGAAAACCAGAACTGGCAACGTGGCTCAAAGTGGTAAAGCATTAGCCTTGATCAAGAGCTCAGGGACAGTACCCAAGCCCTGATCAAGCCCTACAACCGACCCCCCCCCAAAAAAAACCCAAAATCTATCCACATCAGCTCCTCTTGCTGGCAGCTGAACATGATTAATTCCCCCACAGCATACATCCCTCAATCTTACCTCTTCCTCATTTTACAGTTCTTTCTTCTTTCCACCAACAGATTTTTTTTTTTTTTGTCATCAGTCATGGGGCTTGAACTCTGGTCCTGGGCACTGTCCCTCAGCTTTTCAGCTCAGGGAGAGCATTCTACCATTTGAGCCACAACACCACTTTGGTTTTCTGGTGGTTTATTAGAGCTAAGAGTATCACAGGGCTGGGAAGGTAGCTCAGTGGTAGAGCGCTTGCCTTGCATGCTTGAGGCCCAGGGTTCAATTCCTCAGCACCACATAAGCAGAAAAAAAAAGCCGGAAGTGGTGCCTTGAGCTGAAGAGCTGAGGGACAGCGCCCAAGCCCAGAGTTCAGGCCCCACGACTGGACCCCCCCCAAAAAAAAAAAAGTATCACAGACTTTCCTGCCCAGGCTGGCTTTGAACCATGGTCCTCATATCTAGCCTCCTGAGTAGGTAGGATTACAGGTGTGGGCCACCGGTGCCTGGCTCCAGATTTTTTCTAAAGATTGGAAGTCTAACCCAAGCTGGGTGCTCGTGACTCACATCTGTAATCCTAGCTACTCAGGAGGCTGAGAGCTGAGGTTCTCAGTTCAAAGCCAGCCAGGAAAGGAAACTCTGTGAGACTCTTATCTCCAAATTAACTACTCAAAAAAGCTGGAAGAGGTGCTGTGGCTCAAGTGGAAGAGCACTAGCCTTGATCAAAAAAGTTCAGGGACAGTGCCCTGGCCCAAAGTTCAAGCCCCAGGACCAACATACACATGAATAGATCTAGTATTATTAGATGAAATGTAACATATATAAGGCCCTCGGTTTGATACCTAGTGGAACTGGTTCAAATGATAGTGACAGTGCCCAGGCCCTGAGTTTAAGCCCCAGGTTTGGCACCAAAAACAAAAAAATAACCACCAACAAACAAACCAACCCAAGGGTGAAACAGATTGGAGTATAGTATGAATGTGTGGAGATGTAACAGTGAAATTCTCTCCCTTTTACAATCTAAGCCAACAACAAAATAATATAACAAAAAAAAATACCAACGACAAAAAATTAAAACTATGAAAGAACCAAGAGTCACATACTTAAAGCATGCCTATAATTCTAGGTACTCAAGAGGCTGAGATCTGAGCATCATGGTTCTAGCCCAGGAAGACAAATCCTCAAGATTCTTATCTCTGATTAACAAGGAAAAATCGAGAAGTGGCGATGTAGCTCAAGAAGTCAAGTGGAAGACCATGAGTTCAAACCCAGTACTAAAATATACAAACAAAGGAGTTACAATGACATCCAAGAATAAAATTGATACCTACTAAGGAAAGGTATTTATCTCCTTAGGTTGACAAGTTATTAAATAGTGGATAAGAACAGATTCTGCATAAGAAACTAGAACATTTAAAAGTCAGGGACAAGAGAGTAGGAAGTCAAGAGAGAGAAAAAATATCCAAGCAGCCTGCACTTTTTTTCACAAGGAAAAATGTGCCTTTTCAATGTGGAACCCAAATATAAGTGAAACAAGAACCTACCCACCTCTGGGCATATAAGGAATCAGTGGCAGAGCATTTGCCTAGAATGTGCAAGACCTTGGTTTGATCCCCAACATTGGAGGGTGGGAGAGGAAATGATAGATGTTTTTGATCTGGGAGGTTTGAGTGCATTATTCTATTTTTATATCCACATCATTGATAGAGAATAATTTTGAGTCCTAAACTAGACCAAATTGACTACCCTGGATCACACTATAATGTCATGATAACTGAGTTCAATATTTATTCTACTGCAGAATGATTAATCCAAAGTTTCACTACACAATAGGGAAGCTACCAGCAACATATGGTTACTGAACACTTGAAATGTAATAAAGATACTCAGGAGGCTGAGATCTTAGGATCGTGGTTCAAAGCCAGCCGAGGCAAGAACATCCATGAAATTTTTATCTCCAATTAACCACCAAAAAACTGGAAGTGCTCTGTAGCTCAAGTGGTAGACTGCTCACCTTGAGCTGAAGAGCTCAGGGACAGCACCCAGACTGAGTTCAAACAAACAAACCAACAAAAAAAAAACACTTTTTCACCAGAATCTGTAGGAGACAGAGGCAGAGTAGGGTTTGCAGTGGAGGGGGGAGTACCAGCAAAAGTGGGTTGGGCTAATAGGGGTGTGTGAATGAGAATGAATATAGTCAAAGATTTTAGCCTGTCAAAAAGTAGAACAATAAAACCTGTTAAGTTGTTTTAAGAAGGGTAAGAGAATGACTATGATTAATTGGGATATATGTATGAAACTGTAACATAAAGCTGTCCCTTGTACAACTAAAAATCTTGTCACTTTATCAGAATCCTTATTACTAAAATAGGATGACATCAGGACAAATTCAGGGCTACAATAAATATTATACATCTAGTTCAAAAGTCGCTAAAAGGTCCAGGTGCTGGTGGCTTATGACTGTAATCCTACCTACTTAAGAGACTGAGATCTGAGGAAAGTCCATCAGACTCTTAGCTCCAAAAAACTACTCAGAAAAATCTAGAAGTAGCACCGTGCCTCAAGTGGTAGAACAACAGCCTTGAGCAAAAGCACCTCAGGGACAGTGCTCAGGTCCAGAGTTCAAGCAGAAACAAGATAAAGAAAAAAGAGAAAAGACTCACGAAATACAGAGGAAAAAGTTATTTGTGTGTTTAGATAATTCTGTATTCAATGCAGTGCCTGGAACTAACACAGCAACCCTGTCATGAGCCAGAGACAAAACATTAAGAAACAGCAAGGCAGAGAATTTCTGGGTTTAGAGCCTGCTCTATTTCTCAATCTCTCATAACTGATATTTAATGCATTATTTGTCTTTATGCTTTAAAGGTGTAGCCCAGGCTGGTCTTGAACTCGTGATCCTCCTGTCTCATCCTCCTTGTTGATTACCAACATGCGCTACCATGGCCGGTTCTTTATGCTTTAGATCACACAGTTTCCAACTACCCAAAAGCTTTTCTTACTAATTTCCATTGGTCCAAATATTTTCTATATTTAGACTCTAAAAGTTTAACTACCACTTTTTGTGAAACCTGTCGAAAAGATCTTTTCCATGGGGCTGGGAAGGTGGCTCAGTGGGAGAACACTTGCCTTGCATGCATGAGGCCCTGGGTTCGAGTCTTTAGCACCACATAAGCAAAAAGAAAAAAGCCAGAAGTGGTGCTGTGGCCCAAGTGGTAGAGCACTAGCCTTGAGCTGAAGAGCTGAGGGACAGCGCCCAGGCCCAGAGTTCAGGCCCCACGACTGGACAAAAAAAAAAAAGATCTTTTCCAGTCTCTAAATTATCTCATTTATAACTGATAGGATATATGTTCATAATATATTATCTTGTTCTTATAAGCTGTAATTACAACTTATACAATTTTTACCTTTTGTTGAAAAGGTAAATTCCTTAAAGGACATTAAAAATATTCTGAGGCTGGGCGCTGGTGGCTCACGCCTGTAATCCTAGCTACTCAGGAGGCTGAGATCTGAGGATTGCGGTTCAAAGCCAGCCCGGGCAGGAGAGACCGTGAGACTCCTATCTCCAATAAACCACCAGAAAACTGGAAGTGGCGCTGTAGCTCAAGTGGTAGAGCGCTCGCCTTGAGCTGAAGAGCTGAGGGACAGCGCCCAGGCCCAGAGTTCAAGCCCCACGACCGACAAAAAAAAAAAAAATTCTGAAGATCAGGTTAAAATTCTTACAATATCATCTGAATAGAAATGTAAGTGTCTGTGTGTGTGCCTGTGCCAATTTTAGGGCTTGAATATAGGGGTCTGGGCACTGTTCCTTGGCTTTTTTCCCCCATCCCCCTCAAGGCTGGAATTCTACCACTTGAGCCACAGCTCCATTTCTGGCTTTTTGGTGATTAATTAGAGAACAGAGTCACACAGACTTTTCTGCCCCAACTAGCTTCAAACTGTGATCTTCAGACATCAGCCACCTGAGTAGCTAGAAGGGACTACTGAAGTGGTTGGTCCTTCCTGGGGCTTCTGGGGCTTGCATCAGCCTGGGCACTGTCCCTGAGCTTTTGTGCTCAAGGCTAGCACTCTACCACTTGAGCCACCGCTCCACTTCCAGCTTTTTTGGTGATTTAATTGGAAATAAGAATCTCAAAGACTTTTCAGCCTGGGGTGGGAACTGTATTCCTCAAATCCCAGCCTCCTGAAAACTAGGATTAAAAGCATGAGCCACCAGCGCCTGCCTGAAATGTATTTCCTTTTCTGTGAGATATAGTGTAGCTAACACTCCAACCCCATCACACATTTCACTCTAAAGTACTGTTTTAATGGGCAAGTCCTTTAAATCAGCCTTGCAAGAATGGAGGGTAAGTGAAGTTAAAAGATGGCTACAAACACTGTTACTTCATATAAGTAAATATAAGGCTCTCCTCTAGTACCATTCAATGACTGATGACCAAAATAGATTCCCCTGGGGTTTAAATTTCCAAACTTACTAGTAGATTCATAGGGACTATGAACGTTTTCCAAGTGGCACTGGAGCTGGAAGGGAGTGGAAAACTGGCGGTAACAATGTTGGCAGATAGTATGACCATCCACCTCACCATTCTGCTGATCGAGTTCTACATGGTGTTTCATATGGTTCATAAATCTGTAGCAGAGAGCAGAAAGTACAGAAAACAAGGTCAGCAGCCTTTGAGAAATACAATGATAGAACCATGAACAACCTTTAGTCTAGTTCTTTTTTTTTTGGGGTCCGGTCATGGGGCCTGAACTCGGCCTGGGAGCTGTCCCTCAGCTCTTCAGCTCAAGGCTAGCGCTCTACCACTTGAGCCACAGTGCCACTTCTGGCTTTTTTCTTTTTTGCTTATGTGGTGCTGAGGAATCGAACCCAGGGCCTTAGGCATGCAAGGCAAGCACTCTACCACTGAGCCACCTTCTCAGCCCTTTAGTCTAGTTCTTGCTCCCCAACTTCCTCTATTTCGGATAGACCTTTCCTGATCCTAGAAAAGTAGCAGATTCTTGAAACTGAAAGTTCTATGGAAGGAGATGCATTGTTTTTTGTTTTTTTTTTTTACTTTATACAAAGTTACTAAAATATCTTCCCCTTTCTACAGTATTAGTTATTTATTGATTCCCTAAAACCACCAAGCAAGATTGCATTACAGGACCTTTTTCCGAAAACAAAAGCTGATGTAACTAAGACAATTTAGTTTTTCTTTTGTAAAAGATAATCTGCAAACACTTACCGAATGTTGTTTTTTAGCCTTTTGGTACAATGTGGGCATCGGAAAGATGTGGCAACCTTAGGAAAGCTTGTGAGCTGGGCTACTTTCCCACCATCCCGTCCATAATAGAAATCATCTACTAGCATAATGAGCTTGGTCTGGACAGCATCACCAACATTTTCATTTGGCTCTGGTACTTTGGTAGGTGGTGACAGAGCAGGAATAGGTGTAGAAGAGGGTGTGGAAGTAATAGGAGCTGTCTTCTCAGGGGATGAAGGCTTTGCAGCCGATGGGACACTGGGTTCTGAATCCAGGGACTTTCCTTTCTTCTGGTATTCAACCATTTCTGGGCAACAGTACTATAAAGGAAGATGAGGTATGATCATTCTAATTATCCTCTGACCCAGGATGTGGGCAACTTGGTAACACTTTTGTTACTGTAAGTGGTAAGATTTTGTTTCTCTATCTTTTCTTTTCTTTTTTGGAGACCAGGGTCCTGTTACCCAGGCTGGCCTTTTTTGTTTTTTTTTTGGTCGGTCCACGAGGCTTGAATTCTGGGCCTGGGCACTGCCCCTCAGCTCTTTAGCTCAAGGCTAGTGTTCTACCACTTGAGCTACAGTGTCACTTCCGGTTTTCTGATGGTTTATAGGGAGGTAAGTGTTTCATGGACTTTCCTGCATGGGCTGGTTTTGAACCAGGATCCTCAGATCTCAGCCTCCTGAGTGGCTAGGATTACAGGCGTGAGCCACCAGTGTCCGGCTGGCTGGCCTTTTTGGATCAAGCAATTCTACTTCAGCTTCCTGATGAGCTGTGAGTATAAACTCACATCAGCACCCAATATTTTAGATACTCTTATTAAGTGTTCATCCTTCAGTTTTCTGTTTCCAGATCTCACTCCTTCCAGTGTACATCCAGAGCCATATAAACTCTGAGCATCAAAACTTATAGTTCTTTATCCTGCCTGCCTTAGATCACTTAGCCTGGGACTCTAAGCTCTCTAGCAGAAAGAAGTCCTACTCTTTGCCTTTAGTGAAAAGGTTAGAATACAGGAAGTAGTCAACAGTTTCTAATTGTCTCAATTATATAAATAATAGAAACGGTCAATGTTTGTACTCTTAACTGAGAATGCAGTCTGTCTTCCTGGGCAGTTTCAAGAATCTACCATGTTAAGAAAATAAAGTTAGCCAAGGTGCTGGTGGCTCATGCCTATAATCCTAGCTACTCAAGAGGCTGAGATCTGAGGATCACGGTGCAAAGCCAGCCCGGGCAGGAAAGTACATGAGACTCTTATCTCCAATAAACGACCAGAAAACCAGAAGTGATGCTGTGGCTCAAAAGGTAGAGCGCTTGCCTTGAGCTGAAGAGCTGAGGGACAGTGCCTATGCCCAGGGCAAGCCTCATGATCAACCAAAAAAAGAGAGAGTTTTATACACACACACACACACAAATATATATATATATATAGCCCTATATATATATATGTATATATATATTAGTCCTATTGAAGGTAAATGTATCCTATTACATTCCCATTAACAGATTGAGAGAGAGAATAATTCTTTAAAAAGTTTTCAGGTTAGTTTAGAACCCCTGCTTTTCAGGTTCCCAACAGGAAAGGAGGTATACAGCAGTAACTACTTAAGCTAGATCTTATCATGGGCAGGTATCACTTACACACATGTGACCTCTCAAAGCTTCAGTAACACGGAATTGAGCATTACACCGTGGACATATTTTCCGTCCACCATCCTGGAGGTCGAATACTGGAATGGAAGAGGTCACTGGAAAAAATGAGAATTAGTTAAGATTAATATGATAACAGATAGCACCAAATACTCCTGAGAGGAATATCCAAGAGTAAGCAAGCATGAGAAAACATTGTATTTAAGACATTCTTTTTACTATTCTAATTCTAGGTCAAAAGATTGGCAAACTAGAGCCAAGTGACCAAATGCAGCCCAACTTCCAGTTTCTGTTTGGTCTAACAGCTAAGAATCATTTCTCATCATTTCTGTAATTTACAGTATTTAATTTGCAGTATTACTCTACATTATTAAGTAACTTTTTTTGATTATCACTTAACTAACTTATTTTGGTTTCTGAGACAGAGTCAAACTATAGAGTACAGGCTTGCCTTGAACTCAAAATCTTCTCTTGCCTTAGACTGTGGAGTACTGGTATTATAGGTATGTACCATTTTCTTTTTTAAAAGCATGATAAGTAAGTAAAATATATGTGTGTGTATAAAACAGTATTCCAATCTTAACTATTTAAGTGTATGCTTTAGTTGCATCAAGTACATTTATACTGTTGTACAATTTCCAGAACTCTTCAACTTACACTGAAACTTTTTTTTTTTGGGTCCGATCGTGGGGCCTGAACTCTGGACCTGGGCTCTGTCCCTCAGCTCTTCAGCTCAAGGCTAGTGCCCTACTACTTGAGCCATAGCACCACTTCCAGCTTTTTTCTTTTTGCTTATGTGGTGCTGAGGAATCGAACCCAGGGCCTCAGGCATGCAGGGCAAGCGCTCTACCACTGAGCTACCTTCCCAGCCCCTGAAACTCTTTTAATTGTATTTTTTTGTCTTCTTTTTTTGGTACTGGGGATCAAACCCAGTACCAAACACTTGTGAGGTAGGTGTTTTGCCACTGATCTACACCTCAGCCCCTGAAACTTTTTTTTTTTTTTTTTGGTTGTGGGGCCTGGGCGCTGTCCCTCAGCTCTTCAGCTCAATCAAGGCTAGCATTCTACCACCTGAGCCACAGAGCCACATCCAGCTTTTTCCTTTTTTTTTTTATTATAAAGATACTGTATAAAGGGGTTATAGTTAACATGAGTAAGGTAACAGTACATTTCCTATCGAGTATTGTTACCCATCTCCTTTGTTTTTCCCCTATCATCTCTTCCCTTCCCACCTTCCCAACTCCTCCCTCCCCCACTTAAAAACTCCCCGAATAAATACCAGGAAGTGGAAAGATGTTTTGAGGGGATAGGCAAAGGGGGGGAAAGCACAAAATAGAAGGAGGAAGGGTTAGCAAATACAGCCATTATATTCAATGTACATTATGTGAAAATTGAACTATTTGAGGGTAAATACAGGAGGGGGGAAATGGGATAGAATGAAGGAAGGGGTTGACAATAAGCACTGTACTTATAACATGACTTATGGAATTGTAACCCCTCTGTACAACTACTTAATAATAAGACAAAATAAATTAATAAATAACTCCTTGGCAATCCTAGCTACTTGAGAGGTGGAGATTAGAGAATCAAGTTTCAAAGAATACTTGTATAGAAAAGTCTGTGAGAGCCGACACCGGTGGCTCACGCCTACAATCCTAGCTACTCAGGAAGCTGAGATCTGAGGATTGTGTTTCAAAGCCAGCCCAGGCAGGAAAGTCCGTGAGACTATCTCCAATAAACCACTCAGAAAACCAGAAGTGGTGCTGTGGCTCAAGTGAAGGAGCACTAACGAGCTGAAATGCTGAAGGACAGTCCTCAGGCCCAGAGTTCAAGCCCCACGACCAATCAAAAGAAAAAAAAAAGACTGTGAGACTCCATCTCTACTAATGGCTGGACACAATGATTCATGACTATTATTGTAGTAACAAGGGAAGCACAAATAGAAGACAGAAGTTTATGCAGGTCCTCTACATAAAGTGCTACTCTATCTTGAAAACAACCAGTATACAAAGGGGCCCTCAGAATGGCTCAAGTGGTAGAGTGATTGCTTAGCATGCGTGAGACCCTGAATTCAAACCCTAATACTACCCAACCAGACTAACTCCCTTTCTCCTTGGCTAACAATCAATTTTTTCTGTCTTCCATGATCTTACTACTACTTAGATAACTAATGTAGTGGAATTATACAGTATTTGTTCTTTTGTGGTTGGCTTATCTCACTTAGTACAATGTCCTAAGTTTCTTTCCATGTTGTCTCATATATCAGAAGAACATTCTTTTTAAATGTGAGAATGTACCATTAAACATACATATACATTTGTATATATAAACACCATATTTTTTGTCATCCATTCATCACTTTATGGATACTTGACTTTCACCTTTCAGTTATTGTAAATAATATAGCTATGAGTCTGGGTGCAGAAATACCAGTTTAAGTTCCCTTTTGGTTCTGGACATATACCCAGAAATGGAATTCCCAAAGTAAAAATTGTGTGTGTGTGTGCGCGCGCACACACACATGCTGGTCTGAGGAGCTGAACTCTGGAACTGGACTCTGTCCCTGAGTTTTTGTGCTCATGGCTGGCACTCTACCACTTAAGCCACAGCTCTGCTTTCAGTTTTTTGTGGTTAATTGGAGATGTCTCATGGACTTTCCAGCCCGGGCTGGCTTTGAACTGCAATCCTCAGATCGCAGCCTCCTAAGTGGCTAGGATTAGAGGTATGAGCCACGAGCACCTGGCCAAATGCTTTTTAATATTTTGTTTTGGCCAGTCCTGGGGCTTGAGCTCAGAGCCTAGGTGCTTGTCCCTGCTTCTTTGGCTCAAGGACAGCACTCTATCACTTGAGTCACAGAACTACTTCAGGCTCTGTTTATGTGGTGCTGAGCAATCAAATCCAGGGCTTCATGCATGCTAGGCAAGCACTCTACCACTAAACCACATTCCCAGTCCCTTTTTAAAATTTTTTTGAGGGCTGGGAAGGTGGCTCAGTGGTAGAGCGCTTGCCTTGCATGCATGAGGCCCTGGGTTCGATTCCCCAGCACCACATAAGCAAAAAGAAAAAAGCCGGAAGTGGCGCTATGGCTCAAGTGGTAGAGCGCTAGTTTTGAGCTGAAGAGCTGAGGGACAGCACCCACGACCAGAGTTCAGGCCCTATGACTGGACCCCCCCCCAAAAAATTTTTTTTGAGGAACCAACATACTGTTTTCCATAGTGGCTATATCACTTTACTGCCAACAGAACACAAAGATTCCACTTTTCCCACTTCAATTCTTTTTTTTTTTTCCTTTTCTTTTTTACTGTTCTGGTACTAGGGCTTGAATTAAAAGGACTGGTGCTGTCCCTTAGCTTTTTTTGCTGAAAGCTGGCGCTCTACCTCTTAAGCCATAGCTGTACTTCCACCTTTTGGCTAGTTAATTTGAGATAAGTGTCTTGTGGACTTTCTTGCCTGAACTGGCTTTGAACCGCAATCTCAAACCTCCTGGCAGTTAGAATTATAGGCATGAGCTACTAGCACTTGGCTGTATTCTTGCTTCTTGGTATCATACAGGGTATGATACTGTATCTCAATATAGGTCTGTTTTTCTTTTTTTGTCGGTCCTGGGGCCTGAACTCTGGGCCTGGGTACTGTCCCTCAGCTCTTCAGCTCAAGGCTAGTGCTCTACCACTTGAGCCATAGCACTACTTCTGGGTTTTTCTGCTTATGTGGTACTGAGGAATTGAATCAGGGACTCATGCATGCAAGGCAAGCACTGAGCCACCTTCCCAGTCCTTCAATGTAGTGTTTTTTTTTTCTTTTTTTTGTCATTCATGGGTCTTGAACTCAGGGCTTGGGCGCTGTCCTTGCACTCTTCAGCTCAAGGTGAGCGCTCTACCGCTTGAGCCACAACACCCACTCCCGGTTTTCTAGTGGTTTATTGGAGATAAGAGTCTCACAGACTTTCCTGCCCGAGCTGGCTTTGGACAGCGATCCTCAGATCTCAGCCTCCTGAGTAGCTAGGATGACAGGCGTGAGCCACCGGCGCCTGGCTCTGTGAGACTCATATCTCCAATAAACCACTAGAAAACCAGAAGTGGCGCTGTGGCTCAAGCAGTAGAGCACTTGCCTTGAGCTGAAGAGTGCAGGGACAGCACCCAAGCCCAGAGTTCAAGCCCCATGACCGAACCCCCCCCCCAAAAAAGCTGAAGAAATCTAAAACAACATCAGGAAATGGAAAGACTTCCCTTGTTCACAGGTAGAATTCATGGTAGATAGAATTACAGAATTAGTATCATGAAAATGGCCACACTGCGAAAGGTAATCTACAAATTTAACCCAATCCCCATCAAAATCCCAATGGTGTTTTTGTCACAATGAGAGAGAAAATAATCCAAAAATTCATATGGAACAACAAAAAGACCTCGAATAGGCAAAACAACTTGGGGGGGGGGCAGGGAAGCATCACAATTCCAGACTTCAAGCTCTATTACAGAGCTATGATGACAAAAATGGTTTGGCAGTGGCACAAAAACAGATCTAGTAATTAACAGAACAGACTAGAAGACCCAGAAATAAAGTCATACAGTTACAGTTACCTGATATTTGACAAGGGAACCAAAAGTGTATGGTGAATAAAAGATAGCCTCTTCAATAATTGGTGTTGGGATAACTGGACATTCATATGTAAAAAACTATAATTGTATGCCTATTTGTCACCATGCACCAAATTCAACTCAAAGTAGATCAAAAACCTCAAGTCAGACCTGAAACATCAGAAAGTATTATAAAATGGAGGAGAAAAATTAGAGCTTAAATAGGCATAGGCTGTGTCCCAAGGACACAGCAAATAGGAGACTTGACAAATGGATGTATATCAAAATAAAAAGTTTCTGTACCATTGCAACAATGAGATGTACAAGACGTTATGTCAAAAAACAAACTTTACAACTTTGGTGGGGGGGGGGGAAGGGAAGGGAAACAAAGGAGGCAACAATGCTTGATAAGAAATGCACTCATTACCTTGCCCATATAATTGTAATCCCTCTGTACAGTATTTTCACCAAAAAAAAAAAATAAGTTTCTGTACAGGGGCTGGAAAGGTAGCTCACTGGTAGAGTGCTTGCCTTGCATGCATGAGGCCCTGGGTTCGATTCCTCAGTACCACATAAGCAAAAAAAGGTGGAAGTGGTGCTTTGGCTCAAGTGGTAGAGTGCTAGCCTTGAGCTGAAGAGCTGAGGAACAGGGCCCAGGCACAGAGGTTAGGCCCCCACAACTGACCCAAAAAAAAAAAAAGTTTCTGTACAGCAAAAGACCTAATTACTAAACTAGAAAGACTGCCAACAGACTGAGAAGATATTTACCTACAATATATCCAACAGAGGCTTAATATAAAAAATATACAATGAGCTAAAAAAAAATAAGTCTCCCCCAAACTAATAAACCAATCAAGAAATGGGCAAAGGAGCTAAAAGGAGACTTCTCGGAAGCAAGAATGCCAAATGACATAAGAGAAGTGTTCAACATCCTTGGCCATAAAGGAAATGCCAACAAACAACTTTGAGATTCCATCTCACCTCAGTTAGATTGGCCAACATAAAAAACTGGAACAACAAATGGTGGCAGGGATGGGGGAAAAAGGAATCTAACTGCACTGGTGAGAATGTAAACCACTCTGCAGGTTCCTCAAAACACTAAAAACATGGAACTTCCCTATGACCCACTTACACCACTCTTGGGGCTATCTACCTACAGTATTATAAGCCAGGATCCAGTAAAGACACTTGCATACCCACGTTCACTGCTACACTGTTCACAATAGCCAGGTTATGGGAACAGCCCAAATGCCTACAATAGATGAGTGGATCCAAAAATGTGGTACATACACACAATGTAATTTTATTCATCCATTAGAAAGAATACTATGTCATGTGCAGGAAAATGGATGTACCTAGAACAAATTACGTTAAGTAAGGTAAGCCAAGCCAAGCTCGGAGAGACAAAGGGCACATGTGGATGCTAGATCTAAAATATAACTGGACATGGGAACCTAGACAGGACTCTAGGCATTCACACATGGTCAGACTAACGGAAGATACTCTTAAGGAAAGTAACCAAAGAACTCCTCTAAACATTTAAAATACTATTTATTGAAATGAATTCCAGGAAATGGAAACTTTTTTTTTTTGTGGTGGTAGTGGTAACAGTTGGTGGTGTTTGTTTTGGGGTTTTTTTTCTTTGGGAGAAGGGGCAAAGAAGGCCCAGAAAGGGAGAGAGGAAGGGTAAACAATCAGTATATACTATGAACTAAGCAACTTCTAGGCAGGGACAAGAGGGGGAAACTGGGAAGAAAGTAAAGGAAGGGGGTGACACTGTCCAAAAAAGAAATATATTCATTATCCGAATTGTAAAATGGTACCCCTATGTCTAACACCTTACTAATGATAAAATTATATTTAAAAAAACAAAAACAAAAACAAAAGAACAAAAAGGCTTCAATACTCCAGGTCTCAGCCTCCTAAGTAGCTAGGATTACTGGTGTAGGGCAGTAGCACCTGACAATAGTACTTTTTTTTGGTGCCAGTCCTGGAGCTTGAAACTCAGGGCCTGGCACCGTCACAGAGCTTTGGTCAAGGCTGGCATTCTACTACTTGAACTTCAACTCCCATTTCTGGCTTTTTTTTTTTTTTTTTGGTTAGTTGTGAGGCTTTAACTCAGGGCCTGGGCACTGTCCCTAAGCCATTTTGCTCAGAGCTATGGCTCTACCACTTTGAGCTACAGTTCTACTTCCAGTGTTCTAGTGGGTATTTGGAGGCAAGAGTCTCACAGACTCCCACCTGGTCTGGCTTTGATCTGGATCCTCTTGAGTAGCTAGGATTACAGGCGTGAGAACACTGGCACCTAGCTGATAGTAATTTTTTTTTTTTTTTTGGTCTGTTGTGGGGTTTGAACTCTGGGCCTGGCTGCTATCCCCCAACTCTTCAGCTCAAGGCTGTGGCTCTACCACTTGAGCCACAGCGCCACTTCCAGTTTTCTGGTGGTTTATTGGATAGAGTTTCATGGACTTTCCTGCCTGGGCTGACTTTGAACGGTGATCCTCAGATCTCAGCCTCATGAGTAGCTAGGATTACAGGTGTGAGCCACCAGTGCCCAGCAACAGTATTCTTTAATGCACAAAAGTTTAAAATTTTTATGTCAGTTTGGTAATTTTTATTTTCTTGCCTGTGCTTTTGATAACCAAGAAACAGAAATCACTGTCAAATCTACTATCATGCCACTTTCTTCCTATATTTTTTAAAACGCCCCCCACCCCCATCGTTTTTTGGTGGTGCTCGGGGTTGAACCCAGTGCCTGTGAATGCTAGCCAAGTGCTCTAACACTGAGGTATAACCCAGCTTGTGTTTTTGAGACAAGATTTGGAAATGTTGCCCAGGCTGCCTTTAATTCCTGGGCTCAGACAATTCTCCCATCTCAGCCTCCCCAATATTTGCGACTAAAGACATATGCAACCATATCAGCTCATATACTTAAGGTCGTTGATCTACTTTGAGCTAAGTTTTACATTTCATTTAAGGAAGTCCAATTTCCTATTTATTGGATATTACTATCTAGTTTCTCAACATCACTTGTTACAAACTTTAATATTTTTAAAGAGTTAAAATAAAAATTTCTGCCACATAAAATTATATGAAATTCAAATTTCAGAGTCCATATATTATTAAAGTGGAGCACAGCCCAGCTCATTTATTTATGTACTGTTTGCTGCTGCTTCTACACTACAACAGCACAACTCAGTAGTTGCAATGGAGGCCATATTATACACAAAACCTAATATATTTGTATGAGACCCTTTATAGAAAATCTGCCAACCCCTTTTCTGTGCTCATATCCTTAACCTGAAAACCTCTGATCTGAAATCTTCTTTAAATTCCAACTTTTAAAACACTATTGAAAAATATACTTCTTCCACAAAACCACCAATTATCCACTGATTATCCTACCCATCTTTGATCAATCCATTTAATTCGCTAATCAAACTCAGAAGCATGATTACATACAGAATTCCTCAGTAATTTTCCCTGAAGTTTCTGCAAGAAACAAAGCAACTATATTTTGTTTTTCTAATTTCAGAATGTAGATTTCTGATGGGACCAATACTTGTTAAGGGTTTTGAATGACTAGATACTCAAGGCCTCTCAAATTACTATACCTTTCATTGAAGATTCAGGTCCGCTGGTTCTTTGAGCAACATGGGTAGAACTGTTGTTGGATACCACCAATGGCCCAGGACTCTGACCCAGGGAAGGGATGGTGTTAAGAGTATTCACCAATTTGGCCACTTCATTGCTATTTTCACCAGTAACCCCTGGTCGCTTCACAGTGACAAAGCTGGCAATGCTCACTGCAGGTGGAGAGGTGAAGGAGGGAGCTACATTGGCCAAGTGATAAGCATCTGTTCACCCACCCATTACCCCATGCTGTTTGCCATCTCCTCTTCCCAAGCCTCACCTAGCTTGGGATTTGAGGTCTGGTTGGACTGGCCTGCAGGCTGAAGAGCTAGTTGCCCCAATGAGGTTGGCTGTGTGGCAGTGGGAGTTGTGGAAGTGCTGGGAGTGGACTTGGTCTGCTGTGACTGGGACTGTGGGACGGTGCTCCGAATGGTTAGAGTAGCTGGGATGACAGTGGTGAAGGTGTTGGTGGTTGGCCTCACAGGCATTGTGGAGCCTGGCCTCACTGGGGTCATCTGAGAGAACACTTGTGGGACTCCAACTGTCGGCTTAACAAACTGTGTACCTGGGGCTTTTAAAAGAGACAGAGAAATATATCAAATCTTGGTCAATGAGCTCATCTATACCCTCTCTTGCCTTTATTAGAAATAATAAGATAGGAAAAAAATTATTCCACAAACTGGTGCTCAGCAGAGGTAATCAAGAAAAGTATAGATCCTAAAATCTGAAACTGTAGTAGGTATACAAGGTGACAAAAGAAATTATTCTAAGTAACCTAAATTATTTTAAACTGAAGACTCCAATTTCTTCCAAAACATCTTCCCAAACTACCTTTTTAATTATGAGTAGATCTTTGTATTAGAAAAGAGTGGGAAGCAGTCTGGATATATGTATATAAGCCAAAGGGAAGACCTGGCTTTGAAAAAAGGGATTCATTTCTCAGAACACTAACATCTCCATCTTCTTATAAATTCAACGAAAGTACAGACTGTCCGTCTATCAGGATGTCTCTTGGCACAATTTTAGACAATTCCAAGGAGAAATATTTAAGAAATACTAGAACACTATAGGATAAACTTACGGCAAAAAAAAAAAAAAGAATCCAATGTGGGCTTCAGTAACAGAAAACAAAAACAAACAAACAAACAAAAAAAACCAAAACCAAACCAAAGACATCTTAGGAAGACAAGTATACTAGTACCCTGACTGGAGTTCTATTGTTTTTACTGAATAGTAGAAAATTTAAGATGGAAGAAATGTGAGGAATTTGGAGAAAATTATAAGATACTACTTTTTTCATAAGAGGAAAAGAATTTTTCTTGAATTCCTGGGAATTCAACCTAGTCCCTCCTCTTGAATTTTATGAAGGTGCTCAACCACTGTGTTATACTCCTAGTCTCAAGAATCTTTAGTATTAGTCACTGATAGTGTTAGCTTCAAAGAATGTATCATTTAATTTATATCGAAAAGTCAATTCTATAAGGCAAAATTTATAATCTCACCACTTATAGGAGATGTTCATAGAATACATTTGGGAATTTGGGAGTTTCCATTAATAATTCTTTCAGGATAATAAATTTAATAGCTGACTAAAACAGCTCTTAAAAAATTTATTAAACTGTTTTACTACTTCACAAAGGGTGGTGAAGAGCTAAACAGAAAAATAAAACCACCACCCTGGCCAAAGGTTAGAAAGTTGTTAAAGTTGGGCTTAATTCATTAAGATTTTTAAAAAATATTTTCTTTATACCTTTTTAATACGGGAGTATTTTGAAACAGTAAAAAACAAATCTTCTAATGCCAGTTTATTCCAAATGGATCGACATTTTTTCCTTACCTGGGACTAGTGTAATTGGTCTAACCGTTTGGCCTTGCTGTACGTTCAGCACAATCCCAACCTGATTCATTGCATTTTGTACAGGCCGAACATTCCTTACAGGAAATCCCTGTATTAAAAAGCAAAGTAATCTTTAATAAGGAGAACACCTAACACTAACATTGACTGCAGTAAAAAGAATAAAATTCCCATACTCTAACCTAATGGCTCTATCTCTATAGTTAACAGCTCTCAAATGATTGAGATGGAAAACAAATTAAGGAAATTTTGGCAAATTCTTTTTAATTGTTTGGGTTTCTTTGTTCCATTGTTTGCTTTTTGGATTTGAGACAGAGTCCAGGCTGATCTGGGTCTTGCTACTATGTAGCCCAGGTTGACCTGGATCTTATTATGTAGCCTAGTCTGGTCTTGAACTTGTGGTCCTCTTTGTTAGGCAAAATTTGAGTGACAAAACTCAAGACTGAATGAATGAAAATGAAAAGTGTTTCCTGAGTTAACTGAGCTTCAGCTTAAGGGAAAAAAAAAAGTATCTATAGACTTGACCCTAAACTGCTAAAAGCATAGAAGGAGAAAAAACAAAAATAAAAACACTAACAATATTCACACTAAAGTGATTCAACATGTAAACAACCCTAAGAAATTGTTCCCAAAGTCCACTTTGGTTTTTTTTTTTTGGTCGTGGGTCCTGAACTCTGGACCTGGGCACTGTCCCTCAGCTCTTCAGCTCAAGGATAGCGCTCTACACATGAACCACAGCACCACTTCCGGCCTTCTCTGCTTATGTGGTGCTGAGGAATCAAACTCAGGGCCTCATGCATGCAAGGCAAGCACTCTACCACTGAGCCACCTTCCCAGCCCCCCAAAGTCCACTTTAAAGGCCATAAACCACTAGCAAATTAATAGAAGGTTTTATAAATTAAGAAGCCAAAGACAAAGGGAAATATTTGCCTTTGGACTCTACATCCTAGGCTTTCAACCTAAAATAAGTTGTTTTCTTCTCTTTCAAAGATCACTAATTTCATATATAGACACACAAAAGTCTTTTAAGTTACCCCATGTGAAGAAAAGCATACCAAGATAAGAGTAAGAAGGCTTACCAGTTAATGTGAAGCTAAGCCTAGCTTTTCCACTAATTCCCATTAAGACTTAATCAAATCAATTAAAAAGATATGAAGAGGTAATCTTACCCAGCCAAAATGTTTTGCTGGGCTTTCCACAAAAGTCAGAAATTAATGAACAGTAAATAAGAAAATCCAGTTTGAGATAAGACATAACTATTTCTAATGGCACTGAAGACCTTGTCTAAATAAAGGCCTCCAGAAGTTCAATAGTCTTTAACTCCTCTACCAATCCCAGAACTGAGACTCTTACCTGAGTAGTGATGAATATTGGTTGTGAGGCCACAGGGGAGCTAGTCACATGATTTGCATTCTGCATAACCTGGACAGGCCTCAAAACTGGTTGAGTAACCATTGTTCCCAGGCCTGGTGCTGGATTCTGGGCCAAAATAAGTGGCTGTCCACCTTGCTGGACCAAAGGATTGCCAGCTAATAGATAAAAGGAAGAAGGAAAAGGGGAGGAAAAAAGGAATGTTAGAAATATTGCTAACTCCATACTTTAAGAAATATGGTCTTAGATAAGAACTGTTATCTGCCACTCCAAGTTTAACATTATCAAATACATCAAAAAGTTAGGCTTTATCTAAATCTAGAACTAACAGAAAACCAAACAGGTCAAGGTGGTTCACTAATATCTCACCCATGTATTAAGTAGGGATGAGTGATACTCAAAGCTAGTGTGTCCAATCTGAACAACTCAAGTCTTTAACAATTATGGGAAAAATCGTGAAACTGTACCTCACTGTTTCTTTATTTGTATTTCTTTAATGACTAATAATATTCTTTTTTTTTCTTTTCTTTTTTTTTTTTTGCCAGTCTTGGGGCTTGAACTCAGGTCATGGGTTCTGTTCCCGAGTCTCTGTGCTCAAGGCTAACGCTTTATCACTTGAGCCACAGTGTCATTTCCAACTTTTTCTGAGTGTAGTTTATTGAAGATAAGAGTCTCACAAACTTTTCTGCCTGGGCTGGCTTTGAACCTCGATTCTCAGATCTCAGCCTCCTGAGTAGCCAAGATTGCAGGCGTAAGCCACCAGTGCCTAGCCCCACATATTGTTTATAAATTTCTCCTCTCATTCTGAGGATTCTCTTTTCATTTTCTTAATTGTATTCTTTGCAGCATTAACAGATTTTTACTTTTCATAAAGTCTATATTCTAAAGTCTCTATTTGTCTATTTTTTGATTACTTATGGTTTCTAGTGTTATTTTTAAGCAACTATTGCCTACTGCATGATTTTAAAGATTTAGTTTGTGTTTTTTTCTAGAACTTTTGTAGTTTTAGTTCTGTTTTTGTTGTTGTAGTTTGTTCTTTAATACCAGTCCTGGGGTTGGAACTCAGGGCCTGAGCTTTTGTGCTCAAGGCCAGTACCCTAACTTTCTCTGTCTTTTTGTCAGTCATGGGGCTTGAACTCTGGGCCTGCGTGCTGTCCCTGAACTCTTCAGCTCAAGGCTAGCGCTCTACCATTTGAGCCACAGTGCCGCTTCTGGTTTTCTGGAGATTAATGGAGGTAAGAGAGTATCATGGACTTTCCTGTCCATGATCCTCAGATCTCAGCCTCCTGAGTAGCTAGGATTACAGGCATGAGACACTAGTGCCCAGCCCAGCACTCTATCTCTTGAGCCACAGCTCTACTTCCAGTTTTCCAGTGGTTAAGTGGAGGTTAGAGATAGAATCTCAGACTTTCTTGCCAGGACTGGCTTTGAACCATGATCCTCAGATATCAGTCTCCTGAGTAGCTAGTATTATATACATGAGCCACTAGCACCACTGTTCTTCAGGTCTTTAGTTCTTAAGGTCTGATCTACTTTGCTATGGCTTGGATAAGTGTCCCTTCAAAGGCCTATGTGCTAAAGGACCATGGTCATGGTCCTCAGTTCGGCAATACTGGGAAGTAGTGAAAACTTTAAAAAGGTGGGGCCTCATGAAATGTCTTCATGTTATTGAGGCATGTCCTCAAAGGGCACTGTGGAATCTTTTCTTCTGTTTTGGTTCCCAAACATGAGGTGGGTAGTTTTGCTCTAACACTTATTTCAATCATGAAGTGCTGCCACAGGTTCAAGCAAGTATAGACTGAAAACTTTAAAACTTCCTTTATGTTACCTAAGTTAATTATCAGAGGCATTTCTTACAGTGTCAGAAAACTGACTAACACATACTTAGGAAAAGCTAATTCTGCATATGAAGTGAGGTTATAGATATAACTTCATTCTTTTCCATGTGTAAGAAAGTATCCAGTTGTCCCAGTATCATTTATTTAAAAAAGAAAAATTTCCCATTGAACTGTCTTGGCACCCTTGTTGAAATTCAACTAATCATAAAATAGACACTCAGTTGTATTCCATTCTTCTACCTATTCTTAAATTAAGTACTGTTGTGATGGTAAGTTCTAAAATCATGAAGTCTGAGCCTTTAACTTCCTGAAATTTTTCTGTTTTTGCTATTCCTGACATTTTTTTTCTTTTTCTTTTTGTCGGTCATGGGGCTTGAACTCTGGGCCTGGGCACCGTCCCTGAGCTCTTGAAATCAAGGCTAGCACTCTACTACTTGAGCCACAACATCACTTCCAGTTTTCTGAGTGATTTATTGGAGATAAAAATCTCACAGACTTTCCTGCCCAGGCTTGCTTTGAACGGTGATCATCAGATCTCAGCCTCCTTAGTAGCTAGGATTACAGGCATGAGCCACCAGCGCCCAGCCCTGACATTTTCTTGTAATTTTCATAAATTTCTTGTCCTCCAAGTAAATAGATGTTTAAAAATCAACTGTCTGGGCTGGGAAGGTGGCTCAGTAGTAGAGTGCTTGCATCCCATGCATGAGGCCCTGGGTTCAATTCCTCAGCACCACATAAACAGAAAAAGCCCAACGTGGTGCTGTGGCTCAAGTGGTAGAGCATTAGCCTTGAGCCGAAGAGCTGAGGGACAGTGCCCAGGCTCAGAATTCAAGCCCCACGACCGACAAAAAAAGTCAATCTGTCCAACTAGCACAGTTATAGCGGAAAAAAAAAAAAAGTTATAGCCGACTACAGAATTAGGCATTGTGGTATCCTGAAATTTACTTATTTCCTATACATCTTATCTAACAAGTAGGATAGGATCTTGTCAGCTGTGGGGGCTTGAACTGAGGGCCTAGGCGCTGTCCCTGAGCTTTTTTGCTCAAAGCTAAGGATGCTCTACCACATTGAGCCACAGCCCACTTCTGGTTTTCTGGTGGTTAACTGGAGGTAAGAGTTTCATGGACAGTCTTGTTAGGCTGGCTTTGAACTGCGATCCTCAGATCTCAACCTTCTGAGTAGCTAGGATTATAGACAGAGCCACCAGGACCCAGGTTAGGATTACACATTCTTAATTTGACTGATTATCACCCTCCATGGAACAAGAGAGATTGTGGCATATAAGGCAAAATAGTGCCCCCAAGCAATTGTCACCTATTCTTTATAATTTTCATTTTTTTCTTTTTTTGGTCCGGTCGTGGGGCCTGAACTCTGGGCCTGGGCGCTGTCTCTCAGCTTTTCAGCTCAAGGCTAGCTCACTACCACTTGAGCCATAGCACCACTTTTTTTTTCCTGTTTATGTGGTGCTAAGGAATTGAACCCAGGGCTTCATGCATGCAAGGCAAGCGCTCTACCACTGAACCACCTTCCCAGCCCTTTCTTTATAATTTTCTTTACCTTAACATTTGATCCACATAAAATGTTACATAAATTTAACTTACACAGTACAGTGACAACCAGTCATTCTTAAATCTACCACTCATCTTAGAGGTGGACCCATTTAAATACTCAAGGTTTCACATTTGTTACGTGTTCTACCACTTGTACACTCATCTAAAACCATGCCTGGCTAATATATTAGCTTAACTTATTAATCTTTTTTTGTGTGTGGGTGGGGTAGTACTGGTAATTACACTCAGGGCCTTGTTTGCAAGGCAAGAGTTCTATCACTTAAGCCACATCACTTGTCTCTTTTTTGCATTTGTTTGTGTGTATGTGTTTTGTTTGTGCACATGCACCAGTATGGGGCTCGCACCCCAGGACCCCAGCTCAAGGCTGACACTCTATCACTGAGTTATACCTCCAGTTCCAGCTTTTGAGTGGTTAATTGGACATAAGTCTTGCTATCAGATCTATTGAGTAGTTAGAATTACAGGCATGAGCCACTAGCAATTGGCTCTGCATTGGCCATAGGTTTTTGCTTTGTTTGTACCAATCCTAGGACTTAAACTCAGAGCCTGGATGCTTACTTAAGCTGCAGCTAAGGAATAGTGCCTGCCTAGCCAGTAGAAGGTCCCAAATTCAATCTCCCTTAGTAGACATTGTCAAGTTGCCTCAATGAGGTTGTTCTAAATAAGTGACCCCAGTGAGTTTTTCCTTATATTGTTATGAACATTAGGTATTATCAGATTTTCAACTCTTTACGGTTACTTTTTTTTTTGGGGTCCGGTTGTGGGGCCTGAACTCTAGGCCTGGGTACTGTCCCTCAGCTTTTCAGCTCAAGGCTAGTGCTCTACCACTTGAGCCACAGAGCCACTTCCGGCTTTTTTCTTTTTGCTTATGTGGTGCTAAGGCATCGAACTCAGGGCCTCAGGCATGCAAGGTAAGCGCTCTACCACTGAGCCACCTTCCCAGCCCTACAGTTACTTTTAAATCCTTATAGTTCTTAATTTTGGGATATTGAAAGTATGATTAATATTTCATGGGAAATCCTTTCTTTTTGAAAATTTAATTAGTAGGAATTCTTGTGCGTATAAAAAGACATGGAGCCCTGCCGGATGCTAGTCACGCATATCTATAATCTTAGCTTCTTAGGATGCTGAGATCTGAGGTACAGAATTCAGAGCCAGCCTAGGCCGGTCAGCTCACGAGACTCTCATCTAGTCACCAAAAAGCTGGAGGTAGAGCGCCAACCCTAAAGCTAAAGACCCTTATAGCCCAAACCCTAATGAGTTCAAGCCTTAGTACCAACACACACACACACACATTCAAGCCTTAGTACCAACACACACACACATTCAAGCCTTAGTACCAACACACACACACACACACACACACACACACAGTAGAGTTGTGGCCCAAATGGTAGAGTGCCAGCCTTGAATGATAAAACTAAGAGACAGCTCCCAGGCTTTGAGGTCAAGCCCCAGTACCAGCACAAAAACAAATAAACAACAAAACCAATACTGAAATGCTCATAAGTTTTTCTCCTTTGCTATGCTATTATTATAATGTGGCAATATATAAGTAAACTGAAGGTTTAAAGAGAATCTGGGTTGTAAGAGAGAATTATCATTTTTTCATTTATTTTTCTTCTTCTTTTTTTGTTGTTTTTTATGCTTTTATTTTTTTCCATTTATTCATTCCAAAGCCTCATCCTCATATTTGAGTTAGCATTTTGAGAGGATCTGATGGTAAGTGTGGTATATTCCACCCCCCAAAATAGTTAAGACAATTAGACAATTTATCTATGTATAGAACTTTTTGACATATGCAAAAATACCTAAATGTGGTTACCAGTCTACACCTCTTATCTTTGTTATTAACATGGGTTAACATTTCTAAATACTAAAGGTTTCTAAGGTACAGAAAATTAATACATATATATTTTATATTATTCCATTTGGTCTATGCAGACACAGGAATCAGACAGGGTAATTTCAAAGAGTCAAGGAGACTTAAGAGATTCTTAGCATGTCATGAGATGCTCAGCTATCTCAGTATGGGTCTATGGAACACTTGGATCAAAGAAAAGTAGCTAACTGGTGCTGGTGGCCCACGCCTGTATTCCTAGCTACTCAGGAGGCTGAGATTTGAGGATCATGGTCCAAAGCCAGCCCAAGGGGCTGGGAAGGTGGCTCAGTGGTAGAGTGCTTGCCTTGCATGCATAAGGCCCTGGGTTCAATTCCTCAAAACCACATAAGCAGAAAAAGCCAGAAGTGGCACTGTGGCTCAAGTGGTAGAACGCTAGCCTTGAGCTGAAGAGCTGAGGGACAGCTCCCAGGACTAGAGTTCAGGCCCAAGGCTGACCAAAAAAAAAAAGCCAGCCCAGGCAGGAAAGTCGATAGGAAAGTCAGTGAGACTCTTTTCTCTTTTCTCCAATTAATCATCATAAAACCTGGTGCTGTGGCTCAAGAGATAGAGCACTTGCCTGAAGAGCTGAGGAACAGCGCCCAAGCCAAGTTCAAGCCCCACAACTGACCCCCCCCCCCGCCCGCCAAAAAATAAGTAGCTAAATTGGTTCCTAGGTTAAGAGAAACACAGGAAGCAATGTAATAACACTGGAAATACAAGCTTGAAATCTAGGTAACTTCTATCCACTTGAGTAACCTACTAACTATTTGACCTTAAGCAAATTATTTACACTTTCTAGGATTCAGTTTACACATCTGTGCAATACGAGAACTCCAAATAAGGGTTTTGGATCTTTTTCTTTTCTTTCTTTTTTGTTGGTGCTGGTCTTGGGACTTGAACTCAGGGCCTGAGCACTGTCCCTGAGCTCTTTTGCTCAATGCTAGCACTTTATCATTTGAGCCACAGCTCCACTTCCAGCTTTTTGGTGGTTAAAGATAAGAGTCTCCAGGACTTTCCTACCCAGGCTGTCTTTGAACCACGATCCTCAGATCTCAGCATCCTAAGAAGCTAAGATTATAGATGTAAGCCACTGCCATTGCTGTCTAGCAAGGTTCCCCATCTTTATATACACAAGATTTCCTACTAGTAGGTTTTCCAAAGTTTCATTTCCCATGAAATATTAATCATACTTCTAATATCCCAAAATTCAGAACCATAAAGATTTGAAAAAGTCTGATAATTTTTTTGTTGGTTGTGGGGCTTGAACTCAGGACCTGGGCACTGTCCCTGAGAGCTTTATGACTTTGAGCCACCATCACCACTTCCAGTTTTCTGGTGGGTTAATTGCTTTCAACAGCGATCCTCAGATCTCAGCCTCCTAAGGAGCTGGGATTACAGGGTGAACAACCAGCACCCAGCAGTTTTAATAGTTTAACTCAGCAACCTGTCTCTAAGATTTCACTTGCAGATAAGCTTATATAATAGGCAAAGACACACATCTGAGAACATTTATCACAGCACTGTTTTAATAGTGAAAAAATGGGACACTAAACAATGTCCCATAATAGGCGAATGCATATATAAATGATCCTTTCCAAAATTAAGAAAATCAGACATTATTATTCTAAAAGAAACAAACTTTTTTAGATGCCAACCCAGAAACAATATTGAGCAAATCAATGAAAATTGTGATAACCTCTGATTCAATGAGATGACTATTAGCAATGTAGTCTCAATTAAAGGATGTGAGAAAAAATTCCAACTGATATATTTATTGTAGCTCTTTAAAATAGCAATAAGGGCCTGTGCCAGTGGCTCAAGCCTGTAATCCTAGCTACTCAGGAGGCTGAGATCTGAGGCAGGAAAGTCCACGAGACTCTTATTTCCAATAAAACACCAGAAACCGGAAGTGGCACTGTGGCTCAAGTGGTAGACCACTTGTCTTGAGCTGAAGAGCTCAGGAACAGTGCCCAGGCCCAGAGTTCAAGCCCCATAACCGACAAAATAAATAAATAAATAAAATAGCAATGAGGAAGTGGTGCTGTGGCTCAAGTGGTAGAGCGCTATCCTTGAGCTGAAGAGCTGAGGGACAGTGCCCAAGCCCAGACTTCAAGCCCCATGACCAACCAAAAATAAAATAAAAATAAACAGCCAGGAACCAGTGGCTCACGCCTGTAATCTTAGCTACTCAGGAGGCTGAGATCTGAGGATCACGGTTCAAAGCCAGCCTGGACAGGAAAGTCTGGGAGACACTTATCTCCAATAAACCACCAAAAAACCCAGAAGTGGCACTGTGGCTCAAGTGGTAGAGCACTAGCCTTGAGCTGAATAGCCCAGAGTTCAAGCCCCAAGACTGACCAAATAAATATTTTAAATAAAACAGCAATAAATCCTTTTACAACCTATTACTAAACAAATAATGATAAATATAGTCAGTCACCAGAAATGAGAAGTTATTCATTATTCCTCAAGGGTAAAAAGTAGGTAAAGGGAATTTAGAGTCTGCATGATTTTTTTTGGGGGGGTGGGGTGGGGTGGGGTCTAGTACTGGAGATTGAGCTAAGGGCCTTGTACTTATGCCCAACCACTTGAGCCATGTTCCAGTCCTGTATGAACTATTTTCGTCAAAAGTAAATCACTATATACAGCAAATACATGTATATAAAAGTATATATATAAGCAGGGTACCAGTGGCTTATGCTTGTAATGCTAGCTCTCAGGAGGTTGAAATCTGAGGATCATGGCAGTTTGATGTGGTCTGTCTCCAATTAACTACCAAAGAACTGGAAATGGAGCTACTGCTCAAAGTGGTAGAGCTCTAACCTTGAGCACAAAAGCCCTGAGACAGTGATCAGGCTCTGACTTCAAGCCCCAGGTCCAAAAAAAAGTATATTCATGTTCAGGGAAGAATTACAAGTTACCTCCAAGTGGTAGGATCACAGTTAAATTTTTCGCTTTTAATTTTATTGCCTGATTTTTCTACAATGCACGCATTTTTCTGTAATAGAAGTTTTGGGGTTTTTTGTCAGTTGTGAGACTTGAACTCTGGGCCTGGCTGCTGTTCCTGAGCTCTTCAGCTCAAAGCAAGCACTCTACCACTTCTGCCACAGCGCCACTTCCAGTTTTCTGGTGATTTAATGGAGATATTCCTTCCCCGGCTGGCTTTGAACTGTAATTCTCAGATCTCAACCTCTTGAATAGCTAGGACTACAGGGATGAGCCACTGCTGCCCGACTTAGAAGTTTATTTAAAGCAAAAAAAATAATTAAAAATAAAGTCCCTGTAACAATGCAATAATTCTGTGAGAGTGCTTATTTTCATTATGAATATCGAAACAGAACTTGCCAGTAACTCATTTTTAGTAGTGAAAGCTATCAATAATGAAATAAAAACTAATACTATTTAGCCTCTCTAATCAATAAAAACACTACTCCTTCACCATTTCTTTCTAATGGACAATAATTCTACTTTCATACGCACAAACCAACACAAACTAAATTTGCCAGAGAAACTACAGATAAAAGCTGTCCTGGAAAAATTCTTACCAAACCAACAGGACTAGTCTAATTTAAAAACATACAAAGAAAACCAAAGAACCAACAACCCTAGGTCTCTACAATAGTTAGGAAAGTTGGGTTTACACTTTCTCTCCTAGAAAATCGGCAGCAGTAAAAATCTGCTGACCTCTGACTTAAAACACAAGCATCAACTCAGCACTACCTTACAAGGAACAGCACCACCGACAGGATTACCTTCATATTAGAGAACACATTACCAAAGTCATTCTCCAACTATTAAGACCACATCAATATCTAACCAAACAGATAAAGGTATCCCTAAGACCTTTTTTATTCTCTTGCCCTTTCTAACCCAGAAGATTTTCCCAATAATCTCACTTACCATTGTTGTTCGCAATTAGTGTGACAAGAGTCTTCTTTGTACTGTCGCTGTTCTGTGCCCCGCTGCTACTAACGGTGGTGGATGTAGAGAGGTGCCCAGCAACAGAAGCATGGGCAGCGATGGGCACTGGAGCCGAGACTGGCTGCTGGCTCACAGAAACTGTGGGGAAGGGGAGGCATAGTCACTTGGGAGATAGGGCAGATGACACTAAAGGATGCTGCTCTAATCTTCCCTTTTCATCATGTTTGTCTCTATAGCCAAAAAGCTTCCCGTTTCATTCATAAATCCAACTGTTCCTCTGATCTCTCCGCCTAGTAGTCCTTCTGTCCACCATTTAGACACAATACGTCTTCTTTGTCTCACTTTTTTTTTTTTAAATTAAATTAGCTCACTGACTCTACTGAACCAAGATCTGAATATCTGCCTACCTAACACTAGCCAATCTCTGGGTTTCAAAGGTTTACTACTGCCACTACTGGTATTCAAATAAAGCCACCTGTAAGACTCTACACCATCCTTTCACCCTAAATCAATGCCTTCTTCAGGTCTCATGGCAAAGATGATGAAAAATAAAGAGCAACAATTTAGGATGATAGAGAAAAAAAAAAGGAACTGCTACCTACTTTCTAAATTCAGGGCAATCTACAACTTGACCTTGCAGTATGACCTTTACAAAAGAGAAGTTAATAAGCCCCAACTTATACATTGTCCATGTCCACGAAGGCAAACACAAAGCAATTTCTACTCAATCACAAAGAAAACCAAGTTCAAGTAAAACAAACAAAGCAACCTGATTTTGACTGGGTATGTAAATCATTTCTGACACACACTACCACTTAACATTTGTGTTCATGCACCATTTAGTACGAGGATTGCTAGATGTTTGATAAACAGTCAATGTAACCTCTCAATGTTTTTAATGAATATTTTTTTCCCCTAACTTTATGGATAAGGAAACCAAGATACTCATATTACAGCATGGAAAAGAAGATAGCATCAATGCCATCATGAGGAACTCATGGATCCTTAAAGTCCTTCTCCACCTCACATTTCTCAACCAAAACATCATTCAAATTAATTTAAAAAACAATCTAATATCAAGAACTTTTGTTACCTGAAGTTTTATCCACTGAATTATAATCTTCAACTACAGAGTCCTCAATGACATCACTAATTTTCTGCCATGGCTCCAACTCCTCCTCCTCACATTCCATAAACAAGTCGGTGTCCGCCATGCTACAAGAAAAAAAAAAGATTAATAAGATATCAACCTAAGAACTGGAGAAACTTTTATTTTTACGATTTTCCTTAATCCTTCTTCATTTCCAAGAGATCAGAATTACAACTCCTATTCTTGAGTATTAAAATCTCTCTCAGCTGGGCACTGGTGGCTCATGCCTGTAGTCCTTGCTACTCAGGTAGCTGAGATCTGAGGACTGAGATTCAAAGCCAGTCCAGGCAAGAAAGTCTGTGAGACTGTTTTTTTTTTTTTTTTCAGTCGTGGGGCTTGAACTCTGGGCCTGGGCACTGTCCCTGCTCTCTTCAGCTCAAGCTCTACCACTTGAGCCACAGCACCACTTCCAGTTTTCTAGTGGTTTATTGGAGATAAGAGTCTCACGTACTTTCCTGCCTGGGCTGGCTTTGAACCGCGATCCTCAGATCTCAGCCTCTGAGTAGCTAGGATTACAGACATGAGCCACCAGCACTCAGCTATGTGCCACCGGCGCCCGGCTTGTGAGACTCTTTTTATCTCCAATTAGCCACCAGAAAACCGTGATGTGGCACAAAGTGGTAGAGCACTAGCCTTGAGCGAAAAAGCTCAGGGATAGCACCCAAGCCCTGAGTTCAAGCCCCACAACCAATTAAAAATAAATAAAATAAAATCTTTCTTATGGAAAGTTCATTAATAAGCAGGATTATAAAAAATTAAGGTTAAAGTCAGGGACAAAATAAGGGTTAGTGGTGTGATTGAGTCATTCAAGGGTAGAACTGTATCCAGTCTTTAAAATCATTATTTTGTTAATTATAAACCACTTTGCACTAATACTTGCCTTTGTGTGGGAGGGAAGGGGTGTCATGGGGCTTCAATTCAGGGACTGGGCACTGTTTCTGAGCTTTTTCACTCCAGGCTAGAGCTCTACCACTTTAAGCCACAGGGCCACTTCCGTTTTTCTAGTAGTTAATTGGAGATAGACTCATGGATTTCCTGTCCAGGTTGGCTTTGAACCTTGATCCTCAGATCTCAGCCTCCTGGGTAGCTAGGATTACAGGCATAAAACACCAGCACCCGTCTAATGCTTGTCTTCTAAAAATGACACGTTAGGACAAGGAATATAGCTCAGAGGTAGAGTGTTTGCCTACCATATGCAAGGCCCTGGGTCCAGTCAAAAAAATAATCAGTCAGACACTGGTGCCTCAGACCTGTAATCCTAACTATTCAAGAGGCTAACATCTGGGCTGGGAAGTTGGCTCAGTGGTAGAGTGCTTGCTTGCCTCGCACGCATGAGGCCCTGGGTTCGATTCCTCAGCACCGCATAAGCAGAAAAAAGCCCAAAGTGGCCCTGTGTCTCAAGTGGTAGGGCACTAGCCTTGAGCTGAAGAGCTGAGGGCCAGTGCCCAGGCCCAGAGTTCAATCCCCAGGAATGACCAAAACAAAAAGAAGAGGCTAACATCTGAGGATCACCGTTCAAAGCCAGCTCGGGCAGGAAAGTCTGTGAGACTCTTATCTCTAATAAACTACTCAGAAAAAGCTGGAAGTAGCACTGTGATTCAAGTGGTAGAGCACTAGCCTTTAGCACAAAAAAGCAGGGGGGACAGGCCCTGATTTCAAGCTCTATAACTGACAAAAAAAATATGAGGGAAGGGTTGACATTGTCCAAAAAGACACATACTCTTTACCTGACTTTGTAACTGTAACCTCTCTGTTTATGACCTTTGTAATAACCAATTTAAAAATTAAAAAATAATAATTGACAAGTTGGGTGGTGATGGCTTATGCCTATAATCCTAAGCTGAGATCTACGGATCATGGTTCAAAGCCAGCTGGACAGGAAAGTCTATGAGATTCTTTTTTTTTTTTTTATTGTGGGCTATGAGATTCTTATCTCCAATTAGCCAGCAAAAAGTTGGTGTGAAGTTGTGACTCAAGGGGTAAAGTGCCAGCCTTGAATGGAAAAAGCTAAGGGACAACACCCAGCCTTACATCAAGCCTCAGTACTGGCAAACCCAAAAATTAATTAAATTAATTAGCCAGGTACTACTAATGGCACACACTTGGAATACTAGCTACTCAGGAGGTTAAGATCCAGAGATCATGGTTTGAAGCCATAGAGTCAAGAAAGTCCTGTGAGACTCTTATCTCCAATCACCAAAAAGCCTAAAGTGGAACAGTGGCTAGCTTTGAGCACAAAAGCTCAGGGACAGTACCCAGGTCCTAAGTTCAAATCCCAGGACCAGCACAAAAACAAAAAATTAAATAAGATGTGTCACAGAATATTGCTTAGTAATTGAGACCTTTTTTTTATTCCTTTAAAGTTTACACCTAAAATAATTCACTTGCCATATTCTAGATTCAGTTCTACTATAATCTTTTTTTGTGTGTGTGAACATACTGTACAGAGGGGTTACAATTACATGGGCAGGATAATGCGTACATTTCTTACCAAGCATTGCAGCCTCCTCCTTTTGTTTACCCTTCACATCCCTTCCCAGCCTCCCCCCTCCCCCCCACAGTTCTACTATAATCTTGGACCTCCAGTCTAAGAAATTCTAGACGTTATTACATCATGACTTTAGAATCCACCTTCACCACTTCAGGTCTTTACTGTTTATGTGTTACTGAGGAATCAAACCCAGGGCCTCATGCATGCAAGGCAAGCATGAGCCACTGAGCCACCTTCCCAGCCCCTCTACCTTTAATTTAAAACCACTGCTTATAAAAAAAAAAAAAAAACAAAACCACTGCTTATGTTATATGTCCTTAAAAAAAAATACTAAAGCCTACTCTGGAGGTTCCTCAACAAACTAAACATAGAACTTCCCTATTATCCAGCGATACCATTCCTGGGCATCTACCCAGAATGCTGCAAGTCAGGATACCATAAAGACACATGCACATTCACTGCTGCACTATTCCCAATAGCCAAGTTATGGACACAGCCCAGATGCCCTACAATGAATGAGTGGATCAATTCAATGTGGTACATATATACAAACGGAATTTTACTCATTAATTAGAATAATATTATGTCATTTTCAGGAAAAAGAATGGCTCTAGAACTAACGCTGAGTGAGGTAAGCCAAGCTCAGAGAGACAAACAGTGCATTGTTTCCTCTTATATTTTGGCGGCTAGATCTAAAATATAACAGGCCATGATAACTTACACAGGACTCTAGGCAGTCATACACAGACTAAAGGAGGATACTCTTAGGGGAAGTACTCAAAGAACTCCTCTGAACTTTTTTTTTTTTTGTCAGTCATGGGGCCTGAACTCTGGGCCTGGGTGCTGTCCCTCAGCTCCTCAGTTCAAGGTGAGCGCTCTGAACATTTAAATACTATTTATTGCAGAGTGCTGCTAGCTCATGCCTGTAATCCTAGCTACTCAGGAGGCTGAGATCTAAGGATCGTGATTCAAAGCCAGCCTGGTCAGGAAAGTCCGTGAGACTCTTATCTCCAATAAACTACTCAAAAAAGCTGGAAGTGGCACTGTGGCTCAAGTGGTAGAGTGCTCACCTTGAGTGAAAGAAGCTTATACACAGTGCCTAGGCCTATAGTTCAAGCACCAGGGCTGCCAAAAATAAATAAATAAATTACTATTTATCAAAATTAATTCCAGGAAATGAAAACATGGGGGGGTGTTTTTTGCTTTTTTTTGTCTTTTTGGGGTGTCAAATAAGAATGCAGAAATGGAGGAGGAAGGATGAACAAATGTAGTCGTGAGGTTGGGGATTTCTCTCAGTGGAAGGGCACATGCTTGGCAAGTGCAAGGTCCTGAGTTTGGTCCTTAGCTCTGACAAAAAATTAAAAAAAAAAAAAGCAGTCATAGTATTCAGTATACACTGTATGGAAAATTAACTATGCAACTTGCGGGTAGAGATGGAAGGGAGATACAGAAAAAGGGAAGGTGTAACATTATGTGTGTACTTATTACTTGACTTATGAAATGGTAACCCCTCTGAACAATGCCTTAATAACAACAAAATTAGTTTAAAAAATAAAAAGTACATTGGGCATTGGTGGCTCATGTCTGTAATCCTAGCTACTCAGGAGGCTGAGATCTGAGGATCGAAGTTCAAAGCCAGTCCAGGCAGGAAAGTCCACAACTCTTATCTCCAATTAACCACCAGAAAACTGGAAGTGACGCTGTGGCTCAAAAGGTAGAGTATCTTGAGCTGAAGAGCTCAGGGACAGCTCCTAGGCCCAGAGACAGATCAAAAAAAAAAGTAAATCAAGTCTAAAACATCCCTCTGCTGTCCAATATTAGTTAACTAAGGGTCAGTTTGTCTTAGAATGAGAATGTTATTATGCTCAAACAAAACCTTAGTAATAATTTTTTCACCACATCCACAAGCCACAAACCAAACCAACATAACCATTCTGTTTAAGTAGTTAGGACTATAAAAAGGCAAGTAGTAATTTAGGCAATGCCCAATAGATGGTGCTGTTTCCTTTGAATTTTTAAAACATCCTTTAATGCCCCAGCTAGTTAGCTAAAACCAAGCTCCCAGTTTAGGAACCACAGCTCCAATGGGTGTTTACCTTGATTTTTAACTAATCACTAATCTTCTATTTTAATTATGACTGTCTTTCCAAACTAAAACCAAAACAGGAAAGGAGAAGATCAAGAGATTTCCTTAAAATTCTCTTATTTTCTTATTTTTTACACACACACACAAAATAGTTGCCAGAAACAACTACAGAAATTGTATTAAAGAGTAAAAGGAGCCGGGTGCCGGTGGCTCACACTTGTAATCCTAGCTACTCAGGAGGTGGAGATCAGCGGACTGGGGTTCAAAGCCAGACTGGGTAGGAAAGTTTCTAAGACTTATTTCCAAACAACCACCAGAAAACCGGAAGTGGCTCTGTGGCTCAAGTGGTAAAGCACTAGCCTTAAGCTGAAGAGCTCAGGGACAGCGCTCAGGCCCAGAATTCAAACCCCAGGACCACCACAACAACAAGAGTAAATGGAGGACTGGAAATATGGTTTAGTGGTACAGTGTTTGCCTAGCATACATGAGGCCCTGGGTTTGATTCCACAGAACCACATAAACAGAAAAAGCCAGAAGTGATACTGTGGCTCAAATGGTAGGGTGCTAGCCTTGAGCAAAAGGAGCTCAGGGACAGTACCCAGGTTCTGAGTTCAAGCCCCAGGACTGGCCAAAAAAAAAAAAAAAAAGAGTAAATGGGTCAGGCACTGGTGGCTCACATCTGTAATCCTAGTAACTCAGGAGGCTGAGATCTGAAGATTAAAGTTCAAAGCCAGCCCAGCAGGAAAGTCCATGAGACTCTTTTTTTTCTTTTGTCGGTCATGGGGCTTGAACTCTGGACTTGGGCACTGTCTCTGCGTTCTTCAGCTCAAGGCGAGCACTCTACCACTTGAGCCACAGCACCACTTCCTGTTTTCTAGTGGTTTATTGGAGATCAGAGTCTCAAGGACTTTTGTGCCCAGGGTGGCTCTGAACTGTGATCCTCAGATCTCAGCCTCCTGAGTAGCTAGGATCACAGGCATGAGCCACCAATGCCTGGCTCCGTAAGATTCTTATCTCCAATAAACACCAAAAGAAGTAAAGCTGTGTGTGGCTCAAGTAGCTGAGCCCTAGCCTTGAGCAAAAGAGGTCAGGGATAGCACCTAGGCCCCAAGTTGAAAGAAAAGGAGAAAGGGAGAGAGAGAGAAGGGGAGGAGTGAGAGTGTAAACCAAGCTTATGTCTATAATTCTAGCTACTTAGGAGACTAGGACCCGAGAATCCAATTCAAAGGTCAGCTGTGGATCAAGTGGTGAAAGTGCTAGCCTTGAGCAAAAAAAGCTCAGGGACAGTGTTCAGGTCCTGAGTTCAAGCCTCAGGATTGGCACAAGAAAGGAAGAGAGAGAGAGAGAGAGAGAGAGGGAGAGGGAGAGAGAGAGAGAGACAGACAGAGACAGGGAAGTAGAACTGTGGCTCAAAATAGTAAAGCAGAGCTCAGGGACAGCACAATGCCCAGGCTCTGAGTTCAAGCCCCATGACTGGAAAACAAAACTAAAACTAAAATAGGGGCTGGGAAAGTGGCTCAGTGGTAGAGTGCTTGCCTCATATGCATGAGGCCCTGGGTTCAATTCCTCAGCATCACATAAACAGAAAAACCTGGAAGTGGAGCTATGGCTCAAATAATAGAGCACTAGCTTTGAGCTGAAGAGCCGAGGGCCAGTGCCCAGGCCCAGAGTTCAAGCTCCACGACCGACAAAAGAAGAGAACAGCTAACACTAAGCAAAAGGAAAGAAATGAACATACCATTTGACGTGGAAAAAATAGCTGTATTGTCAAACCTCATAGAATTCACAAACTTTATAGACCACAATAATTAAAATTTGCCTCATGAAGGTTAGAGTGTGTTTGTGACTTCATCACTATCTCACAATACTGTGAAATTTGTGAAATTTATGTAATTACTTAATCACAATAAAAAATTCTTTAAAAAAATAAAAAAAGGGCTGGGAAGGTGGCTCAGTGGTAGAGCGTTTGCCTTGCATGCCCGACGCCCTGGGTTCGATTCCTTAGCACCACATTAAAAAAAAGAAAAAAGCCAGAAGTGGCGCTGTGGCTCCAGTGGTAGAGCGCTGGCCTTGAGCTGAAGAGCTGGGGGACAGTCCCCAGACCCAGAGTTCAGGCCCCATGAGCAGACCAAAAAAATAAATAAATAAAATAACACCTCTCAGAAACATTGGGCATGTAACAGAAAGTAATCAATGGCAGTCAATCTGATTAAAGTATAATATATACAACCCGTTAATATGTGAAATACTATGGTAAAACACCTTTAAACAAATAACATACACTTAAAAATTAATGACAAAATGTAAAACAGATGGGGCCATGGGCACTAGTGGAAGGCAGAACGTGAAGGAAGAGGGTGATTATGGTTGAAATACTTTATGTATACTGTGAAAAAGGATCAGAGACACTTACTTACATTGTTTTGGGAAGGGGAAAGGATGAGCAAGTATGACGGAGGGGACCAGTTGCATCAAGCTACATGATAAGAATATCTGGACATGTCAAAAAAAACGCCCCTTGAAAAACTGATGCTTAAAAAAAAAAAAAAAAAAAGCAAGTGTAGCTCAAGTGATAGAGCACCAGTCTTGAGCCAAAAGCCAAATGAGAGCGTAAGACCCAATTTCAGGGGCTGGGAAAGTGGCTCAGTGGGAGAGTGCTTGCCTTGCAATGCATGAAGTCCTGGGTTTGATTCCTCAGCACCACATAAGCAGAAAAAGCTGGAAGTGGGGCTGAGGCTCAAGTGGTGGTAGAGCGCTAGCCCTGAGCTGAAGAGCTGAGGGACAGCGCCCAGGCCCAGAGTTCAGGCCCCATGACCAGCCCAAAAAAAAAAAAAAGGCCAACCACTGGTGGTTCATGCCTGTAATTCTAGCTACTTATGAGGCTGAGATCTAAGGACTGTGGTCCAAAGCCAGCCCAGGCAGAAAAGTCTGTGTGTGTCATCTACAAATAACCAACGGAAAAGCTAGATGTGGAGATGGCTCAAGTAGTAGAGGACTGGCCTTGAATGAAAAAAGACAAGAGAGAGTGCAAGGTCCTGAGTCTAGGCCCCGTAAGGTGTCCCACCCCCTTGCCACCCCTGCCCCCGACTCAGGACCAAAGAAAGACATTGAGACCAAGTATTTTAAACACTTACTCCTCAATTCTGACCTAGATTACTACTGTCCAGAATGTGCTTGATTTCTCTCATGCCAGCATCTATACAGCTTGGAGTCAAAGGGCAGCCAAGGGAACTATCAACCTAAATACTTACAAATTTTAAAAGTAGAAAGTAAAAATTTAGCATCCTTCTTGTAGCTTTCCAGATATTAAAGACTCAAATTTTTCAGGAACATGACAATACACTGTGTTTAATATTTCTACCAAGCCGCTCCAGAAAGACATTTATTCTCAAGAGTTATCCATAGCATATATTTAAAGAGAAAACTGAGTTGGTAATTATCCAATAACCCAAATGTTAAGTCATGAGCTATTTGGTGTGGCTTCTTCTGTAAAAACAAAAACAGAAGACCCTCCCCCAAATCTTCACAATATTACTTACAATAATGTTTACTATCTGATTCAAACCAAGCATTTAAATTTAACTTAAAGGTTTACAAGAAATACAACAACAGAGGGAAAAAAACCCGAGTACTACTACAAAGAAATGAGATAAATCCAAAGGGGGAACATTCTATTTTTTAAAAAAGCAGATAAATGCAATATTCTATAAAATAACCAAAAATGATCCCTTAAAAACTGTCAATGTCCAGCAAGGTGCTAGTGGCTCATGACTCTAATCCTAGCCACTAAGAAGTCTCATAGACTTTCCTGCTCAGGCTAGCCTCAAATCACAATCCTCACATCTCAACCTCCTGAGCAGCTAGGCTCCACAGGTGCCTGGCTATGCAAAAACTTTTTAATACAATCCTATTTGTCAATTCTTGCTATTATTTCCTGAACTACTGGAATCCTCTTCAGAAAGACATTACTTATGATTGTATCTTGAATTGTTTTCCTCAGAGATAGCAGAATTTCAGGATTTTTTTCTTCTGTTTCTGGGAAGAATGAAACTGGAATTTTGAGGATTTCACTGATTCTGAAGATTGCTTTTAGTAATATATTTTCTTAGCTGTTTTTTTTTTTTTTTTTTGCCAGTCTAGGGGCTTGAACTCAGGTCCTGGGTGCTGTCCCTAAGCTTCTTTTGCTCAAGGATAGCACTCTACCACTTGAGCCATAGCGCCACTTCTGGCTTTTTGTGTATATGTGGTATTGAGGAATCAAATCCAGGGCTTCATGCATGCTAGGCAAGCACTCTACCACTAAGCCACCTTCCCAACCTTGCATGTTCTATTTTGCCATTATCTTTTTTTTTGTGTGTGTGTGTGTGTGTGTGTGTGTCCGGTCGTGGGGCCTGAACTCTGGCCCTGGGCGCTGTCCCTCAGCTCTTCAGCTCAAGGCTAGCACTCTACCACTTGAGCTACAGCACCACTTCCGGCTTTTTTCTTATGTGGTGCTGAGGAATTGAACCCAGGGCCTCAGGCATGCAAGGCAAGCACTCTACCACTGAGCCAACTTCCCAGCCCTACCATTATCTTTTCGACATTTACTAATTTAGCTGACAGCCTTGTTGGCTAAATTTTCTGTTAAATTTTTCTATTCTAGGAGTAATAGTCATGTAGCTTATTTTTTAAGGTAGGCTTTGCTTTGAGACAGGGTTTGAGGCCAGCTATGTTTTGTTTTTGTACTGAAGATTGAACCCAGAGTATTCTAGGAAAAAGGCGAACACTTGAACCAAGCTCCTGTCCTTTTGTTTGCATTTTGTTTCTGCACTAACTTTGTCCTTAGCCCAGGCTATCTTTACCTCTTAGTGGCTGGGATTTACAAGTATGTCACCATACTTGGCCTCCAAATAGTTCTTAAAAGATTAAAAAAAAATAATAATAATAGTAAAGAAAGATTCTATAGGAAACCAAGGAGAGATTGTGAGATGAACACCAACTTTTCCCATTAATCCATTATTGACATCTTGGTAATCTAGTTGCTTTCTGTACTTTACAGTAGTAATTATACTGGTAACAACATTCTGTGCACTCAGAAGACTTTACTTAACACTATGGCTCACAAAGGAAAATATCCATAGTCATCTGTCTTTCGCACTCACCATCCTATTCACCAGGTGGGAATACAAGATGAAATACTCTTTAGGAGTAAGGGGTTATATCTTTTTTTATTTTTATTTTTTTTTGTTGGTTGTGGGGCTTGAACTCTGGGCTTGGGCACTGTCCCTGCGCTCTGCAGCTCAAGGTGAGTGCTCTACCGCTTGAGCCACAGCACCACTTCCAGTTTTCTAGTGGTTTACTGGAGATAAGATTATCACGGCCTTGGGCTGGGAAGGCGGCTCAGTGGCTCTTGCCTTGCATGCAAGAGGCCCTGGGTTTGATTCCTCAGCACCATATAAGCAGAAAAAGTCGGAAGTGGCTCTGTGGCTCAAGTGATAGAGCGCTAGCCTTGAGCTGAAGAGCTGAGGGACAGTGCCCAGGCCCAGAGTTCAGGCCCATGACTGACAAAAAAAAAAAAAGATTATCATGACCTTTCCTGCCAGGACTGGCATTGAACCTCGATCCTCAGATCTCAGCCTCCTGAGTAGCTAGGATTACAGGCGTGAGCCACCGGCGCCTGGCGTAAGGGGTTATATCTTAAGTGCTGGCAAGTATGTAATTATACTATAACCAGTTAATTGGCAAAAGTCTGCACAATTGAAAACATACGATATTAACAGATCCTTTACAAATTACTATTTAAAAGCAACAAATACCTGCAGCTATACCTGCCTATTACTGAGGTATTTATTCGGCAACAAATATTTATCCATCTTCATCTTAAAAAATTAGGAAAATACCATGATTCTTCATATATACTTACTTCTTTGAAGCTTTGAATTACCTTATTTACTTATTTGATAATACAGAGATTTGAACTCAGGGCCTTATGTTTGCTAGACCCACATCTCCATCCCTGTAGTACTTCAATTAGTTTTACGTGCTGTAATAAAAATTCCAGGAATGAAGAATTGAGCCTATCATTTTTAATTCTCTGCTAGTACAAATCTGTCCATAAATCAAAATGAAAAGATCATTTGGAACAGGGCAAAAAAATTAATCTTTTTAAATTTCTGAATCAGGTTCTTGTTACAATGCCAGGCTGGTCTTGAACTTGTAGGCTCAAGCAACTTAAGTAACCAAGACTACAGACCTATACAAAATCTTAAGAATACCATTCTAACTCCAGGGTTTAAAATTAAGTAATGATAATCCTCAAAACATAAAAACAAAACCAAAAACTTAGTACTTATGTTTCCATAAGCAACCAGAATGTAGCCCATTTTGTCCTTCATAGTACCTAACTGTATAGTATGAAACCTTACAGTATAATCCCTTATATATATTAATTGTAAGTTTTCAAAAACTCCTAATGTTAACAAACTAAAAATATGTTCAACTCATGGTAGTATCAAGAAGTATTCAATGTTATATGTTCTTCACTAAAGAAAATAAAAATAAGTCCTCTTGTTTTAAAAGTATTAGGAGTCCCTTTTTAATCTTCCATGGAAAGCTTTCTTCTCTGAGTTACCCTCCCCCCCCCTTTTTTTTTTGGCCAATCTTGGGGTTTGAATTCAGGGCCTGGGCACTGTCCCTGAACTTCTTTTGCTCAAGGCTAGCACTCTACCAGTTGAGCCACAGCACCACTTCCGGCTTTTTCTATTATGTAGTACTGAAAAATCAAACCCAGGGATGGAAGGCAAGCACTCTACCACTAAGCCACATTCCCAGTCCAACAGTTCCCATTTCTATCCCTGTAGTTTAACTGGCTCTGTTTGTCTCTGTACCCACCCCCCATTAGCTATATATAAAATTAGTGTTTTTTGTTGTTTTTTTTAGTTTTCTTTTGGCCAGTCCTGGGGATTGAACTCAGGACCTTGGGCACTGTCCCTGTGCTCTTTCTGCTCAAGGCTAGCTCCTAAGCCACAGAGCCAATTCCAGCTTTTTCTATGTATGTGGTACTGAGGAATCAAACCCAGGGCTTCATGCATATTAGGTAATTACTCTATCACTAAGCCACATGCCCAGCCCAAAATTAGCTTTATAGATATGGCTTATTAACACAAGCTAGAATACCAATGGCTCAAAGTTAGTCTATTGATATGACACATTAACCCAAATCAGTAATTCCCCTTTCAACAAAAGCTAAAAACCTAAACTGGGAAAGACTGAAATATTATCCAGACATGTTCACATTGTGACATGTTAGGCACTGTTATACACTTTACATTCATTGTATCAATAAATTCTCCCAACAATTATATATTCAGTTACTACTTTTTACAGATGAGGTTAAAACAGAGATTTAGAGAATCCATGTAAATTCACTAAGGCAGATTATTGCTGGGATTAAAACCAAACTTGTTTTCACTCAACTCTTTCCAACATCATTCTTCAATTAACCAAATATAATTTTTTTTTTTTTGGTCCAGACATGGGGCCTGAACTCTGGGCCTGAGCGCTGTCCCTCAGCTCTTCAGCTCAAGGCTAGCACTCTACCACTTGAGTCACAGCACCACTTCTGGCTTTTTTCTTTTTGCTTATGTGGTGCTGAGGAATCGAACCCAGGGCCTCAGGCATGCAAGGCAAG